>NC_140508.1:40030565-40180565 GCF_964339955.1 Pipistrellus hanaki | reverse complement strand
GGCTGGTAAATGTTGACATTTTTTCAGCTCTGAGATGCGAGTGGAATTGTCTGCTAACTATTGAATATAATTTCACATCCCTTACATTTCAGAGCAATGAGAAATCTGTTCACCTTTGTGATTTGTGTAATTGGTGTATTTTTATAAAATGAATGGCTTATACAAGTTGCTCATTTCCAAATAAGCTACTTCTCCTTCTTCTGGCACTCATCAGTCTAAGGGAATTTTAGACTATGTAACTTGATTTATAAAATATGAGATGCCTCCTGTAGTTATATTTTATCTTTTTTTTTTTGGGGGGGGGGTCCACTTTATGATTAAAGTACTATTCATAGGTTTGTGTTTTACTGCCCTGGACCCTGTGGTAGTTTATTGCCTAGTACTGGCAAGCTAATGAACCTGAGGAAAAAGAAAGGAGTGTAAGTGGGACTTAATTTTTTTGTTTTAGTATTATATCTTGGAGATCTCTGTATTCTTTATACAACTTTGGAGTGAAGGTGAACACAAGGGTCTCTTTTAGACAAATTAATTTTTCATGTTAGACATTATCCAAACAGTAGCTAACTTTATCTCTGACCATAATGTTCTTCATCATATTACTTAAGAAGATGTGTATTTAGTTTAAATCTAGAAGTAGATTGTGTCAGAAAAGTACAGAGAGAGACTGCTCTCAAAGTCAGTGCAAAATATTCTTTTGCACTTTGTGAAAATGGACACATTTGGAGTATCTTAAGTATGTCAGTTTTGGGATGGCCTCATGAAGTGAAGTGACTCAGAATCATGAAATTTTTGAGTTCACACTTAGATAAGAGTCCTTGCTATGATGTTTATTTTAAGTGTTTACAGGGAGTGTTTGGTGGACAAATAGGAATATGTATTACTACATTTTGGTAGGTAATCATATATTGAAACTTACACAGTTCTTAAGACAACTCCGTGTGTGTGTGTATGTGTGTGTGTGTGTGTGTGTGTGTACATATACATACAAGCATACATGAACCCAGACAGAGACTTCATCCTTAGTGTGATGTTATGGTATTTCTGATGAAGATGCTGTGATTATTTTAAGGTGTTGAACTTTAAGTAACAATGCATCATAGGTGTAGTTCTCAGGCCCAAATGTGGACTTGTAAAGGTAAAAGTGTGTGGCTCTTTTGTTTGGGGTACTGGATGGAAAATGCAAGGTATTCAGTGCAGTACGATGGTGACTGTAATATATGGGGTACAGATTGGAGTGTTGGTTTTTCTCATCTATTCAAGACATATTTGAACACAGGGCTATTAGTGAAGTAAATGGCTTATATTTCCACTCAATAAGATAAATCATTGATCCACAAAGATAAAGTCTTTTTAAAGCATCACGAATTAAAAAAAATCAGGAAAACTGGCCTTTCCCTGGAAGGATGCATGAGGTAACTTTGGACAGAGGAATAATTTTTTATGAATTTGTTTCAGGTTCATTTCCATTGTCCTGAGTGATCTCAGATGTCACTTTCATGGGTAGCTTTGCAACTTGGGTCCAGGGGGAAAAAAAAAAGATCCAAGCTCTAAGTAGACTGTTCATATTTGAAAACAAAAAAACCCCAAAAAACCAGCTATGGTTTTTCCGTGAGTCTTGGTCATATTTCATGCTTCCAGTTCCTAGTAGCTCTTGATTCCATTAATGTAGGATGCTCCATCGTGATTTGCAACGTGAGAATGAAAATAAAGTGTGGCCATATTCCCTTTAATCTTTCATTTCACAAACATGGTTTTTCCTACCACCTTAAGAAGCGGGGAGGCTGCTGGGGAGAAAGGAATGTAACCTGAGCTACAGCCTGACATTCCCAGGGAGCATTTTTCACATGAAAGGCTTTTGTCAACCCAGGAAAGGACCAGCAGTTTTTGTTTGATGTTTGCAGGTGTTCAGCAGAGAGCACTAAAACAATTCAGCCATGATAGTTCAGAGCTGCGATGACCTTAACGGGGAGACTGGTGGGCTCTGGAATGATTTTTAAGGAATAGTTGTAACCCATATGGTAAACTTATACAAAGAGATTTAATATCCGTTATATCATTGATCTTTAAAACAAACTAAAAGTATCCACATGCCTGGATAATTGGGAAATTGTTCTCATTAAAAACGTACCAAAAGGGAAAAAAAAATGCTCCCAGAGTCTATAATTTATTGGTTAACAAGGCTTAATTTTCTAATATAACAAAAATGCTGTTTATTTGGTGACTTTGAGTCTTTTCTAAGCAAAAGACACATGCCAGCGTTAGGGTCTTTTTAAAAAAGTAGTTTTAAAGTTGGGCCACTAGAATTATCTATACTCCAGAACAGCCCTAGTCACATCTGTTACATGTATTTACAGTGAGTCTGTGATGGATACGACATCTTCCTCCCTCAGTTTAAAAGTTGAGCTTTTTTTCTCCTGTAACTGTTTAGTTTTGCTGAGGTGTTCAGCATTTGTTAAAGATTGCCAAATCAATGGGTGTTTGGACAATTAAGAGCAGTAGTAAAATACACCACATCTCTGCCATGGCATTTTTTTTTTTTAAATAGGAAAAACATTTCTTGGTTTTCATACAAGTTAGCTAGCCTTTATCCACATGACACCAAAACAACCCATCAATTTAGTGAATTCAAAGAGAAAAAAATGAATCCAGGGGGTAGTACTGTACCACAGAGAAAATGCAAATGGTCAGCATCCTGAATTGGTTTCCACTAGTTTGAATTCAAGGTTATGACATGAAGAAAAATTGGCCTCCCCTTAAAAGTGTTTGTTGAGTGGAGTTATTTAAGAGTGTGTGTGTGTGTGTGTGTGTGTGTGTGTGTTTTAAAACAACCTTACTATTACAGTGCAAGTCCTAATGGTTGTATGGTTTTTTGTAAAGAGCAGAGTAATTTACTAGGTTAATAAGTAAAGTGCTATTAAAACCCATTATGTTAGAATCATGGAATATAGGAGATAGAAACCCCTTTGCTTTATACAGCTAAAGAAAACTGAGGCTCAAGTTAAGGAATTTCTGTGCCTTCACTTGCTGTTCCAAAAAAACACATTTTGATTTGCTAATTCTCTATGGCTCTGCAAATCCTTTATTGGAATAACATTGGTTTCACTACTATGCTTTGCTGTAATTTGTATTGCATAACAGAGTATCAGGATTTATGTGTTGATATTTGTGCATACAAATGCTTCTGCGGGTGCATGCGACCTTTGAATACTTTCTAAGGTTTGGAACTGAATTTTGGATATTGATCATTTTCTTTAGCCCAAACTCCCCTAGGACATATTTGCCAGATGTTAAATTGAAAAATATGGTGTGGAGGGGTACGACAGTGACAAAATTAAAGTGCTTCTTAATATGCCAGGAGGTATGCTGTGCACTTTATATGTATTATCTGTATTGTATCTTTAAAATTTTCACCAGAACTCGGGGAGATACAAAGATTACCATGCTCGTTTTATAGACGAGGAAACTGAGATTCAGAGATGTTAGACAACTTGCTCTCAAGGCAGCCTATAATGAATTAGGTTTGAACCCAGGTTTGCCCAGCTCAACATTCTTTTCACACATGCATACACTGCAAACATAGAGTCAGGTATAACTTACCTTTTCAAGATTATATAGGGATAATAATGTAATATTGAGGCTTGGCCTCACCCAAGGATATGTTTATTGATTTTAGAGAGAGATGAATGGAGAGAGAAAGAGAGAGAGGGAGGGAGAGAGAGAGAGAGAGAAAAATCCAATGGCTCCCTCCCTATGGGCAACCTAGATATATGGCCTGGCCATGAATCAAACCCGAAACCTTTTGGTGTATGGCATGATGTTCCAAACAACTGAGCCACCAGCCAGGCAAGAGTAGATAAGCATTAAAAAAAAAAAAAACATATTTAAGAAAATGATAAAGACCCAGGCCCATTATTTTTCTGCCTTAGTATCCAGATAAGCTAGGCTTCTCATTGATGTTGGATTCCAATGTGTCTTTGTATATCTCACTATTGTGGTTATTACTATTGTTATTATTACAAGGGAAATATAGCAGATATTTTCCAAGTTGTGCTTTTATTCAACTGACAATCTCCATAGGTGCCAGTGAAAATATTTTGTTTTCATTTATTTTTATGTACCAAAAGTTGAGGTAACAAAACCTGCTCTGTTAATATCTAGAGAAATAAAGATTTTCGGTCTTTCACTGTAAAAGAACTTTTGCAGTTCACGGTTAGGTCTTTGAAACTTAATATCTATCTAACCAGTGGTCAAGGACAATAGGGGGGTGGGGGCATGAGTGGGGAGGGAAGGGGGATTAAAATGGGGGGTTGAGGACAAATATATGATACCTTAAAGAAATTTAAAAAATAAATAAAAATAAAAATTAAAAAAGAAACTTAATATCTAAGAACAATAATCCTAAATTCTATCAACATCACAAAAATAAGCAGTATTGAAGTTTTGATAGGTCTTTTATCAGACAGGTGCTTACAGTGCTGCATTTTCTAAATTCAGAAGGAAGAAGCAGCACTCTATTTGACACGACTTAAGTAAATAAAGTGCATTAAACAAACGTGGGGATCCAAGATCTGTTGAGACTGAAATGCTTAACATTTTTGACAGCCTCAGCAAATTATCTTTACCCTACCATTGTAATGAGGAAATCACTTAAATAACAGATGAACAGCTAAGTCACATAAACATATATAATAGAACTATGTAATGAAAGTTTATGCTGTTAATTGCCCGAATCTGTCTTAAATGCTTAGAATCATGAAGCAGTAAAGACTGTCATATAAACAGTTTTGTTTTGAGCTTAAAATTATTCCTTTTTGCTTTCATCTGCTATGATAAACAAAGTAATTTTGTGAGCTTTACAGATCAAACATTTCCTCCTAATGGTAAACTCTATTTTATATTGGAAGTTTGCAACCTCGTCCAAGGCATAGAGAGTTGAGTCCGGGGGGCCCCAGGCCTGCGATTTCCAATGTTTAGTATTATGATGCTGTTTAGATCAGTTCCCATAAGCCAAGATAACAGATCTTAAGTTGCCTAATAAGGAACATGGTGTGTTTTAAACGTTCTCCAGTTTACAAGTTCTGAACCAAAATGTTCTTGGGCAAACCTTTAGAATCTATATTGATGTGTTCAGTAAATCTGAACTTGCACAGACGTAGCATCGAAATTCAGCTGGGTAGAAACAGAAAAAAATTCTCTCTTTCCTTATTTTTTTTTTTTTTTTATGAGCTATTTTCTATGACCAGGTGTTCTTCCAAGTTAATTAGATAGTGCTAAGTAGTAGAGAAAGTAAAGTACATATTATAATAGGTTTGTTTTTTTTAAAGGTTACTTTGGTTTCTTATTGCTCTGAATAAAATTTTTAAAATTGACCACCAAGTTTATGATACATTTTCAAAATCTGTGCCCACTTAGGTTCAGCGATAAAAATGCACATGCGTTTCAGGTGTATGCTTTTAAACCATGTGACTCTTGATGTTTATGAGGGATACATAAGAGAAGTAGCAATTTAATCTTTAAAGAAGATTGGTAGCACTTTGTTGTAAGTAATATTTATATTTTATATCAGACTCCTCTGTGAGTAACAAAAGTGTTGAAAAGGTTGTCACGTTTCTTTTCATTTCAAAAATAAATAAGGCCCAGTTAATCAGCATATCAAATACCCAGGTGTGTTTAAAATCAGTTTATATGGGCAAATTTCAGGGCTGTGAGAAAGTATTTTACTTAAATGTGCAGCTACCCTATTGTTCAAGTGGATGCTTTTGTACTTTTGTGTGACAATTAACATGTAATGAATGACTTTCTAGACTGCCATTGGTGGTAATTACTATATGGAGTTTATTAACTGCGATTCATTGTTGGATGTGCCTGTATTGATTTGTTTTGCAAACAACCTTTCACACATTCTACAGTATTTGTACATTAATTTTTAAAGAACCTGCTTTATTTGCTGATGCTGATATTGCCTCTAAAAAGTTAAGCTTACAACTCCACGTGTACCAGAATGCTTCTTTCAGTGATTTTAATTGAATTAAAACTTTATCAACTTTTCAGCTATAAAATTTTTGCACTTGGATACTCAGGGAATCACAAAGAAACACTACATAACATTGTGTTGTTGTTTTTTCAGGTAAATAATTTATAACACTTCAGATTTATAGGAGACTTTGGAGATGCTCTGTTGTTTCTTAGGTGAAGAGACAAGGTTTGGGAGGGCTCCATGTCCTTTTGTCCAAATCCTGCAGTTGGTTCTTTGGCCATAAAAGAACACAAATACAGATATCCTGACCCACTGGTTAGGGGCCCCATGCTGCTTTTAATTAAGGCTTGGACTCCATCCGTGGGTACCAACTGTATATTTCTTAAGAAGGGGAACACTTGTCTAATCTACCATTTCTGAAAAAATAATAATAACTCAGGCTGTGAGAGATGGACACCGTAATCCGGCTCACTTGTCATCACGTGTTCTAATTTGGCTAGGGGAGTTGACGAATAACTGTTAAAATGTATTGTGTTATTAGAAATAACACAGTCAGGCTCATGATTAAATATCAGGGCCGTAATTTGATCTCGGGGGTTCTGGTGCCGTTCATAAACCATTTGGCTTTTTCTGCCACGGATGACGTCAGAGTACAGCCTGATTGAATTATGACCCCGGGTTCCAGGAGCACCTGCTCGTGCTTCTTTGCTTCACGGCGTGTCAGCGTTTCCATTACAAACTTCTCTTCTGCTCCGACGTTTTTAACTCCAAATAGTTAACCTGGACCAATGCTTGCCTTATAAACTGTCAGCCTCCCTGGGAAAAGTCTATTTTCCCAATAAAACAGAGAAGGTGGTGACAAAGCCCCATTACAGAATACCGTTTAGAATGTTCTTCCTTGTTTTAATCTTCCACCTATTTAAACATTCCCTTTTGGGGTACTTAGCTGCATTGCAAGGCATCTAACTGGAAGGACTTAATTTCAAATTTCTCAAGTTAAGTCTCTAAATATAAGGTATTTAGAGACTGCTGACCTGGGAAAGAGATTGAATGAAGGAGGATATTGAAATAATAGTTGTAGACACGAGGTTGCCTGTTGTGTGATTTGCTGAAGTGCAAGACCGGAAAAACATGCAAACTTGGCGTACCTTGTCAGTAATTACTTTTATATCCACTTAAGATTAGTAAAACTTGATAATAGTTTAGAAAGGTATATTTATTTAGATCACTACCTGGAGATTGCTGGCATAGGTTCAGTTTTGTCCTTTGGGTTTTAATATGTAGGCAATGGATATAGGACACTTTATCTACCTAGCTGGTTACCTATAATAATGCTTATTGAGGGAGCATTTAATATATACAGGCTGTCCCAGAAAAATGTATGCATACTTTAACAGCGATAGCTCAGTCTTAAAAATGAAATGTATTTTACCTAACACCGACTTTATAATTACTCTAAGTGTGTGTATACATGTTTTGGGGACACCGTATACTTTAAGTATATGCTGTGTTCAGATCCCTGTATTAGCAATTCTACCACATCGAGGGCTTTGCGGGAGATAGGCCCGTCCTAAGAGGGCAAATATGCTGACAGGAAAGAATAGGAAAACCACATTTATAATTAATACTCCGTGTCCAGAAGACAAGTGTCATTCATGGTGTGGGATTTTAGGTAAATAAGAACTGTTTTCTTGCTGAGGGAAATTAATAGTGAAAGCCTCGTGGACAGTTGATCCTGATCCCTGAAGAGGAGGAGTGGGATTTTGACCTGGGGGCATGGGGACAGAGTACTTGGGGCAAGTTCACTGTGAAGCCGGCACAGGGAGGAGAATCTGCAGCTCTGCCTTGGCATCAGCCCTGGTCCAGGCACCTGCAGTGACTTCCAGGAAAACATCTCTGTCTTGAATGCTTTTTTTTCTTCTTCCGATTTTGGGATTTTTTTGGGGGGGGTATTAGCAGTAATATCAGTTCCATCCAAAAATATATGTTTGTAATGGTAGTGTCAGGATGGATATTAAAGTTTTTATGTTTCAAACTCTTCCTATTATATGCTTCAGCAATGGAAAGTTACTTGATTGACAGCAATAGCTGCCTTGAAGAAAATTATTTCGCTGAAATCTAGATTCTTTTCCCTTGTTTCTATTGCTAAGTAGCTATTTGATATTGACAAAGTGATAGAATCTCAAAGCCTGTATTATAAAACGGAAAGAAGTTCTCCTTCAGAGAACTTCAAGAGGCGTTTTATAGTAGATTTAAAAATATTTTCAGTTTGCAAAAATATTCATCATCATAATTTTTATTATCACTGCCATCAACATTACGAACGCCACATCTTTTGATTCAAAAGCTTGCAGGGAAATGAGATCGTTATTATTGCCACATCGTACATTCAGAAATGCATTTAGAAAACATTTTGAAAGATATTGTGGTCTTAGCCAAAACTTAATAATGTTTGTAAAAACATTGTAAAGTGCTCAGATACACCTTTGGGTAAAATCTATTATAATTACATTACAAGTAGGAAAAAGATATATAATACCATCCTCTCCTCAGGTATTAGTGAATTCAAATGAAGATGTCTTTCTCTCTCTGTGACCTCCAAGTAGTGTAGCACATAGTCCCAGTTTCCACAGGATGCCAGAAATGCATTGGATGGGTGAAAATTAGGGAGCATTTATCAATGAATGATGGTGCCCTCTTTAGAGCATAAACACAATTTTTATGACGAAGACTATTTCAGTCCCATTTCTTTAAAATGTCAGTTACAAACCTGTGCATTCCCAAAACTTTTTCTTCACTTTCAGAAATAAGGCATTTGCATTGGGATATTTTGCAACTCAGAGTTTTTTAAACTCTGAAAAAAAAACAACACGCGCACACACACACACACACACAAATTTGTCATCAAGTGGTAATGTTACAAGATTTAATATACAGTTTTATGCATAATTTGATTTTGTAATTTTGAAAAGGAAGACCAAACAATATCGACTTCAATTCTTGTTCCAAAAGTCATTGTTGTTTGCATTCTTGAATACCAGTGTCTGCTGCCTGGTGTCCCAAACCATTGCATGCTTTTCTGTCCTCTTGTGGGCACTCTGACTCTTCGTCCAGTTGCTTTTAGCCACGAGGTTATTTATTTATGTATTTATTTGTCACCTAGTTTCCTCCTGATTTTCTTCACCTCGTCTTACTCCTCAGTTTATGTTTTCAAGCCCATGTGTAACTATATTTCTTTCACATGGGTTGCACCTTTGCACTGCTTCTCTCTGGCAAGAATTCTACACTTTACTCCTTAGTGGTTTTGGCAGGTGAGAAATATTTTGGGTAAGGTGAGACTATTTCAAAATTACTTAAATTAATTTTACCTTAAACATTTCACTGTTGTTTAAGTCCTGGTTATTTAGAGAATGTTGACATTTTCAGAAAAGTGTAAGGGATGAATGTATATCATCTTATTCTTTTTTTTTTCTTCAGTGTGCATATAGTTCACTGGAGTAACAGTTGAATTATTAATAATTAGTAATTTTTATTTCCTCATTTTTTTATTCATTCAATAAATGTTTTTTGAGAGCTAAGCCAAGTTATGGTGTTAGAAGCTATAGTGAGGAAAGGGGTGGTATTATATACCTGAGGAGAGGATGGTATTATATATCTTTTTCCTATTTGTGGTAATATGCAAATTGACCCTAACAACAGAATGACTGGATGACCGGTCGCTATGATGTGCACTGAACACCAGGGGGCAGATGCTCAACGCAGGAGCTGCCCTCTGGTGGTCAGTGTGCTCCCACAGGGGAGCGCCGCTCAGCCGGAAGCCCGTTCATGGCTGGCCAGTGCAGCAGTGGTGCCAGGAGTCTCTCCAGCCTCCTCAGCAGCGCTAAGGATGTCCAACTGATAGCTTAGGCCTGCTCCCCCCTGGGATCCCGTCAGTCGGGCATCCCCCAAAATGTCCTGCACTGCGAGAGGGCACAGGCCAGGCTGAGGGCCCCCGCACCTGAATTTTTGTGCACCAGGCCTCTAGTGATGATACAAAGAAGAAAAAAATTCAACGTCACCATTGTAATGGAGCCCGATATTGCTGTTGTTAGGTAAAAGCCCTATAGTGATTCAATAGGAAAGTATTTTAGTTAGTGATGTGGAAATATAGTTAGATTTCTTTAAAAAGTACATTTCAAATATAACTAAGTGCAGACTTCAGAAACAGAAATCCTAGAATCTATATTCTGGTGTGCTTCTACATGAGTATAATTAAGGAGGGAGAGTGGATTCTAAGGGTTATGGAAGTTAGACCTTGAAGAGTATTGTTAGGAATGTACAATCAGAGATGCTTTGGGAGGCATGACAACTATGTTTTATTGGTCTTTTTAGAGCAAAAATTAAAATTTTGGACTTATAGAAAGCATTCATATACTTCAGGAGCACTCGATACATACAGGAGTGGGTAAAAGTAGTTTTACAACCATGAGTATGTGAAACAGTTTATTCTCATATTATTTATTAATTATTGCACAATTATCTATAGGAACAACTGTTAACTTGCTTTTTTTTTTTAAATATATATTCTATTGAGTTTTTACAGAGAGGAAGGGAGAGAGAGATAGAGAGCTAGAAACATCGATGAGAGAGAAACATCGACCAGCTGCCTCCTGCACACCCCCTGCAGGGGATGTGCCCACAACCATTGTACATGCCCCTGACCGGAATCGATCCCGGGACCCCTCAGTCCGCAGCCCGACGCTCTACCACTGAGCCAAACCGGCCTCGGCTGTACACTTGCTTTTACCCACAACTGTTTGCCTATTGTTTTTATTCCCACACTTGAAGTTTCTATGTTTAGTTTTAATTTTATACGCAGAAAAAGTATTTACTTTTAAAATTATTTATTGAGCCTCTACCAGGTGTCAGGACCATATATAGTCAGGAGCTGGAAAAAAAAAAATGAGCAAACACGTGTGTTCCTGTGTGGGTTAAATGTAGGAGACACACATTAACTGAATCATCAACGTAAGAAATGCCAACTTCCGCACTTGAGAGGTGTGTGGCATGAGGGGAGTTAGGAGTAGGGATGTCTGACCCAGCCTAGCAGTCAGGAGAGTCTTCTCTGGGACTTGCACACCCAGAATGATGTCTGGCAGATGGGGGCAGGGCGAGTGACGTGGCTGGAGGCGTGGGTTCCAGCAAAAGAGAGCAGGTCATAGTTGGGAAGGGGCTCCAGTGTGGTTTGAACTGAGGCTGGGAGGAAAGTAGGGGCCACGTCATGCAAGGCTGAGCAATGGGGAGTCTTGGCAGTGTACTGCCCATAAGGTTGTGCTTGGGAATGCTGGCTGCAGCCTGGAACCCAGGCCTTAGGTGTAGATGGCCCAAACCAATCATGAAGCTTCTGCAGAAATCCAGGTGAGAGATGGGGTTGCTGGCCTTACAGTGCGGGTGGTGAAATTGGAGAATGAACAATGTACCCTATTTGAAATCTGCAACTTCAGTCCACCAGGGAACATTTATCCTGGGCACTGGCTTTATTTTGTGCAGCTTCCTATAACGTTAATACTTTCAAATTTATTATTCTTTATGCTTTATAGCAGTAACTAAGACCTCACTCAGCTACCATGTGATATCCACTGCCTTTTTAGCAGCCAAACATCGTAGAAGTGCTTTTTATTTTCTGAGAGAAATGGTAGATTTGATTTATGGAAATCTCTTGTGAGAGGGTGCAGACGTGGAAGTGGGAGACCAAGGCAAAAGGAACTTTTCTTTCTTATTTCATGGTCTTCAGTGATAATGCATCATTCAGGCCGCCTGTAGCTTATGTTTTTATTACCAGTAAACATGATGGTTTGGTTTACCCTGTTGAATAGGATTCATTGAAAGCCTGTAGTCACTTATCAGATAGCACACCCACAACAGGTTGCTGAGCTGCTTTGTTGGTGAACTTGAGGAGGGTAGTTTGATTTGTATGATAGTCTGACATAAAACACTATTATTTGATTATGTATATATATATTTAGGTATTCCAGGAGGGAAAATTATCTGTTAACTTTTATTTTATTTTATTTTATTATTATTATTTTTTAAAAATATATTTTATTGATTTTATACAGAGAGGAAGGGAGAGAGATAGAGAGTTAGAAACATCGATGAGAGAGAATCATCGATCAGCTGCCTCTTGCACACCCCCTACTGGGGATATGCCCGCAACCAAGGTACATGCCCTTGACCGGAATCGAACCCAGGACCCATCAGTCCCCAAGCCGACGCTCTATCTATTGAGCCAAACCGGACCTGGCGATCTGTTAACTTTTAATTAGGAACAAAGTGAAGCTTCCCATATTTACACATCTCAGCTAATATACTGCCTCTTTTCTAATGATGGTCTCCCTCTTTCATTCTGACCATGTCATTCTTTTTATGCCTCCCCTTCCCCCTGTCCCCCCCCTTCATTTTTTTCATTGAGCTTATTAGTTACTATTGAGAGTCACCTCTCAAACCAGTATGTGTGTTAGTTCATTTTCGTTGGAAAACACATTTCCACCCTTTGGTTATTTACTGTTCAAATTGAATAAAATGTATGGTTTTATATTCCCCTCCTCTCCCCTCCTCCTCTCTCTCCCCCTCTCCTCCCCCTCTTCTCCTCCCTCTTCTTCTCTTTCATCTGTGCACAGGCCAGCTAGTTAGAGCAGTGATTTTCAACCTTTCCCGTTTCATAGCACACATAATGAACTAGTTACTAAAATTCTGTGGCACACCCAAAAGTAGATTATATATTTTGCCAATCTGACAAAAAAAAAAAGAGATGGGTATAATCTTGATTCCTTCACTCAGGACAGCTCTTGTTGTGCTGGCTGTTGCCATGGTTTGATCTGACAATAGAAGGGAAAAGAGGTCAACGTCTCTGACTCGGTGGTCAAGTATTGCATGTTTTAAAAATTCTTGCGGCACACTCGTTGAAAAGCGCTGAGTTGGAGCACTGGTGGGACGCTGTGGGCAGGGGCTGGATCCTGGTAGTTATGCCAGTTAGTGCTTCGTGGCTCCAGGACCCTAGAGTTCTGTGTGTTCTTCCTCAGAAGGGCGCTGGAAGGCGAGGCCTGGGGCCATCTGCACTGAGCAGAAAGCTTCCTACCCGGGGGCCTTGCTGCTGGTGAATTAACGGGGTAATAGTGATGCAAGCGGACGGACAGCATTCACACATTGTTCCTGCCTCCTGGAGCATTCCTTCAGCATCTAGACATGTGTTAGCAACTCTGAGTTAAAAAATAAAACGAAGTATAATTACTTTCCTTTTGGGGTGGGGAGGCACACCGTGTCTCAACAGTACTTGCAATGCTTTATCTTTTTTTGGGGAAAAAAGAGAATGGTTGACAACTCTATGCTTGAAATATTTCACAATGAAAAAAAACAAAAAACCACACACACACACACACACACACACATAAACACACAAAAAAAGTAAGCAATCAAACCAAAACTCTCCCTCCAAATTGGATTCCCCTCTGAGTACAGACCTATTTGTTGCCCTCCTTCCTAGCAAGAGTTTTATTAATTGTTGCTATTGGCTGTTTCTATATCCTTTTATCCCGTATGTTTTATATTTTAAAAATTAACAAATCAAATATTTCAGAACACCTATCTTGTTTGTTTGACACCTATAAAATTATCCATGAAACATATATAAATTCTGGAGCTTAATAAGGAAGTGAAGACACATGGACCTGCTAGACAACAAGAGAACTAGAGACATATCAGAGCTCTTGCCTCTGCTTGTGGGGTCTTTCTTTATCCACTTCCCCCTCTCTTCCCTGCCAGAATATGTAAATATTCTATTGGTTAAAGTCTTTGTATAACATGTATATGCATCCTTAAGCCATATGTTGTCTGGTTTTACTTGATGGAGGAATCACAAAAATTGTATCTTTTTTCTATTTCCTGTGTTACCTTCCCCCCACCCCCCCACTCAGTATCATGTGTTTAAGGTTTCTTGTTGAATATGGCCTTCATTTATTTGTTATTACTGGGGAATATGCCTCAATTTATTAATGCATTTTCCAGATAGTAAACCTTTGAATTGATTCCCATTTCCCCCCTGAATATCGCTTGATGCATGCACACTTGATATTTGTAATATATATATCTGTGAGTAAAATGTAGAGTTATGTGAATGTTCCACATGACAAGACAGTACCACATTGTTTTCCAAAGTTTGTTACCAAGTTACGCTCCCGAAGGCTGCATCAAAGATGACTATTGATGCCTATAGTTGTCCACCTTTGATGTTATTCAATTTTTTAATTTGTATCAATCTAGATGGTTTAAGATTAAGATATATTTGGCTGAGGAGGTAATTTGCATTTCCCTGGTGAAACATCTCTTTAAGTGTTTATTTATCCTCTGTTTGTTCCTCTGTGGAATCTCCCATCCCTCCCAATTTCTATTGCATTTTTTTTTTCTTATTGATTTCTAGGTGTTCTTAATATAGTTTTATGTAATGAGTCTTTCTGTCATGTTATTTTATGACCTGTCTTATCACCTGTCTTTGTATCCTCCTTTTCCTTTGTGAATTTTGCGTTATAGTTTGTTATACCCAGGTCATAAAGATTTTCTCTTGTATGCTTCTATGAAAGCAAACCTTAAGATGGGTTTCATAGTTTTGATTTCTACACTACGTTTTTAATATAGTTGGGACTGATTTTTGAAGAATGGGAAGTAAGAGATCTAATTCCACGTTTCCATAAATGTTTTGATGCATTTGTTCTATAGTCATGTATTGACAAGTCTGTCCTTTTCGCAGGCATTGACGATGCTACTTCTGTAAGAGTATACATTTCCATATTTGTAAGGGTCCTTCATTCTGAGACCTTCATTCTAATCTGATTGTCAGTTTGTTTACTTCTACACGCCCCACCCTGGGGATCGAGCCCGAAACCTAGGCCTGTGCCCTGACTGTGACCTCCTGGTTCACGGGTCAGTGCTCAACCACTGAGCCATGCTCCGAGGCAGGCTACTACGTTTTTGATATCTGGTAGGCAAAGTCCTTCTTTTTCCTTTCTTGTCTTTATACGCACATTTTACTTTTGGTTATGTGAGGCCTGATGCTCTTCCACAGAAATTTTAAAATAAGCTTGTCAAAGTGTTTCATGAGCCTTTTAGGGGTTTTATTGAAGTTGCATGGAAACCAGTGATTATTGGGGGGTGGAGGAGAATGGATACATTAAAAGTTTTTTTAATGTGAAAAAGTTTTGTTTCTTTTTGTTCTTTACTCTTTTTTCTATCACCATTTATCCCCTCAAACCCTCTTCCATCCACTTCTATCCACACCTTATGAAATAATCACAACATTGTCTGTGTTAATGAGTTCTTTCTCTTTTATTTTTTCTCAATCCCTCTACCCCCAAACCTGACCTTCCCTCCTCAGAGCTGTCTCCATGCTCTCTATAGTGTATCCCTATTTACTATATCTTTATTAGTGATTATTTCTACTCATGTATCTCTCCATTTCTTTAGGTCTTTCTTGATATCCTATCTAATAAAAATGTAATAGGCAAATTGACCATCACTCCAACACACGAGATGGCCACCCCCAAGTGGTCAAAGATGGCCGCCTCCATGTGGACACAAGAGGGCTGCCACAAGATGGCCAGCAGGGGAGGGCAGTTGGGGGCAATCAGGCCTGCAGAGGAGGGCAGTTAGGAGCAACCAGGCCTGCAGGGGAGGGCAATTGGGGAGGACCAGGCAGGCAGGGGAGGGCAGTTAGGGGTGAACAGGCTGATAGGGGTGGGCAGTTAAGGGGTCCAGGCCAGCAGGGGAGGGCAGTTAGGGGTGACCAGGCCTGCAGGGGAGGGCATTTGGGGGAGATTAGGCCAGCAGGGGACAGCAGTTGGGGGCAACCAGGCCTACAGGGGACAGCATTTGGGGGCAACCAGGCCTGCAGGGGAGGGCAGTTGGAGACAATCAGGTCTGCAGGGGAGTGCAGTTGGGGGGACCAGGCCTGCAGAGGAGGGCAGTTAGGGGTGACTAAACTGGCAAGGGAGGGCAGTTTAGGGTTACCCGGCCAGCAGTGGAGGGCAGTTAGGGGCAATCAGGCCAGCAGGGTAGCAGTTAGGTGTTGATCAGACTGGCATGGGAGTGGTTAGAGGGTTATCAGGATGGCAGGCAGAAGTGGTTAGGGGCAGACAGCCAGGCAGGTAGGCGAGCGGTTGGAAGTTAGCAGTCCTGGATTGTGAGAGGGATGTCAGACATCCCTCGAGGGGTCCCAGATTGGAGAGTGTGCAGGCTGGGCTGAGGGATCCCCCCCCCCCCCACATGAATTTTATGCACTGGGCCTCTAGTCACACAATTACATTTTATCATGTTCTCCATGGCTTCTAAATATTTTTTGATAATTTATTCTTAAGTACCTTATTTTTTCTTGTTACTCTTGTTAATGGTATTTTCTTATAAATTAACTATTCAATTTGTTGCTGGTATATATATAAGTGCAATTGATTTTTGTATATTGATTTTCATATTCAGCTATGTTGCTAACTTTCTATTAATTCCAAATGTGCCTTTGTGTTTTCTTCAGAGTTTTCTACATAGGTTCCATAGTCATATCTTGTGCAAATAATGACAGCTCTGATTTTTGAAGCCTCTATACCTGGCCTACCTTCCCCTCCTTTTTTTTTACTGCGCTATGTAGTACTTCAAGCACATAGTTGTTAAACAGAAGCAGCAATAGTGGGTATCCTTGTCTTTTTCCTGATTTTTACTGTCGATGTTGATGATAATAGATATCATTAAGGAATTTTACATATATATATATATATATATATATATATTTTGCTAAAAGTTTTATCATAAGAGATATTGGGTTATATAAAATACTTTTTCTTTCTATATATTTAAATTATGATTTTTAAAAATCTCCTTTACTCTGTTAATGCTGTCAGTGACATTTATATTTTTCCCGGTATAAACTCCCTTTCCATTCTGGGGATGAAGCTAATGTGATTATATGATGTATTTTTATCACTCTTTTAAAAAATAATATTCTGGGCTGTTTTCTAATATTTTCCTTAGTATGTTGCATCTATTTTTATAAATAAGAAAGGTATATAATATTTCTTCTCCTACTGTCCTTGTCTGGGTTTAGCCACAAGGTTATACTGACCTGTAAATGAATAGGGGAATATTTCCACTCTGTTGTCTCTGGAAGAATCTGTACAAGGCAGAAACAATTTGTTTATTGAAACTAGGTAAAACTTGCCCATGTAACTATCAAGCCCTGGTGTGAGAAAATTTTAAACCACTGATAGACTTTTTAAAGCATTGAGAATGAAAATTGCACTTTCCCCCCAAATAGTTTTAAAATTATATATATAATTCCATTTTATATCAGTTTTTAAATTAATTGCCATAAAGTTCATAGTATTCCCTTATAAGCGTTTTAATCTCCACTGACTCTATAAGTAAGGTTTATTCTTCATTACTGATTTTATTTGCATTTTCCTTGATTAAGATCACCAGAGTTTTTCTCATTTATTAATCATTTCAAAAAGAATCCATTTTTGGCTTTGTGGGTTATTTTTATGTGTGTTTGTTTTCTACATTATTTCTAACTTTTTGTTATTGCCTGGTTTCTCTTTGCTTTGGCTCATTTTGATTTTTACTAACTTCTCAAGTTGACCACTTAATTAGTGAAGTTGTTATCATTAATTTTTTTCCAATGTAAGAACTTAAGATAATAAAATGCCTTCCAATGCTCTGCTGTCAGTGTATTCTATAGGTTTTAATATGTTACATATTCATTATATTTTACTTGTAAGTATTTAAAAATTCCCAGTATGATTTCATCTTTGACCCTTGCAATATTTATTGGTACCTTAGAAATTTTACCAGTGAATGTCATTTATCCTTTTATTATCGACTTTTAATGTTATTAATTTGTTGTCAGAGAACTATTCTGGGTGACAATAGTTCTTTGGTTCTTGTGAGACTTCTTTATTGTCAGTTTTAATTCGTCAGTTTTTATAAATGTTCCATTGTGTGCTTGAGAGAATGTATAGGACTAGAAGGATCTGTATGTGTCCAGAAATTTAAGTTTATTAATTGTGCCTTACAAATCATCTATACCTTTAGTAATGGTTGTTTATTGGGGGGATGAGGGTTCTGACATTTGTCATTGATAGAAATGGATTAAAATAATCAACTCTGCTTGTGACTTTGCAAACTTTTCCCTGTATTTTGGCTTTATACATGTTGAATTTGTATGCATTTGAGTTTTGAATTATGAGATCTTTCTTGTTAATTGAAACCTTTATCCACTTTGTATGTGGTCACATTCTTTCTGCTCTATGTCTTAATGTCTGTTTTTTTTGTTTTGTTACTAGTATAGTTATTCCATTTTCTTTTGTCTAATATTTGTCTAGTCTATCTATTTTTTGAACTTTTATTTTTCAATCCATTCATGTTGTTCTGCTTTAGGTTTGCCAGCTGCAGCTGGATTTTTATTTTAATCTAATCAGGCAATATAAAATTATTTAAATCTATTTACATATTTTTTACTTCAGTTTAGTCCACTTATATCAACTACAATGGTGCCTCTTGGAATTGTGTAGTATGGTAGCTTTGATAACTGTCATCAGAATTCTTGATTTCCATTTGTATTGCTTCTTATATACTTTTTTCTTTCCTGTCATCTCTTTAAATAAATTAAGGTTTTGTTTGTTTCTTATTTCATTTTATACCACCATTGTTTGGGATTTATTTATATTCTTTTAGTGGTTGCCTTTGAGATTCTGTTATGCATTGTTATCTGACAAAGTCTAAAGTTTGCCTATAGTCTTAACTCGCCTTTGAACCAATTTTAAGGTCATGAAATATTGTTTCTTCCATTAATCCTATTCCTACTTAGAATATTTTTGTTTTGAGCTTTAAAATATTTTTTCAAATTAGATATGATTAATATCTAATTAATATCTAAACATAGTGTTTAGATTTAACAGTTTACTGATTTCATTGCTTGACACTTTCTGACATCTTAGCTCCTTCTTTATGGGATCATTTTTGTATTTGGTGAGGTATAGCCTTTAGAAATGTTTAGGTATAGGGATGTTCAAGGTCAACTTTTGTATTTTTGATTACCCAAAATGTCCTGATATTCTTCAAAGATAATTTTGCAGGACACACAATTCCAGGTTGACATTTGTTTTTCCTCATTATTCTGCTGATTTTATTCTACTATCTTCTGAATTCCATTATGGCTCATGAGAAGTCTGTTGTCAATCTGATTGCCATTCCTTTCTAGGATATCTTTCTTTCACCCTGATTTCTCATTTTCTTTTTGAAGTTTAGTAATATTATTTCATTAGATCAGCAACTTAAAAATATGTATAAGTTTACTGATTTCAGAGAGGGAGAGGGAGAGATAGAAACATTGATTGGCTGCCTCCTGCATGGCCCCTACTGGGAGTCCACCCGGAAACCCTGACTAGTACCCTGACTGAGGATCAAACCAGAGTCTTCTGGTTCATAAGTCAATGCTCAACCACTGAACCAACCCAGTCGTAAAATCAACAACTTGTTGAATAAAATGTTCAGTTTTGTTGGAAACTCTATACATCTGACTTCTCCATACCACATTTTTCTAGTGTTTCCCCTCAATCCCCCCCCCCCCACCACCCCGCCTTTTTTCTTTCTTTCTTTCTTTCTTTCTTTCTTTCTTTCTTTCTTTCTTTCTTTCTTTCTTTCTTTCTTTCTTTCTTTCTTTTTCTTTCTTCTTTTTCTTTTCTGGCTACTCTTCCTTTGCCTGAATTGTAAATATTGGATTCCCTTGGGGATTTTACCTGGGTTTCTTTATAATGCCTCAGTCTGGAATCAGATTGGGTTGGTTATCATCCAGTTACTAGCAGTATGCTCTTGTTTCCTTATTGTTGTTGGGATAATTAATGCTTGCCAAGTACTTAAACCCATGATAGGCAGTCAGTGCATATCTGTTGTTATTTCCATATATATTTTTTTCTGAAGCAATCTTGTCTGTTTCTGAGATAACAGCTTTTATATATATTGCACTGATTTGTGCCTTCCAGTGTTAGTTTGTAGAGCTATTTGTCTTTTATATTCAATTTCTTTCTCTGTTTTCAAAACAGCCAGAGTGGGGTGTGTGTGTTCTTTTAAGATGTCAGAGCATTTCATCTCCCAACTTCAGTTTTTATTTTCACTATTAGAAACACATTTAGTATCACAGAATAACTAGAACCACTGTATACTCCTTAACATATTCTAGATCTTGGACTTTGCCAAGTTTTTCCTTGATTCGGGACCTTTACACATGCTTTGGAGCACCTATCTTTTAACTCTCTGCAGGTGGCTAACTCCATTCAGAGCTCGTCTGAAATGCCTTTACCCAGGAAGGCTTTCTTTGACTTCTCATCTAAACAAAAACTAATATTAATTCAATAAATACTGGATTTATTTAATAAATAATTCAATAAGCTTATAGATGTAATTTAATTTGAATCTACTGACTAAGAGGGATGATAGGTCATGCTCATCTAAAGTTTAGTCACCGTGTTGTTATTGGAAGCTACTAAACTTCTTTCCTGTTGTGTTCATTTATTGGATCATCAGGTCATATAAATTTCTTATGCTCACATTATATTTCTTTTGCATTTTCAGATTTTGCATGGGCAATTTATTACCAGATAAATGTCAGCCCAAATCAGGGATTGGGGAACTCATACTCACCGAGACCCAAATGCCAGGCACTCCTATGTCATTATCTTCTATAAAGCCCAGGTGATTTACAACTCACTAAAGGGGAAACTGACTCAGAGAATCCCCTGACTTGTCCAAGGCCATAAAGATAAGGTAGGGGGAGAGCCTTGGTTTAGCCTAGGTGTTTGAACTCCAAGAGGAGAGCTTGTTCTTTGTCTTCAGCCTGAGTTCTCTCTGGACAGACTCTTACAGATTGCTACGAGTGGAGTTCACAAAGTTCTTTCACATGTATTACTTCATATAATATGCACATCAGGCTCTAGAAGGGCCATGATATTGTTGACATTTCATTATGGATCAAGCTTTTTATTTACTCTTTCATTCCCCAGAACTCCGCTCTAAGGTCTTTGAGTTTACAGACAGATGACAAACGTTCAACAAAGAGCACTTACCTGAGTTCTCTGAGAAATGACACAATGTAATATTGAATTGTTGATGAGTATTTTTATTAGCTGGAAACATAGCAGCTTTTTAAATTTCAATTATTGTGTTCGTCTGTTTTCTTGTCTGATTGGTTGGCTATCTGTTGATAGACATCTGTAATTTAATATATTTTAGAAAAAATGTAATTAGAACAACTAGGCCTGGATTTTATAGATATTACTAGAGACCCAGTGCATGAAAATTTATGCACTGGAGGGGCGTCCCTCAGCCCAGCCTGCCCCCTTCACAGTCCGGGAACCCCCAGGGGCGGGAGGCGACTTGATGATCAAGGGAAGGTGATGCCCCCATCATACCTCTACTGCTGCCATTGCCAGCAGCACAAGCCTCGGCTGGCCCAGTTACCTGCACCGCGCGGGCTGGCCCTGTGAGGCTGGGGAGCTGAGGGAACTGGGGGACTTTGGAGGTAGGTGTGTGGAGCGGTTGGATCTGCTTGGGGGTGGGCCCAGCCATGCCACTGAAGGGACAAGGTGCTGCTATCTTGTGGCTGTGGGCACCACCATCTTTGAGGCTGTGATGGTCAGTTAGCATATTCCCTTTTTATTAGATGGGAATCTTAGGAGAAAACTAAGTTTTGTGTGTGTTTTTTTGTAAGTTAATTTTTTACAAAGGAAATTATTAACTAGGAATAGATTCCTTTAGTATTTAGTAATAGCAAAAATCAAGAAAAGTGGAGCTGAAATTTGGGAAGTGTCATTGGGTGAGTTGGATTCCTTGGGTCAAAACAGTACAAGGAAAAGGGATTGTGTGAGTGATGGTGAGTTAACTTCTCTGTCCAGAGCTTCTTCCCCAGTGCCTCCCATGGCTCTTGCCCTCGTACTAAATATTTTATTTATTGCAGGGCATTCTGGCTTGAGTGTTCATTTTTGTGTTTTGATTTTATAAAGCTTCAATTTATAAGAACTCATGCCAATATTTAGTATGAATTTTACCATTTTACCTCTTACAAGTATATAACATCTAAAAATAAACCTTTCCTTAAGGGAGAAATAATTTTTCCCTCCTAAAGACCTAAAGAATAAACACACGAAATGCAAGGCTAGAGCAGGGGTTGGTAAAATTTTTCTGTAAGGAACCAGATACTAAATACTTTAAACTTTGTGGGCCATACACTATCTGTTACAGGGACTAACCGCCGCTGTTGTAGAATGGAAGCAGCTGTAGACAACAAGTAAACGGAAGACTATGACTGCATTCCAATACAACTGTATTTACAAGAACAGACAACAGCTGGATGTTGCTGGGTGGGGGAAGTTACGGCTTGCAACTCCTCTGTCTGGAGATACGTATTCTCTAGACTAGGGGTGTCGAACTCAATCAGAGAAGGGGCCAAAATCTAAAATCCAGCCTAAATCGCGGGCCGAATGGTTTACTGAACAGTCATAAACTGACAATGTCATAAACTGACAGCGGAGTGCAGTGATGACAGCGCGGTGCGGGCCACATTGCAAGGCTTAGCGGGCTGGATTTGGCCCGCGGGCCTTGTGTTTGACACATGTGCTCTAGACCTTCGTGTAAGAAAAGATGGGCTTCTCCTGCAGCTTCATTATTGGCTGTGATCTGGGACAGTTCACTTGAATTCTCAAAGAGTGAACTTATCATTTTGAAAAGTGGAACAGTCACACATTTTCTTTTCTGGTTGGTATTTATTTTCTTTATGTTTTTCTTTGCATTTAACACACATAATAACATAATAGCATGTCTTTTGTACACAGAGCAAACTATTTAAAAATGGAAGCACGAGCTAAAAGTAGAGAGTCGTGAGGAAAGCATGTATGTGAAAGAATTTTATGCGGAGTAGAATCAGATTATTTGTGGAATCAGGGTGAATATAAATAGGTCAGTAAGTGTTAGATATGAAGATTATTATGGGCAAAGATTGTTTTTTACTTTTGAATTTTGTGTCTTATAGTAGCTAATTAGATAAAGCCAATAATTGATTATTTTATAGCATTCTATTTATACGTTCACTTATCAATTAATTTAGCAAATTTATCAAGCCTTTGCTATATGCGAAGGTCTATGTTGAATGCTTGAGGTAGTAAAAATGGTGAGAAATAATATAGTTTTTGATTTCAAGGAGCTCATCTCACATTCAAGGAGCTGAACATTTACATAGAATGCTGTTATGTGTGCTGATTTCTCCATTAGAGGTCCACGTCTCGGGCACCACTAGGAAATAAAAATCCTTGAAGTAGCAGTAAGTGCCAAAGGGACCGGCATGGGGTTGAGATATCACTGGGGCCTTGAGGGATAAGTGGGAAATCTTTAGATAGAAAATTGAAGGACAATTTGAGCTGAAAGAAAACTACAGTGTATGCAATTGTGAACTTAGGAAATCACAGCTAGTTCTCTAAGATTAGAAGTGGAATAATGTGACCAAGTGGGGATATGATGCCCAAAGTTGGCCCAGGCCCTGGGCCAGGGCCAGAGCCAGGGCCAGTATGTGCAAATCAGGAAATATGAACATTTTTGGAACCATTGGATACTTTGGGAATCCGATGAAAGATATGGCACCTTTCCATAGGAAAAATCATATTAGATGAAGATTCAATATTTTGCATACAATTTTGTGAATATGGATCTAGAGATCGCTTAGTGAACATTACAGACTTTCTACGTGCCTCCTTTCTTGAAAAATAAAGGAATTAATGTACACTAGTATAGATGGTTCCCAACTTATGATGTTTTTTGTTTTTTTCAAATATATTTTATTGATTTTTCACAGAGAGGAAGGGAGAGGGATAGAGAGCTAGAAACATCGATGAGAGAGAAACATCAACCAGCTGCATCCTGCACACCCTCTACCGGGTGTGTGCCTGCAACCAAGGTACATACCCTTGACAGGAATCGAACCTGGGACCCTTCAGTCCCCAGGCCAATGCTCTATCCACTGAGCCAAACCTGTTTCGGCCTTAAGATGTTTTGACTTATGTTCTTTTGACTTTACAGTGGCACAAAAGCAATATGCATCCAGTAGAAACTAATTTGAATTTTGATCTTTTCTTGGGCTGGTGATACCCAGTCTGATAGTCTCTCCTGCCTGACCTGACCTGTGGACAGCGGCAGCGAGCCACAGGTAAGGTCAGGCAGGCCATCACCATCAGGAGGGTAAACGACAGGTACTCTGCAGTCTACTATGTTGCCAGTATTGCTGAGTTATTGTATTCTGAGCATGTTTAAAATAGGCTAGGTAAAACTATGATGTTTGGTAAGTTAGATGTGTTAAATGCATTTTACTAGTACACTTATGATAGTTTTAATTTAAGATGAGTATATTAGTACGTAATTCCATCTTTATTCAAATGCTTCATTGTGATGCTTGATGCAAATACTCTTGATAAGTAAAGTTTTTTGCTTCATTTACTTAAAGGTCTGGAAGTATATGAGATTGTATTGAAATCTTTATGTTTCTGCTTTTCTTAAAGAGACCATTAAAGCAAAATCTAAGAAGTCTTCTTATGGATCAATAGCCACACATCTTAGTCACCTAACTGCTGAAGAGATTATATTTAATAGAGTTTCCTCTTCTCTAAGATGGCATACTACTCATAGGGCCTGCCTTGTAGAGTTGTGAAGATCAAATGAACCCATCCAAGTACAGCACTTAGCGTAGGGTTTACACATAGTGAAAGCTCACAAAATGTTAGCAGTTAACACTGTTAGTAGAGTTGCGGAAAATCTGTAATTTCATTTATGTATTTTCCCATACGGAGTGCTCACAAATACTTGAATTTCTTTATTGAACATGCCAATAGGTTTGTGTTACTTGCTGCATAAACCTCTCTGTGGGCCCATCATGGGTCATTTCTTTGGGAATAAAACTTTCTTAACTGAAATACCTTTCACAGCACTGGTTCAGCTCTTTTTAGTGATGGGTTGCAAAATATATACATATATATATATTTAACTTTTTAATTTTTTGGTATAAAACAGCAGTAATAGTGTCGATAAGTAAACTAATGAATATTATTACGTGGCGCGCCCCCCCCCCCCCTTTTTTTTTTTAAAGCTTCTAATATCCAGCGGGGACATTTTCCTTATTAAGAGACACTGACAAGGCCAGTGGCCTAAAATTAGACCCAGCAGCTGTGTTTTGAATCAAGGCCCCACATGTGCACTTCACACTCTTTTCCCACCGTGCTTGTTGGCTGCTTTATCTTGCTTCAGGGAGCATCCTTTTAGGGTGAATTTTCACTTCCATGTTTTTCCTGGTGCAACCGGAGAGGTGCTTCCATGTAATTTTATGCCACGTTTATGTAGATTCATGGAGTAGCAAAATTGAAAACAGCAAAATATTTATTTATTTATTTATTTATTTACATGCCATCCTCTAGTATAATTTTAACTCTGGCTATGTATGGAGGTTTTCAGCTTTTATCCATTCCCCTGCCCTCTCCCCAATCCATCAATTATCAATGTAGAAAAAAATATATCAAAAAGCAAATGTTGGAACCAAAATTAAGGTACTAGGTTCTTCTTTTATTTAATTGTTGCCAAAATCCATTATTTCCCCTCCCCCCCAAAAAGAAAAATATCTCATATGAATTTTGATATTTTTGGCTGCTAGAGATAATATAGGTTTTGCTTTATTAGTTTACATGCAGGAACCAATGTTAACCAGTGTACTTACTTTATAGGTCCTAGTGCCTTTGTGTTTCTTTGTCCTACTGTTTGGTTAATTCTTTAAAAAACATGTTTTAAAGACTATATTCATGTACACAACATCATCATGATTTGGTTTAAGTATCTGTGGTTATAAATGCACTTCATTTCACCTAATTAAGTTATTTAGTCATTTACACATTAGCAACATACCTATTTCACTTTTACAGGGACTTATTTTAATTATACCCACAGCTCTGTTTTCCATTATATCCATAGATCAAGCTGAATAATAGCAGTCTTAAAAGCCATATACTAAAAGTGATTATAGGTCATTAAGGCCAAATTAAGGTAACCTTTCTGATGGCCACAGGCGGAAGTCTAACTAACAGTTACTTTTTCTTTTGCTTTGGGGAACTCATTCTATTTGGCTTTGATGTTGACAATCTTATAACTCAATGCCTGGTGTTTGGCATATTTTTGTAGTTGCTTTGATCATGCTAATTTTTTTCTGGGGGGGAAATATATACAACACATATTTTTATTTATCGAGAAATCTCTGTTCAATAAATTGACTGCCATCTTTTTTAAAAATGATGTCTTTCTTTATAATTTCTCTCTCTTTCTCCCTGTCATTAAGAGCCAGTTTTCATAATATGGGAATATAAGTATTAGAATGTGCTTTAAGTTACTTTGTTGAATAATGAGTAAAATTATGCCATTTAGGAGTGACCTAAATCAGATAATCCTATCCTTCCAATGAGAAATATGCTGGCTTAATCTCTTTTGATGGAAATTTTGTCTATAAACAATAACAATCTGGCTTAAAGGAATCAATATTTAATTCTCATTTTGGTTGGCCTAAAATAATTTATTAAGAAAAAAGTACATCCTTTAGGCTTATCCATCTGTATTTTGTAACCTAAGGATATATAGCTCTGGTGTTGTTAATTTTCTCTTTGAGAAATACTTAGGTTTTATATGGAAGTAAATAATTTTGGATTATTTTGTTGAGTGTATAGACATATAGCTAGGGAAGTCTATAATAACTTGATTACCTTCCAGTTTCATAATCTATGACTGAAATTAATAGGATTTAAGTGGGAAAACTATAATGACAACACTCCAGTTTAGACTTCTTACTAAGATACCTTTTTGCTGGATTAATGAAGATTTTCCTATGTTTTCAGACTTGGAATGTATAGCGAGGGCAGTTATATAAATATTACTGTGGTTGATATGGAACCTCTGCATTTTGGTTGAAAATAAAAGTTTCCACCAGCTCATATGATTTTTAATATTATGCCTTAAAGTGATAGTTCAGTCTGGCTATGTCAGTGTAGAAATTAGGAATTTACATTTTATGTAAAAGGGGGAAGGGTATGAATATACATTTTTGTGTTGTGATATCTGCATTTTAAAAAATCACAAGAAATAAAGTGGTTACCCTGGGGTTGGAGAGAGATTAAAGAATAGTATGTTGAGGATGAAACTTCCAAATATGTAACTTTTTATATTATTAATTCTTGAACATATGAGTGTATTTTCTCTATGTTTACTATATTTTTAACTACATTAACACTAAACAAAAAATTTAGGGACAATTACAAACATTTTGTAAATATATTATGGGTTGTTTTGTTCATAATTCTAATTATATAAAATGTAAGTTAAGTAAATGAAATTTAAAGTGCAGTCATCATTATATTCTGGTTTGTGTGGTCATTAATTTTACATTAATTTTGTGTCAACTTAAACATATTAGAAACTTAAAAGCAAAAATTTGGATAATACCACATTATTACAAATTACAAACTCTAAGGGAGGAAATTGTTGGACAAAACAGAAATTCGTTGGCTCACAAACTACACAGAGGGCAAAGAGAGATGGGAGAGAGAGGCAGAACACTCCAGACTGGTGGTGGTAAGAAAAGTTAAAAGTCTTGTCTTGGATCTCCACACCTGCCCACCTAAATATTAACGTTTATATAAAAGCCTTAACAGGTTTCAGTCACATATCAGTTCACATGGCCCAAACAACACCTTCATCTCTCAAGATTGTGTCCTTGAAACAGATTGTGTTCTGGCTACCAGAACTATGGCCAGAACATACATTCCCAGTACAGAGGCGACAGTGAGGTTCTTCCCATTTCCCATTGCCTGGATCCTGCTTTTGAGTCAATGGGCCCTCCTGTCTTCTCGACGACCTTCTCCAACAAAATTGTTCATTTACATAACGGTTTGGCTGATGCATTATTCGGAGTTGGGTGTGACTAAGACAGGCGCTCTTGAATGATGAGGAGCTTGTTCCTGGATTCAGGGGCCGGAAGAACTTACATAAAGTTGGAAATGGGACCAGTAAGTACTTGAGAGAAGCTCAATTTTAATTAATCCCTAAAGTACCTCACTGACTCCAGAGTTATTGTAACCTGTCAAAATAGGACTCAGATGCTAACAAAATTCTCCTCAGTTTCCAGATTTGTAGATGCTAATGCACTTGAATTGAGTAACAGTAATGAAATGAGAGGATTTAGTCATTTTATTTCATTGAGCAATGTGACTGATTTTTACCTTTTTTTTTTTTTAAGAAAAGAAAGGTAATATGGGTGTGTATATTTATGGTTCTTTGGAAAAAGTTTCCTTTGAGATCCTCAACATAATAGGCCTTAAAACATGAAACTGTTCAGTTGGAGAATTTGCAGTTGCCTATTGATATCTAAAAGCCTGCTATGTTAATATAGTATCTTATATATGTGTTTATTATTATGCTATTGGGAAATTATGCTACATTCTTTTTATAGTGCTGTTTTTGCTGATTGATCTAGTCTCTGAAAATACTGAGGCACTAATGCCATTTTTATAGTTCTTAAACATTATTATGCTTGAAAGGGGGATGTGAAATATAGGCAATGTGGAAAAAAATGTTCTTCTGAGACACCACTCAATTCTTTTAAAGTCAAAGAGATTAAACAGTTTGGAATTTAAAAAATCTCACTGGAAGATAAAGGTATATAAGCTCACTTAACTATTAATGACACAAATTAATCTGCAAAGAATTAAAAGCGGTTTTGTTAATGGTAGGAGGCACTTTCAGTTAATAAGGACATTACTTCTCATTTGGGGTTAGGTTGGCCTCTCATTTATTAATTTCTGTTTAAACTACAAATAGAAAGAAGTCAATTTTCACCAGGTTTCTTGTCACAAGACCCAGTCTCTGCAGAGAAATATCATTGATGGAAAACCAGAAAGACTAAATAGATGTATTTGGTCTCACAGGCAGTCCATTAATTTGCTCAAATTAAATATTATCTTTAAATATTGAAAGGTTAAATGTACACTGATAATGGATTTAGACAGCTATTAAGCTGTAATTGCTTTCTAATGCAGTTACTAAAAGACATTTGATATAACGTATTGAGAAGGGAGGATTAGGGACTTTTCTTTACCTCCGTTTTAACTGAGAGTTTTATAGCTGCAATTCTGGCGGCTGTAGGAATTGGATAACAACCATTTTTTATGAGAACATATATAATGTACATAAAATATCCATGGTCAGGTTGGTGAGGGGCTGCATTTTGTGCAGTGTACTTAATGTGCATCCTTTTCACAAATCTGCAGCATTAGTACTATCAAATCGATTCTCCACCCCCAGTGTTTTTTTCTGTTAGGTAAAAGTGACATTTCTGCAAGCGTCAGCGGTGTATGGTGTATGATTTCTACCCGTCTACGTGGCATTCCTGGGTTTTGCACCCTGAGTACATAGGGATCCACTAGCGACCAAATTAATTTGAAAACTCACTCTGCTGGAGAGTGGCACCCGGCTCAGGTAGCCAAACGATGGCTCTCACAGCCTGAGAGGCAGCCTGCTTCTCAGTGTGCCCATTGTTTGAATTTGTAGGAGGCTGTTTTCACGTGTTTGCAGGTTGTGTTCTGTGAGTCGAGTTTTCGTGTGTAACGGATTACTGTTAACGCGAGAACACATGCTGGTTGAGTGAGGCTCCCAAGTTCAGGGAAAGGACAAGACGTTTTTGGAAAGGAAGCGTAAAGGAGAGCTAGCTCTCCAAAACATCTTTTCCTTTGTGACGTGCCTCACCGGAATCGAAGTATGAGTATGCACCAGGAAAAAAGTCACCTGCAGTTAGGATATCAAGCGAAGTAATTTTAAATTGAACAGGAGAAGGGAGAGAAGCACCCTGCTGTTGATCCCTATCACCCGGCAGATTTTATATTAATAAACAGCCTCTGCTACTTGTCGGCTAAACTGTTTAGTTTTTGGTTTAGTTTTCTTTTTCTTTATTATTATTATTTTTAAGAATTCAGTGTGATTTCCCAGACCATTGTCAAGGGATGCACGTGTGTGAGGATCTGTTCTGGGGCCTGGACATGATGTTGGGCTTCTCAGTGGTGCCAGTGTCCCTGCATGGTGCCCCCTGGAGTTGTGTGCAGCCCTGCACAGGGCTCCCTGCTTGGTGCCTTCACAGAATGGGATGATAACCACGCTTTTCACTGAACTTCCAGGGCCCAAGTATATTTTTAATCTCTTTGATTCTCAAAGAAATAGCTTGATTATTTCTGTTTTACAAATAAGAAATCATGTTTGAGAGGTCTTATGAGTCACTTGCCTAATTTAAAGTGGAGAACATATAAATGAAAGGCAGAGTATTGAAAGTGGATAAGAATCTCAAATACCATAGGGTTGCAGAGGGAGACAGTACTACTTTCATTAACTATAAATAGGGAACTTGAATGCAATGTGTACCCTTAATTGATAAAACTGGTAATATACTCCTTAAAATATTTTCCTGCTTCCTAAATAGATGCTCTGCTTTATTCCACACTAAACCGTACTGCACACTAAAATTAAAAGAATATAAAATTAGATTTCTAAATTTTACTGAGATGGTTAAGGACAGAATGTAATTTCATTACCCACAAGAATCTAATGTATAACATTTGTAATCCTTTCAAGTGAAGCTAGGATTCCATCTTCTCAATATGCTATTCCAAATTTAGTTTTCTTTCATTAGAGATGTTAATATAAATCTTGTTTTAAAATTCAGAGCTAGTTTGTTTTATTTTTTATTTAGAAAATTTTATAACTATTGACCAGCTAACTATAATTAAAAAATATTTATGTTTAATAATATTTTAATATACTTTGGGATCAGACCTACCTACCTCTCTTCCTTCTTTCCTTTCTCCCTTTATTTATTTATTTTTCTATTTCTCTGTAAATAAAGCAAATGAAAAAATGGGACTGCCTTGGATTGAGTTTGATATTATCTAAGGTTATGGCATCCTAGGGTTCTGTGAGGCTTACTTTAAGACTTGCATATTAATACAGCTTTTCAGCTTTTATATCATCTACATATGCTGAGAGCAGACCCAAGCTTCCCCACACCAAAAGCCTCAAATATTATGATATACCATACTACTCATTCTTGATATTTACTGATCCACTATGTACACAAAATAGACTGTAGAGCTTTGTAGATTTTTCCGCCCAAACTAAAGACAAAGAGTAAATACATAAACACAGAAACTTGGGGACTTGGCTGAAAGTTGCCACCCAAAGCTTAGGATTTATTTACATGCCGGTACAAAAAATATCCATGACGTTGAAGCGCAGGAAAATGTCTGATGTTTATCCTGTCTCATTGTGTATTCAGGGCACCCTTTCCCTCTCCCAGATGGGAAGCACCGATTTAAAGGAATGCTCTTGGGCCATTGAAGTGTATATTTATGGAAGTCATAGTCGTCATTCATTCCATACCCCTCTGCCTTCTCTTCTATTAAATACCATGAGAGTCTTGAGCCTAAGAGTTTATTATAAAGCCCAGGTAACAAACCACCAACAGAGGACATTACGTGACTGACACATGTGAGGCATTTTCTTCAGAATTATTCCAATACTTCGGCTGATAGCTAATGTGGAATTTTGCTGACATCTGAGTTACTCTTGTAAAAATGATCCATGCCTTTTCCTATGAAAGCTTCCATTGGGTTACTAAATAGTGGAGATTCTTTTGGGGGGGAGGGGAAGGGGGAAAATACATATACACATACCTGAAAGAGGATATGACATCTATGGTATTTTCTCCCTCTGTGGTTAGTGTTCTTAATAGGAGCTATGCGAGCACAAATACGAGCAGCGAACAAGTGGAGAGAATACCCTGGAAGTTTTGTGCTCTACTTTATGTGTACTGTGATTGCTTCTCTTGCTATGCCATTCATTTCTGATTTAAATATCTAATGACGCTCATCAAACAACATTTAAACTTTCTATGAGATCCTGTAAATGTTCCTCTAGACCATATTATGAGTAACAATGGATGAAATGAGCTTCAATGGGAGGCTGCAGTTCAGTGTGGGGGCTCTGCAGCTGTTTGCGATGGCAGTAGAACACGTCAATTGAACCGCAGCCATCCAGTTAGTGGCATTTTGCCCATGAAGTGATGTATAAAGACAGTATCACTGGTGCAGTTGTTTCATTTCTGCCTCATTTTCAGGTTCAGCACTGGGATGGCCTGTGGCCTGCCCTTTTCTCTTCTTGGTGATTAAAAATAAGCAAAAAGTGGTACTTCAAGGTGGCGGGAGTAGCATGAATGAAATTACTCCAAGATATGCCTCTTTAGCATTGAAAAATTGGTCACAAGCCAGGAGTTAATTTATTTTAAAGTAAATTAATCTTGGGGCTGACAAGTGTAGTAGCTAATTTTCTAAGATGGGTGTAAAGTCTTTTTCCCATGTCATAAATGTCAGGATTAAACCTAATTATTTATAATATATCAGTGACCTTAATTTTATTCATAAGCTACATACTATGTAACAGAAATTCAATTTTGCTGAATGTTAAACCTCATTTCTGAGTGCAAACTAGTATAAGGCACTCCGCTAGTTCCTGTTAGGAATAAAAGGATGGGCAAAAAGTGGCTCCAGACTTCAAAGAGCTCACAGAGCATGGCTGAAGACAGGTAAAAACAAGTAGGGATAGTAGGTCAAAAGTGATACTTGAAGGGGGTCGGGGGTCTTTGCACATGCAGAGCCCTCAGTAAATGACTGTTGAAGCAAAGTGTGTTAAGGAATTCCCTTCAAATCTCTGTTATTTGTATGTCACCATGAACTTCCTGAGAGCTGGCTAAAATAGTGGTTGCCATTTGATGTTGTTTAGTCTAACACTTTAGGACTTAATTCGACATAAAAAATACACAGTTTTCCCTGTCTTACCAGAAAAAGTAGAAGCCAGGGGTGGTTGTTTTTTCTTTCAAATCTGATTTCCCTCAATTCATTTTTCCCTGAGGCTGTTGAGGAGGAGGATATATCCTGAAGTGTACTTTAAATAAGTTGAGGAAAGTAACTCGGTAAGTGTGAAGTGCAAGGCTAATCTGTGTGCAGGGGAGACAATGAACAACACCTCAAAGGTAAAGAGCAACAGAGTCAAAGGAACCCAGGAAGTTCCTCACGGACCCTGGAAACATGAGAACTGGGCCTGTGCCTGATACAGGTTGGAGGAGACATAGGTAGTGGCTCAGAGACTGTGTTCCAAAGTTAGACTGTGAAGTTTGAAGCCCAGTGACTCTTCCATTCAGCAGCTCTGTGGCCTTGGAAAAGGTGACCTACCTCTCTGAGTCTCAGTGTGCTCATCTGTCAGATGGCAAGAGTAATGGTGTCTACTTCGTGGGCTTGTGAGAAGCAAGTGAAATAATCCATAGAAAGCACTGACCACAGGCCACTTGTTTAAAGAAGAAACAGTAACATATTAGCTGTGATTGATTATATGTGCACATTGTGGAGGAAAAGAATGACTTCCACATTGTATGAAAGAGTAGCATATAGAGGAGATGGTTTGGGCATTGGCATTTTGGTCACATGGAAGTGAGGAAAAGAATGGACATTTCATTTAAATCCATGCAGCACTGAACATTAAACAAAGTTTTGGTGTTTTTTTTTTTTTTTTTTTTTTTTTTTTTTGTGTGTGTGTGTGTGTGTGTGTGTGTGTTTTGTTTTTTTTTTTGGATAAGCATAATGATGGATTCAGAAATTTTAGAATGTTGGACATAATGGATACCCAATTCAATCCGTTTTTATGGGAGTCGATGAAAATGACTACATAAAGATTTAAGAGGAGGGGGACATTCTTTTCTCCACAGCTGGTCATGAGCCCAGTGTAGTTGGCAGTCAAATGGATTGTTTGGAATGTCTCCCTAAAATCCTGTAATTTAATTTTCATTATTTATATAACACAGTCAGTATACGTGGCACTTTATTACACACACACAAGACCAAATTTCTGGCCTGTGTAACTTCACCAGTGAAGATGCTGTAAGGGAAATATTTGTACCTACCGAATTAACTGCTACTTGGTGAGATACCACTGCTGTGTTCCCTGGTCCTAATCCGCAGGGGGAAAGAGTGTTGGAGGTGAAAGAAGGGGTCTGAAGAGGAATAAATAGTGCTGGGATGGTAGAGGGACCTGTGTTATATACTACACATAAAACCAGGGTCTTTGGGGCGTCCAGTAAAACGTTTTTGAATGTTGAAGTTAGGATAGTAATCAAGTTGGGTTCTATTAGGTAAGAGGAAACTTTTAAAATCATGATCAGTTTCTTTCGGTGGCATTTTACTTACTTTATACACTTTTAGAAGCGCAAATTAGAAAAGAGTGATTTTCCTAATGTGTGACTAAGAAAATCCAGTGAGATCAAGGAATAGTATTTACTTCTGGAAACCAGCAGTTGTTCCCACAGCTATTGCATTGGCCATGTTAGAAAGGTGCATGATTTATTGGACTTGATAATTCTCTGATTATAGTCCTTGGTTTTTGAAATAGCCATCTGAGCCAGGAATAAGCTAATGATTTATGACAAGGAACAGAAGGTAGTTTCACAATTGGCTTAGTAGTTTTATATTGAGTAAAAAATATATTCTTGAGATTAGCAAGAGGAATCAGAATTGAGTACAGTGTAAGCATTCAGGGTTAATATTTGCTCAGCATATGCTAGTATGCCAGTAGGAACCAGAAAGAATAGCACTCAGCCCTTGAACAATATGGGTGTGAATTGGGCAGGTCCACTTATATGCAGATTTTTTCCCCCCAATAAATACCTGTACTGGTTTCCATCCGTAGTTGGAAGTCCATGTCTGTGGCGGGCCGATTGTATGCATTGATCTATAGTTAGGGAACTTGAGCATCCATGGATTTTGGTATCTGAGGGGGTCCTGGGAACAATCCCCCGTGGGTACCAAGGGGCAACGAAGTTTTTTGGGGAGTCAAAATTATACATGGATTTTTTTTTTTACTGTGCTAGGGTCAGTTGGTGCCCCTAACCCAGTCATTACTCAAGGATCAACTGTATTCTGACTCCATTCCTGGGCAAGATCTGTGTGTGGCTATGGAATCTAATTATCTTGCAAATCGTTGAAGTTGCTGACCACTGCTGGAGATTACCACCTAGACAAAGATTACCTCCTTGATGGAGTGTCTTCCTTCCCAGGATTCCCTTTCAGAATTTTCAGGTAGCGAAGCAATAAAATCCCCTGTTAATCGTTAAAGTCAATGAAGCAAATAGACCCACATATTTTGTATTGCAAGAAATTGGTATTCAGATGTTATCCTAAATTTTACATATTCACATCTTTAAGCATCGCTCAAACTTAAGTTTACTGAGCATTGTCAGAAGTTCACGTAAACACACAGGAGACCACGGGTGAGGTTGGTGAGGTCACAAAACCTCTCTCTTCTCCCTGGTTGATGGTAAAGGGCATGAGCACTCTGCTATTTGATGGGGATTCAAATTCTGGTCTGGCTTGATAAAGCAGAGTTGTTATTTTATATCCTCATCCTTGTTTTTGTACATCACCCAATCACTGCACAGATGACAGCGTGTTTTCCAAAGAGGTCTGGGACCAGAGCAACAGGTCACAAAGCAAGCATTTTATAGCATTGTTTTTAAGCCTCTTTGGCCGAGTTCACTTTCCCTGGGCAAAAGTTTTCTCTCCACGCTCAAATAGTGCGTCAAAAAGATGGCCTAGGAAATGTTTGGTAAATGTCTTGGAAAATGTAGGTGTCAACAAGGTTTTGTTAGGGAAGCTTGCACCTTTTTTTTTTTTTTTTTTTTTTTAATTCTCTTTCTTACAAGGGCTTCCAATCCTTAAATGTTTCACACAGTGGGTATAGACACCGGGTAGTTGTAGATGGCTAGCTATATAGCTGTATACTGACTAGATCTACAGGATGTCAAAACAGCTAAACATTTTCATACATTTTGCCAAAACAACTGACCAGTTCCATGCAGCCCATCAGAATGTTTTCCTGTAACTATAAGCACGAATGTCTATCTGACAGAAATTGTATTCCCAGTATAATTGATAATACGATTTTGAAATGCATTCAGCCGTGGCCTTTTCGGAATCCTGTCATAGAATATTATTTTATACCATCATATTTTTTAAAAAAAACAGCAGGGATAGCATGGAATGGACGAGTGCAATTAAATTGAAGTGCATTTTAGACGGCAGTGCAGCCTGCCTTACTTCAGCAAAGATGTTTGAAGTTTAAAAACTGGAGAAGTGGATTTGTAGTAAAGCTCGGCCTGTTTCAAAGAACTGGTGACTCAACAGCTGTTGGGAATCCGTCTGGAAGCGGCTCGGAACTTTGGAGAATGTTTCTCCTCAGGAGCTGGAACATGATCCTCCCTCAGCCCACACAATGCCGGGTCTGTGCTGTTCTTTCTGGGATTCTTTCTTTTTCTCCATTTCCCCCTCTTCGCTTACTCTGATTGATGGAAACACGTGCTGGGAGCTTTCCCTGACATTCTTTCCAAACACTGAAAGTATGAAATGTTATGGTGGTGCTGTGTCTATTTTTGAATGTAAGGCTGTTAATGTAAAGCCTGTGTTGATATATTGGGATGAATTATAATGGTGATATTATTACAGCCTTCAGAGCCGAAAATTTATTATTTTTCTCACCTACACTTGGTGGCTGATACTTGATCATAGGAACATGCTGTGCATGTGGTTAATTTGGGGCACTTCTTTGCAGATTCTCAAAAGTTAGACTTTCTCCTTCCTTACGCCTTTGCCAGCCCCCCACCCTCACCCCCTTTGTTGAAAAACAAATAGAAATAGAATCCACCACACACTCACTCAGCCACTCCTTGTTTCCTAGTCACTGTCATTATTATTATTGCTTACAATGAAGATATTTTTGTAAATGTTGACTGTGCAAATACAGTAAAAATAGTTTGGCCTGTTGGAACTGTTCATATGACGTTTTTACCTCTTAACCTTTAATTCATACTTATCTGTACTTTGAAATGTTAAAATGTATTTTTATTAAGGAGACGCATTGGGTTTAAATAAACAACAGAAACAAACAGTACATTTGGGCAAGATTATTTTTTAAAGTCTATGCTATGGCATAGGTTCTTTAGGGACCTATGTCTCCCTTGAACATTGCTGTATCCCTTGCCCCTGGTATATTGTTTGGTCCAGAGAAGTTATTTCATACCAGAGGCCTGATGCACATAATTTGTGCAAGGGACTCGGCCCTCACAGTCCCAGCTGCCTCGTGGCCCTGCCCACTGGTCTTTCTGGAAGGTCTTTCCGCCATCAGATCTAATGAGCATATTAGCTCTTTATTATATAGGATTATTCACTAAATGGGTGTAAGTGAAAAAGTGAATGGGATGATTCAACACTGAATTTATTTATTTGATTTTTATAATTTGAATCCTCACCCAAGGATATGATTTTATTGATTTTAGAGATAGGGAAGACAGAGAGAAGAGAGAGAGAGAGAGAGAGAGAGAGAGAGAGAGAGAGAGAGAGAGAGAGAGAGAGAGAGAGAGGGAGAGAGAGAGAGAAACATCAATTGGTTGCCTCTTGCACATGCCCCTACTGGAGATAGAACCCACAACCTAGTATGTGCCCTAATTGGGAATTGAACCATTAACCTTTTGGTATATGGGATGATGCTCCAATCATCTGAGCCACCTGGCCAGGGCTCAGTTCTGACTTTAACAAGAATTCACTTCCTTGGCACCTGTTGCTTGACTGGAAGACAAAACTGTTTGGTCATAAATGATCGCGAAAAACAAGGTGTCCCTCAAAATGTATTCATGCTTTAGTAGCTGATAGCTCAATTTTGAAAATGAGATGTATTTTAATAAGCACTGCCTTTATAATTATTCAAAGTCTGTGTATACATTTTTGGGATACCCTATATATACATGTGGTAATAGGGAGAAGTATATGTATATACATACATACATACATACATACAATATTAATAAAAGTTTATAGTTAAGTGGCACTTATGTGCCAAGCACAATTGCAAACATGTTCCATATAGAATTTATGTACAATTCATAACCATTTTGTGAGGTAGCAGTTATTATTAACCTTATTTTGCAGATGAGGAAATGGAGGCACATAGAGGCTAAGTCATTTTTCCAAGATCCTAGGCTTTTAATGGGCTGAGCCCAGGTTTGAATGTGAACAGTCACTGCTCGTAGTCATGACTCGCTGCCTCCTCTGACTATGTACCACATGCACACTTCTATACAACACAGGTCTGTGCATGATTTATCTTACCTTCTGTGGGAGTTCTGTAGAAATACACTTAAGTTTAAATGTTAGTAAAAAGTCTTTAGCTCTCTGAGCACTGATCTCATCAGTTTTTGCTTATTCAAGCCTTTAGAGTTGATTAATAGTGTGTATGTTGGTTTTCCTCAAGTATTAGATTATGGACTCCAGGCAACAGGTGATTAATTTCTGCCTCATAAAGATTCGATACTGCCTTTAGGAATTTACTTACAAAGCATTGAGTATGCTTCTAACATACTCATAGAATTTGGTTCTCGTTTGTGATAGGTGTGTGTAAGAGTATAATTAGAATCTGGCCCAGAGAAACTTACAGTGAGGTCTGGGAGATAAACTGATAATTTATGGACATAAGAATGAAAAAAAGGTCTCCAAAAGGGAAAGTGTGGAGTCTTGGGAATTTTTTCTTGTGAGGGATATTAGGAATTATATTATCTAAGACTCACATTGGTAAGGCAGTTGGAATCCTTCAGATCAGGAGCGTCCAGCTCTGGAGTGAGTTACTTAAGCTCTCAGTGACTCATTTTCCTTTCCTTGAAAATAAGATGATAATAGTAATACTCAGCTTTTTAGTTTATGTTGTAGGAATTAAATGAGGGAATAAACATAAGCAAAGTACTTTAAACAGTTCTCGAACAACAGGAAGCGCTCAATAAATATTATCATTGAGCTTATCATTTTACAATTGAGGAAATTGAATCCCAGAAAAATTAAATTACTTAAGGTTAACCCAACTAGCTAATGACAGAGGCGGGACTGGAATCTTGACACACATGTAGTTAGCGCTGATAGCATATGCAGTAGAATTGTGAAGCTAGTCTCCACTTGACAAGTAATAGTGCATAATTTCTGCATTTACTTTGAATCCTGAATATGTGCTGTACTTTTTGCTCTCCTTCATTTTTTTTCTTGGGTTGAATTTTTTTTTAATGTGTATGTGCCAGTATTATGAGAAGGAAAAACACACACACTTTACCATACCTTTTTTTCATACATAATCCAGGTTTCAAGTGTATTAATTTTGCCTAATGCCATGGCAACATACATATCTGTTTTCAGTTCATGAAAGGTATTTTGGGAATTATTGGCTCCTGCATGCTTAAGCATTTTCGTCTTTCAGCCATACTCTATGTATCCTCTTCATTTTGTTTGTGCTTCTATTCAGAATGAGAATAAAAGCAGTTAGTTTCTGGGTTGTAATATTCTTCAGTGAATGGTGGCTTTCTAAAACAGTAACACCTTGACTGAAATGAAAACTCTTGCGTATCATAAAAGATATTCTAATTACTGCATCTAGTTAAAAGGAGAATAAATCACTGGAAGATTATTTTAAGTGCCTTAAATATAATAAAAAAAGAATAATGGACGGCGAACAGCTTGACAAGTTTGATGAATTCAGACTATGGCTTCGTTCTGCAGCTTTCTAAGGGAAAAGGAGAGCATTTAACTTTCGTGGTCTATTGTCAAAGATAACTTTTGTTGGAAAGATAAGGGAACCCCTTTCTTGAGCACTTGCCTGGTGCTAGGCATCAGCCAGCCAAAGAAGTCCATTATCTCATTTAATCTTATTGAATCTTCCCTAATTTTGTAGATAACATTGTCCCCATTTTACATCTCAGAAAAATGAGGCCTAGTGAATTTAAGTAAGTTACCTCAAGGTACACTCCTGCTCAGTCGGACCAGGTGTGCCCGCCTGTAGGGTGTGGCATCAGAGCCCACACCCTTTCTTATTATTACATTGACTGTATTGTCACAGATAACAGTTTCATCCCCCTTCCTATCTAATGGTTGTGTCCAAAACAGTTTAATTTTTTGAGCCTCTTTAAAATGGAAACAATCAGGTGATTGTGAGCATTAAAGGAAAAAAAAAAAGTATAAAACCTCTTTGCTTGGGGCTTAGGACACAGCAAATGGAATAGTGTCTAGAACATTTTAAATATCACCAACTGACAAATGATGTGTTTCTAACTGAGCATTACTTAAGAGTTTTAGGCTATGTTTAATTAATTAAATCTTTATTTGTGTCTGTAAATTGAACATTATGGCTTTGGAGTTTTTCAAGATGTATTTTACACATTAAAATAATGATGAGAATTGCTAAAATATTAGGAATTTTTTGGGGGGTTTGCATTAATAAGTGTATAAAATTTAATTAATTTAGACATGAGATCAATGCTATTGTGACAAATTGCATGTTCAAATGTTGGCTACATATGTATGTTGGTCATTGCTCTGTAGGAGGCTGAAAATGTAAATGGTTGGAAAATTAGGTTAGAAGCAAATATTTTTTTATTTTTTTCATTATACTTTTTTTATAAAGAATATTGTTACTGGTGAAGTATTTTGCAAACATTTATTTCCATACGATAAATGTGAAACATAACTTCTTTGGGGCTACCACACTCATTTGTATCTCTCTTATGGTTCATTTGGATGCTAATTTATAGACTTTTTTCCTTAAGTCTGCAAAGGAAGTACAAGAAATTCCAAACACAGAAATTGTATTAGTGCAAATGTCTGCCACTATGACAGTCAAGAAAATTAATTTTTAAGATTTTATGTGGATATTTGACTCTGTATTAAGCATTCTGTTGATGTTTTAAATAATAGTCAAGCATATTAATTTTTAAGATTTTATGTGGATATTTGACTCTGTATTAAGCATTCTGTTGATGGCATTTATGGCAACTATACTCAGGGAAACTCATTGGAACAAACTCCTTGGTATTTTTTTCATAGAATTTTAATATTTTTTCTTAAATATCTTTTGAATTAAAAACTAATGTATTATAAAGTAATTATTCCCATGTTCATAATTTTAAACCTAATTTTCATACATTCACATTTATAGATATACACAAACACTAGACCTACATTTTCCTCATCTTCAAATATAAAATCTTACAGAATCTTCTATCAACCCATTCCTTCAATTCTGTTTTTTGTTGCTGGTGGTGGTGGTAGTGGTGCTGTGTGGTAGTAAATATAAATCCAGATTAATTTTGGTCTTGGTCTTTCTTTCTTAGTCAAGCATAGGTGGAAACGCTTATTAATGTTATTACCTAATGGTTTTCTAACTATGTTAAATAATGTCATGTTCTCTCTTCTTTGACATATTGAGTAAGTTGAAGAGATAAATAAGTACAGAAGGGATGTGTGTGGCTCTATAATTAGGGATGAACATATTATGATCCATCTTGATCCCATAAGCAGATAAATTATTTTACAATTGCATTATTTAGTGAGAATACTACTAGATTTTTAGCAGAGGTGCTGGTAGACAAGCTCTTGATTTTTTTTATAACTAAGTTTTTATTGTAAATTATATAACTACTTACTCAAAAATTTACTTTTAGACTGATTTGTATTTGAGAAATATGCTTAGAATGTGTATGCAAAATATTTAAGGGACAGAGTAAATAATGAACCTGAGTCTAATGTTGTTGCTTTAAGATTTTTTAAAATTAAGAATAGAGAATTTAATGCTGTTGAGAATATCCAGTTCAGATATAGATTAAGAAATCGGAATACTGTAAAATACCCTTATAGGTATCTGTGTTTAAAAATATTTTATGGCTACCACATTGAAATGATCATGCTTTCTTAATTTATAGATATTTTCCCAAATTAGATGAACTAGGATAACATGAGTATCACAAAAATAGAAGCACTATAAAGTTGTTTACATGTTAAAAATGCAATTTGCAATGTATAAGGTCATATAAAGGTTAAATGACATTAAAGATAATAATATGTATAATGAAATTGAGAAAAGAGCATTTAACAGTAATTTATCTTTTTCTTTATGGTTGTGGAAGGCAATAGGGGATCTTTGCATTATTAATACTCACATGGTAGCATTTTCAAATTCATTGGTCTGCAAATAATGTTTGGAGTTGACTATGTGAAGAGATACATTTTTTGCACAACTACACACACGTGCAAACACTCATGAAAACACTCATGTTGGAGGTCTTAATTCTTAAAATATATTCTTTTCCTGTATTATATATTTTTGTTTCATAAAGTAGCTTGAACAAAATGAATATGGGCAGAGTCTTTCAAAAGAATAGTAAGTGATCAAATTTTTTATGTGAAAAGGATGAATGTAGTTCTGTGGACATAGAGGAAATCTTGAAACACCAAAAACACTGGTTTATTGATAAAATAGATGTTCATGAAAGAGAAGTTGTACCCTTTTATTTACTTTCTCAATTATGAGACTTTTATATGCCTCAGACTTAATGATTGTGAAATAGGGTCACATTTATTGAGTTATTATATATGAGGAATAGTAAATTCATATGCAAGGAATTTCTCTAATTTGCTGCAAAGATGTAGTAATCATGGCTTTTATAATTCCTCAGAAAATATGGTTAAACTCGTGATTAGGCAAACTAGGGGCATAATATCAGATAATACAAATTACCCTGCTCCCCCAATCAATTACATGTAGTAATGAAGACCTGCAAATTAGTAAAGATGTTTGTAATCAATCAAAATAGATGTCATCAAGTTGATGAGTTAAACTTAATTGTATTGGGCAGATATTGAGCATCCATTTACTCTTATTTTTTAATCTTCACTGGAGGATATGTTTTTTTTTTTTTATTAACTCTAGGCTCTAGGAAGGGGGACAGGAAGACAGAGAGAGAGAGACATCAATGTGAGAGAGAAACATCGATCGGTTGCCTCACTGATGCACCCCTACAGGGATGGAACCTGCAACCTGGGTATGTGTCCTGACTTGGAATCAAACCCCATACCCTTTCATGTGTGGATGACTCTAACACCACCAGCCAAGGCTCATGTATTATTATATTAGACAAATTATCATAATAAGTGGGGGGAAATCCCATGCTTTTTAAAAAAAGTGTTCTCTGTTTGGGGGGTTCTACAGATTTACTGTGGTATATCTGCTGTTTTAAAATTTTTATTTATTTTGCTTCTTAAATGTGCTGATTATGTTTCTCTCAAAAATTCTGAAAATGTCTCAACTGACAGTTTGTATATTGCCTCTTCCTCATTCTGTTTTCTTTACAGATCTCTGCTTGGAAGGTTTTAGAACTTTTCATTCTATACTGTGTCCCTTTATATCTGTTTTGTGTTTTCACTCTTTTTTATCTCTCTGTTTTATCCACTAGAATATAAACTCTACTAGGATCAAAGTCTTTGTTTTGTTCAATAATATATGCTTAGTGTTTATAAGAGTACTCATGCAGAATGGACACACAATGCATAATAGAAGTATTCATTGATGAATGATTTCTGCATAATGCCTTCTATTCTATATTTCAGTTAAATTAGCTTTTATTTGGTCTAATCTGTTGTTTAACCCCAGTTCTGTTTTATTAATTTCAATAGCCATATTTTTAATTTGTCAGTGTTCTATTTGGTTTCATTTCAAACTTATCCTTTCATTGTGATTTTTTTACTCTTTTATCTCTATTGACATTTTAAATACATTTATCTTTTTTAGTCTCTTTCAAATCAGTGTATTTGTCAACATTTTGGAGTGCTAATCTTCCTTTGTCTATTCGCTCTTCCATAGTTAATTGCTTTGCATATGTTTCTAATTGTTTATTGGGAGCTCCTCTTCATATGGGGTGTTCATTTTCTGTGGAAATCCCATGAGTTCTGGGTGATGGGAGAATTCTTACAAAATAGTTTTGTTAGCTTCTGCCAGTTTCCCAAAAGTTTCATAGGTCTGGGATCAGTTTTTGCATTAATGGCTTGGGACTTCCAAACTAGGCAAATAGTATAAATTTAGAATCTTCAACTGCATATGGAAAATATTTGGAGGGTTGATTACTCCTAGGCAATTCTCTCTTTGCCCACCAGAGCCCTAGCCAGAACCATGCATCCTTACCACTTCCCTGAATCAATGACTTGGAGTCAGTATCTTTTTTAAGCCCTTGGCTTTGTGTAGAAGTCTTAGGACCTATCCCTGTGTGGGCATTAAAACTCCAGCCCTTATCCCTTAGGGCCAGAAGCTCTGCTAATGTTTCCAGTTATGTGTTTTCCACTCTGGTTTTGAATTCTCTCTGGGAAAATGAGTTTGGGTATGTATTTAAACTTTTTTTTTTTCATGGTTACATTTTATTTAGTATTTTTGTGTCTTTTTGGGGGTGGGGGGAGGGGGTGGGGAGGAGGCGCAGTGGACTGATTTATCTTTGACCTCCATATTGCTGAAACTAGAAGTGCCTTCTCATTTCTAAGCTCAATTATTACATGGATGTTTTCTTTCTGTGTCTGAATGCTGTATGAAACGGGCTTCTGAGCCTGGAGAGCTCATGCCAGGAAAACAAAACAAAATAAAACAAAACAAAAAACAAGCCTTCATTCTTTCATTTTAATCTATCAGATATTCTGATAATCTTCTTCCATATAACCATCTAGAACAGATGAAAACAGATTGGTTCTCCATCTTCGTATCTGTTTGTTGAAGGATCACTGCATATGCCTTACATCCATAGAATTGTTCAGTGGCTTCACTTTCAATTTAGCATTTAGGTAAATGCACTGGTACATCAGTAGAATGATCAACTCTGCAAGTCTTGGGTGAATCTGGACAGTTTGTCACCCTAACCTGGGATCCCTTCCACAGACCAAGGAAATCCTTTAAAAACTTTCCTTCTGTATAAGCCCCTGACTCAGGCATCATCTATGGGATTATATTCAGATTTCTTTGTTTGGACATGTTTTAATATATGCAAAGAGTAAAGGTATTTTTTTAAACTGAAAAGAGTCCTTGAAAGGATCCTATTGGGTAGGAAAAATATCCCCAACCATTGAGAAGGTCTAGGAGCATCATCAAGACTTATTTTGTTTACGTTGTCTTTTGGGGAGGTGGGGCTGGTGCATTATACTTTTAGAGCCACGCTCAGTATTATTGTGGCTGGGCTGGAAAACCCTCAAGAATGCATTTTACATTGATTATGCTGCAGACATCTGTGAGGCAAGGTAGAGGCAAATGACAACATCCTTATTTACCGGTGATGCAAATCAAATGAGCAAGTGGCAAAAATCCCCCACACAGTTACTCCTAACACTTTTGCCCCCCTTTCCTCCTCTTGATTTGAGCTAAAGACATATGTATAGACTCTAAAACCCTAGACTAGCTAATCAGAGCCTACCGTCAGGATAATCTTACCCGGGTAATTCACCAGCCCCTCCAAAAAACAGTTTCTCAATTATGAGGACTTTAAACAATGCTTAATGTGCTTGGCCACTGCAATTAACTTAAAGACTCCCTCTTTAACACACACACACACATGCACATATACATGCACACAGACTTGTTTGTTTTATGAGAATGAGATTCTCCTGTTATTGACAGTGCATAAGTTAAAATTCTAGGCAAAAGTGGAAGAAACAGTTGAGAAAGGAAGGCGGTGTGGCCAAAATGCTCTGAGCATTTTTTCTTTTCATTTTTTTGCAAAGGTTGATACCACAGTACTTAGCTTTTTCTTAAGGGTTTTCACATCAGAAACTGGAAGTACCTTTAAAAGTATGATGGGATACACAAAGAAAGCATGTTCCTTGTCCAAATTGATTCAGTTGCATCAACAACGCAACTCGAAAGGTAGATTCCTTAGAAATTTTAAAATGTTTATTTATTATTTATATCCCCAGTCCTTGGAAATCTGTCTTGTGGCAGTTCCATAATATGACTTCAATATATCATTCTGTCATAATGTCTTGTTTGTTGGGGCAGCATTCTAATAACTATACATTTTCTATTTTCTGATTCTTATTTCTGAATAATTCTTTGTGTTGACTGTAATTATGCTTTTGCAGAGTCACTAGTTTTTGAAAGTCTTTATATGTTTAGGGTGGCACTAGGTTAATGTAATTATATCCACTATAGTTCTGTTCTTTTGTAGATTTTTTTCCTATAGAGCTTCGGTTTTATGGCCTAAAGCTGCAACGAGGTTTTAAGAGCTTACTGTTTACCCACCCTTGTCCCCCCACACTTCTGTTATTATATATAAATTCACCTTTGAATATTGGAGGAATTGAATTTCTAGAATTCTTTTAAGAGTAATGGTGTTTTTTTCCCCCTGTATTTCACAGCAGGAAAAAAAATGGACTTATTAGCAGTTTAAATGTTCTCCGAGGCCCTTGCAGATCATGATATGAAAAACATAACAAAATATTAGTATTGATATTGCTTCTATGTATTTGCTAATGAAGGCTTTATAGTTTTGAAGTCGAGGGACTACTTGAAACATGAATAATGAACAATAATGCTACTTTAGTATTTTACATTGGGGCCAGATTAGTCTGCTAAAAAGTATGAAGTATTGTTTTATGTAAAATGTATCTTAGATTGAGAAAGTGGAAACACATTTTTCTTTAAAAAATAAAAGCTTTACTAAGATCCTTTTATGGATTTACTGGTTTGTTCTCATTTGTCATTGGATCATTTCCAGATGGTAGTATATTACTTTCTTAAACTTGCTGTAGATTCTACTATCAAGACCAGGTGCATGTTGTTTTACAGCCATTTTCTTTCTGATTTTAATGCTGAAAGCCATAGAATGCCTTGAACTGATAATTTGTTTAACTTGCTTCTATTAATTGGACTAAGGCATAACTTATATTTTTATCTGTCCTCTATCCTGCATTTTATTTCTGCTTCAAGTAGTGTGCACCTCTTAGCCAAAAAGATGATTTTACTCTCTGTTTTAAGATTTGCCTCCAAGAAAAGTATTTTATTGCTATGTGTCTCAGTTGATCTAGCAGGGCTCACAGACAATGAGAGAAATAAGAATACTAATTTTTAAGGTTTAGTAGCATTGTACTTTTTAAAAGTTTCTTAGAATAATCTGAAAAAAGAATGTGCACTATTTTTGTTTCTAATAAGGCAATTTTGAAAATTTATGCTTACATATTTCTCTCTCCTTTCTCTCACTTATACATTAACTAAAACAAGATTGGACTCTACCCTTATTTTCCCCCATCTCTGCATAGAACTTATGTTCATCATAGATTGCTAAGGTCTTCCCTCCTTGACAATTTGTGGCAGGTCATCCTATCCTCATATGCTGAGGCCACTGACAGAATTTGCCAACGCATTAACACCACTAAAGATTACACCAAAGTTGAGAAAGAGAGCACCAGCCCTGAAATGCTGTGAGACCATACTTAGCAGATTACTAGGAACACAGTTTCTCATGAAGTGTGGAGTCATCGGTAATCTCAATGCAGATGATAACCCCACTGCATAGCCAGAAGGAGAGAAGGAACAGAACCTCAGTTTTCTCATCTGTACAGAGATGATAAGGATTCCTGCGCACATTGCTTGTGAGAAGGGATGAGAGGCATCAGACTGCCGAAGGTAGGTGCTCACTGTTAGTTTTTCACTCACCCACCACTGTGTGATTATGGTAGCAGAATACAAAGTAAAGTAATATGTGTGGGTTTTTTTTAAGATTTAATTTTTTGCCCTGTCCGGTTTGGCTCAGTGGATAGAGCATTAGCCTGTTGACTGAAGGGTTCCAGGTTGGATTCTGGTCAAGGGCACATACCTAGGTTGTGGGCTCAATCCCCAGTAGAGGCCATGCAAGAGGCAGCCAATCAGTGGTTCTCTCTCATCATTGATGTTTCTGTCTTTCTCTCTCTCCCTTCCTTTCTGAAATCAGTAAAAAATATTTTAAAAGTGATTTAATATTTTAGAGCAATTTCAGTTTAGATTCATGCAAAATTCTGGAGGAGGTACAGAGAGTTCCCATATATCTCACTTCCAATACATGAACAGTCTCCCACCATCACTCACCAGAATGGCACCGTGGTTACTGAGGATGAACCTAATCACAATCAACCAACCTATAATTTACATTAGGGTGCTCTCTTGGTTATACATATTCTGTGGATTTGGACAAAAATGCAATGAGGCATATCCCTCATTGTAATAGCATATATTTTCACTGCCCTGAAAATCCTCTGTGTTCTGCATCCTCTCGCTCCCCTCCCACACCTTTCCTACTATCAACCACTGCTCTTTTTACTGTCTTCATAGTTTTGATTTTTTTTTCCAGAATGTCATATAGTTGGAATCATATAGTATGTAGCTTTTTCAGATTGGCTTCTTTTACTTAGTAATATGCATTTAAGGTTTACAACATGATGTTCTAAAAGCTATAGGTACCTTGCAAAAAGGCTCTTGCAAAAGAGCCTTTAAACTGAAATTTCAATTTCAATTGAGCAGAATCCTGACTGGCTTACACAGGAAGCAGTAGTGCTATGGGAAGGAAATAAGGCAGTTCCCAACTTTTAAGTCTCAACTCCTGTTCTGTTTTACTCTGACAGACAGTGGGGGAATCTGGGTTGACATTCTAGTGTTCAGAGACCTATCCTTTCTCCTTCCCTGAGGAGGGGAGGCAGTGGCCTGGAGTGCATTGCCAATTTCACCATCCCACTCATGGTACTGCCACTTCCTCAATTATGTGTCTCCTTCCAGAAAAGCATCCACAGTGTTTGTGCAGCCATTTATTGTGTGTGTGTCACTCTGTCCTCCCTCTCACACCCTTATCTAAGTTCCATGAAGTTCAGGTCTTGAACATTAATGCTTCCTCATTGCCTGGCACAGAGTAAGTACCCAGCAACGATTTTGTTAAATGAAAGAACAAAGGAGTGAAGAAGACACAAGACATTGAGAAGTGGAGGAACATTGAGGAAGAAGACAACAATACGATGATGAAAAGAATAGTCTTATATCTCATTTGGAATATTAGAAGGGATATTTACTTATTTACTATTTTAGATTTTTATTGATTTCAGAGAGGAAGAGAAAGGGAGAGAGAAAGATAGAAACATCAGTGATGAGAGAAAATCATTGATTGGCTGCCTCCTGCACACCCCCTACTGGGCATTGAGCCCACAACCCTGGCATGTGCCCTTGGCCAGAATTGAACCCAGGACCCTTCAGTCCACCGGCTGACCCTCTATCCACTAAGCCAAACCAGCTAGGGCCAGCAGAGATTGTTTTTTGTTTTGTTTTTTTTTAATGGTCATCATTTAAAATATTATACTTGCTCTGTTCTTGTGTTTGGATGGGACCTAGGCATTTCATGGAAATTCAGTTACTTTGTGGATAAATGTTTGTGTAAAAGTAAATAAGGGTCTAGAAACGTATCTTTGAAGATCCTTTCTCATGCATTTCCAGCTCAGACTTGCATCTTTTGGGGACCCAGGCTGCTAGGTGATCTTAAGAGCAGCTGGCAAGTCTCTAATGGGGTCCAGCTGTGTGCCCAGAAAACGCACCTTCTCAGGATCACATTAAGTAGGTAGACCCCTGCCCTCCCTGGTTTCCTCTGGGCTTTATGGGTCCCCGTGGTCTGTTGCATTGATCTTGCATTTTCAGGTTTTATAGCAATTCTAAACATGTGAGGGTACATATTTGCTCTTTGATGTGCCTTTGATAGAAGCCAGAGTGCTCTACCTGTGCCTGCGTTTAATAATGATGGGGGGTCGCCTGCCCTGCAGCAGTTCGCTCTCTGGGGAGGCTGGCTCAGTGTGCAGGTTTTTTTTTTTTTAAATTTTTTTTTTAGGTTGTTGATGGGCAGACTTTAATCAGGGGTATTTCTTGTTTTATTTTAGAGAATGAAATCTATTAAATATAGTCAGACATGTGGTCCTGGTGCTTCATTTTGTTTTTTCACCCTATCTTGTTCAACTGTGTCACTTGGTAGACACGAGGGCAGGATGGGGAAGCAACATACGAGGGAAAACATGGCAATGCTTATAGCATTGAGTGGGCTTTGTGATTTCCCATTTCCTCCCCTATTTTATCTTTGTCTACATCTCTATTAAAAGGAAGTTATTGTATCCCCGTTTTACAGATAGGGAGTAAAGGCGCATGAATGTTAGAGACTCTCATTGGTTATTGTGGATGGAACCTAAATTAGAATTTGGCACTCATACTACCAGAAATGTGAAAAAAGACCAGCTAGCCATGCCATTTCTGTGGACTTTTTCAAGGAGAAGGGGACAGTGGTTGCCTTTTACAAGTAGAACACAGAGGACATAAATGAAATCATGGAACCTTATGATCAGAAAGGCCTTCCACTCCGTGCTGGCATTGTTTCTTCTATCAGCTTGCAGTGTGATTGACTTTGCAGTGCCCTGATCTCTCCATTAAGTATATTCTAAATATATCAAACTAAGGAGAGAATTCGACACATCTTCGTTTGCTATGTCCAGCGGCACTTGTCAGAGGTGGTCACATTATGGTTGTCTGTCTTTCTTTGTTTGGCCACTAGCCCTCCCAAAGAAATCAGCTCCTTTTTTGTTCTTCCTTTAATTTGGAAGGTCAGCAAAGGGCCCCGCTAACCAGCCCCCCGAGAAGCTGGTGTGTTAGTGGACGGCACCTGAGGTTTAGGACCTGAAGTCCAGCCATGGTGCGTTGATAAGAATGTGATGGCGATGATTGTTAGCTCCTTAATCCAGGGTTAACCACATCATTAGACTTGACAATTGTTTATTGAATACTCGCTTCATGAAGTGAGTGATTTAAAAAAAAAGTATTGTCAGCCTAGTTTGTAGATCCTGTATGGCTGAAAAATAAAAGGCCCACTTCCTGTGCTTACTACTAATTTCTTATTTGTATTAATTTATTAATGGTGTAAGTCCATCTTTGAAGTCATTCATGGGGGCAGACTCTAACTATTAATAAAATAAAATAAATAAAATAAAATAAAATAAAATAAAACAAAACTTAGGTATTTTTTTGTCCTAAGCAAGTTTTGTTTAAACAAGGAGTAGAACTAAAAATTTATTTTCTAAGCAGATAAGCCATATTATGTACTCAGTGTTTGAATATAGTATTGATTGGTAATGGCTGATGTTTATCAGACTAAGCAAAGCGTGTTTGTATTAGTTGTCTTAGAAGATGTTTTTTTGTTTTTTTGTTTGTTTTTTCGTTAACATCAATGAACCTCTCAGAAATCTTGGAAAGTAGAACAAACCCAAATATGATTTCTAATTTTTTAGGGCTTTATTGATATTCCAAGTCATCTAATGAGGACTGGGGTCATTCACATAAATGATAAGGAAAACACTATTATTGATCATAGTGAGTTGATAAATATTAGCTCTGGTAAATTACTAGTCACATATTAGTAGCAGCCATATTAGTAGAGAAACTATCCTAATATATTCATGCATAACGTATGTATGTGCACATGTCTAAACTGGACTTGGAATGCTTCATTCTCTGGAACCTCTGTTGGGCCTCAGAAAGTAACTTTTTATTGCTCTCTTTTTTTTTTTCTATTGTCTGTTTATTGGATCCTTTCTCTGTGCCAACCATATTGCTAAATAATGGGAATGAAACAATCAATAAGACACAGTCCCCGCCCACAGGGTTGGAGGCAAATAATTATTATCCAGCATGATGAGTGTTAAAAGAGACTTAGATAGAAGGTTCTCTGGTGGCCCCTAAATAACCTACTCTGCTCAGAAAGGCAGTAAAAAAATTTCACCAGGGAGTATCATTTGCAATCAAATGGTAGTTTCCTAGACTATTTCAAGTGGGCCCTTCCCTACATCTTCAGTTTTTCTTAGTCACAACTTCTATACGTATTTGTCAAAAAAGTGTTTGCTGTTAATTTTGAACACTGATTTTCATGAGTATTATTTAAGTGGCTATCTTTTTTATTTCATGTTTGTTCCCTCCTTGCTTTTAGATATATTTCAGATATGTTTACCCGTATTTAATTTCTGCAGATTTAAAAACACTTTCCAAGCAGTCACCTCCTGACCCTCTCTTCCCCTTAGCCATCCCCCTCCCAGGGCCACCTCCCTTTCTTCAGAGCCCCTGCATAATGCTATTCCTTTACAGTCCAGCCATCTGCCTGTTTTAGCCTCTTCTTCACTCTCTCTGTTTCTTCTATATAGATTTCCCCATATGTCTGCTTCTTCCTTTATCCACAAGTCCAGACACTCCTCCATAGCTTTCTTACCACCCCATCCTGGTGTCCCGTCTGTTCATAAATAACTCTTTTATCCGCTTTGAGTCCCCACCCCCACTCTTTCTAAAAAGAGTGTGCAAATAAATCTAAAGTGCCGGAGCCAAGATATACAGCATAGTTGTGATTCAGAATAGGCTTTCTCCTTCCAATCACCTGTTTTATTCCCCATTATTCCTTGCTTGCTTTCTTTGTACCCATCTCCACAGTTTCCGTTCAATTTTTGTATAGTTTCGGGGTGTGAAGTTACTTAATATCTTCCCAAGAAAGTTTTTGCCTCTTCCTGGCAGACCAAGTTGCCCTAGCCTGTTACTCAATTTGTCTGTGCTGCTGAGCAGTTGCTATTCTTGGAGTAGTCACGTTTGAACCTTTTGTTCTTCAGAAATTAACGTAATATGTCAGAAACAGCAGTCTCCCTGCCCGGGTGCTTGGCAACCCATAACTCTGTGGATGTGTTCTTTTGAAAGCCTGGGTTCCAGAATATGTGCCACAAAAGGAGTGTCACAGAACATTCTGCAGAAATGGCAATGTGGATAGGTGTCAGATGTTCTAGAATCTAGATGTTCACCATGTCCCATGTCCTTCTCCTTGCATTCTGTACCAATGGCAATCTCTCCCTCCTGTACATTCAAGAGTCAACATTGACAATTTGCTTCCCTTTAGAAATGTGTTACTTAGCCATCTCGAAGTTGTTAGTGTTTTTCCTTCCTAGTGTCAGCAATAATTTTACTCATAGCGTCCCTGCAGAGATTTAGCTCAGCAGGAAGCAAATCTAGGTAGGATTGCCTTGAAAATTGATCTGAAAAACAATAAGTGCTAACTATATTATTCCCTTTATTTAAAAAAAATAAATCTGAGGTATAACTAACTTGATTATGTCGTAACTAGTGATGATAGTAAGTTAAGTAATGGCTAGGACCTCGTTCATTCTCTTCCTTTTCATTCTCCTTTCCTCCCTCCTCCAGCTCTCTCTCAAACAAACATAAGTTAGGGATTAAGATGATTCACACTAAATTTCAGTAAGGGTGAAATGTCATGGTAAAAATGAAAGATGGAATTGTTTACTCCTGAGATGTTGAGAAAAATCTAAACTGGCTCTAGAGTCTTTAGGAGAGCTAAATATTTTACCAGTAACAACATCAAGTCTCTGAAGAATGAGGTATTTATTTAGTTTTAAATGCCTCATACTATCTGATGTTATCTTTGTTTATATTCAAGAAAGAGGTTTTAACTTCAACGAGAACATCAGAACCAAAAAAAAAAAAAGTGAAAAATGAAGCAGCAATCACAGCTGATTCAGGTTCCTTTATTTGGAATTTAAAGTCAGTCAGTAATGAACAATGTAGATTTTTTGGAGAAATGTAGTAAGGTCAGAAATGTTCCTATAACACTGATGCTATAGCCAGTTATAATATCTTTGCTGTTGTTGAGTTTCTCTGGATTCTGATTAATTAGTGTGTACAGATCTAAATTTATGGCATATATATATATATATATATATATATATATATATATATATTTTTTTTTTTTTTTTTGCTGTTACGTATTTTGCTGTTACATTGTCCAAAATATGCTCTTAGTACATCTTAGACTTAGGAATATTAAAAAATCACGAATAATTTTAGAACAGTTGTTGATTATGAGCAAAGTTTCAAGTACAGCATATTTCCAGATTTGTTGACTTTACAAGTATATATTATATTATAGATACTTCTGGGCTCTGAACTAGGTATGAATGGATTGAACTATGGTGGTGGTTCTAAATGTGGTAACAGAACAAAGTTCTAAACCTCTTTTTAAAAAAAATTACATTAAGTTGTTTTTCTTACCCATACCAATTTACTTACCAAACATTAGGAAGCTAAAATCTAAGAACTATCCATCCATCAATGCAATTATATGTCACAGGGAAAGTATTTCTTTGCTCTTGGAATGGCAGTGGTAGGAGAAGTAGCGGTCTTGTGTGTCAGACTTTTCAACCCTCTCACTCTCTGCTAAGTAGAATCATGTGATCAGACATTTTTTTTTTTTTTGAAACAAATTTCTAAAGATCCAGCAAAATAGTTTCAAGGTTATCTTCAAGCAGGTACAAATATTTTAGCTCTTACTTACTCATGTTTTCTTTTAAATTGGCTGTGGTCTGCGGGAGCTTAATTAGTTCAGGCTCAGTGCAGTTGGTTTACACTGAGGGTGTGTCCATACTCAACATTTTTATAATAGGAAATGCTTTTTGCCCGAATTTCTGTTTTGTTCTGTTTTGTTTGCCAGTATTAATTTTATCTTGGCAATGGGAAATCTTGGAGGAGGCCATGGTAACAATTCCATATATATATATAATCTCCTCACCCAAGAATATTTTTGTGTTGATTTAAAAAAATATATATTTTATTGATTTTTTTTTTACTGAGAGGAAGGGAGAAGGATAGAGAGTTGGAAACAATGGGTCAGCTGCCTCCTACATACCCACTACTGGGGATGTTCCCACAACCCATACCCTTGACCAGAATCAAACCTGGATCCCTTCAATCTACAGGCTGATACCCTATCCACTGACCCAAACCAGTTGGACTTTCCATTGATTTCTAGAGAAAGTGGAAGAGGGAGGAGGGAAAGACAGAGAGAAACATCAGTGTGAGAGAAACATATTTATTGGTTGCCTCCAGCATGCACCCTGACCAGGGCCCAGTCAGGGGAGGTGCCTGCAACACTTTATGTGCCCTTAACTGAAATCAAACCTGGGATCAACCCCATATGGGGTTCGGAGGCTGATGCTCTATCCACTGAGCCAAACTGTCTAGGGTATTTGCATAGATTTTCAAGTGAGACTTAACCTCTACGTCTCTAAAAGAAGTTCTGTCTATATTTCATTCAGTTGGCCTGTATTTATTTATTTATTTATTTATTTATTTATTTATTTTTAAAATATATTTTATTGATTTTTTACAGAGAGGAAGGGAGAGAGATAGAGAGCTAGAAACGTCGATGAGAGAGAAACATTGACCAGCTGCCTCTTGCACACCCCCTACCGGGGATGTGCCCGCAACTAATGTACATGCCCTTGACTGGAATCGAACCTGGGACCTTTCAGTCTGCAGACCGACACTCTACCACTGAGCCAAACCGGCTTCAGCTGGCCTGTATTTATTGAGGGCTTATGATGTGCATGGCATTGTGCTTTTTATTTGCTGGTACCTGAACTTTTAGAGAAGAATGTGTTCATTTGCTGTGTGTGTTTGGACTATCATCGGGTTGAATTTGCACCAAGCTATCAGCGATGATGAATTACAACCATCCGTGGTATTTATAGGTCCCAGAAAAACCAGAGATGTGAATCTGATGTCTGCTGCCTCAATATTTCCCATCTTTGAAGGAATGCGTTTGTATTCATATGAATGATTTCTCACCAGTTTTCTTTCTGGAGAGAAAACAGTCTCTGAATTTATTGCAGGAAAGAGATTCAAATTCTCTTGCTGCTAAAGAGGCTTCTTAATCTCTGCTCACCTGATTTAGATGATCCCCTGTTTGACCCCCCAGGATGGTGGTAAATCTGCCATTGCAGGTTTATAGATGGGCTTGTGAAAGTAGTGCTGGTTATGGGGTTGACACTACCTTAAGGGTCCACATTAGAATGAGGTTGCCATCCGGGTGACTTTGCAATTTAATTGGCTGAGGGAGACAAGGGCCTGAGGTGGGCTACTTTCCCCCTTACCTCTTTTTCTCTGTTCTGTAGTTTATTAAGAAACCTTGTCTCAGAGGTGTGCAGTTTCACCTCACCTGGGCTTCTACAGTGAAATATATGTGTTGAGACTCCCTGGAACAGCTTGAGCCTGGAACAGGGTTCTTGACGTGGGGTCCCTGAAGGGAGGGGTCTCTCAATGTATATGTGCTCCTTTGTATTTGGGGGAAAGCAAGTGTCTGTGAAGTTTCTAGAGCTCTCATGAAGATTTGGTGACTCAAAGAGGTTAAATCACACGGCCGTGGAAGAATGATTGGGATATCGTTCTATGGATAGATCTGGCCCCCACCTTGGCCTGTTCATGTATTCTGTAAGCAACTCACGACCGTGAGACAGGCACCGGAACCCATAAGACCTTTTTCTCAGGTTTGCTTCAAAGACTTTAGATAGACAATCCCTGGGCCTTCTGTAAAATAAAACATTGCTTGGGACCTTCCATTTACAACATAATTACCAAACTAATCTGGCCCCAAAATATGTAGGTAAAATGAATCCAACCATGAAAAGGCAGAGTAAGCTTTACCACCAGCCAGGATCCTTATTAGAGAGACAGGTGCAGTATTTTTTGTTTATATATTTTGTTTATATTTCTTGAAATGAAAAAATTTCCTTCAGACAGGTGATATGTGCAGTATTTTTTGTTTATATATTTTGTTTATATTTCTTGAAATGGAAAAATTTCCTTCCTCTTTGTGGTTTGGTAGATACATTGTTGAGTCCATGGAACGCCAAAGACAGAATAGGGCTACTGATGACATACGACAATATTGTATAACCAATTGACAAAGATAGCTGTAATGATGTTATGAATGACTTCATGATGTCAACACTGATATCTGCAGAGGACACACAAATCCTAGAACAAAAACCTCTTCCTCAGGAGTACTTGACAGTGGATCCTCTGAACCTTTAAGGAAATGTGTTTGCAGATAATGTGATCAGTAATAGCCATCAGCTCATTTTCTCTTTTCTCATTTCTCTTTCTTCATGAAACCGGTGTGGGCCTCAACGTAGAGAGCCTATCACTAACTGGACTGCTGTTTCAGCACCCAGGGCAAGGCAGAAATGAACTGATTTATTCCATCTCCATGAATGAGGGTGGTTTACTACATGAACAAGCTTTAGGCCAGTGGTCTGGAAATTGGAGTCATTGTTAATCTAACTGGTTTTAGCCTTTTTAATCATGTATTTTAATAGGGAGGTAGCAGAGGGTAGGGACTCTGTGGCCTCTGGTTTCAAAGACAGCTGGTTCCAAACTCAATTCTTCATGATTTAATGAAGTTATTTAACCTCACCGTGCCTAATTTTCTAATCTATGAAATGGGTTAATTATATGTATTTTGCAGGGTTGCATTGAAGATTAAGTAGATTATGCATTTTAGATTTCTACCATAAATAAGGCCCTCACATTTACTTTTCGTTATTACTAAAAAGCAAAGTAAAATGAGGAAATGAGAAATTTCACCTATCTGGTCTTCAGCTTAGAGTATGATGTTTCTCCAGTATGGGTAGAAGGATATTTTTCTTTCTGGAGGATCATTGACCATCAGGGAAAAAAAATCAATCATTAAAGGTTACATGGAAGAAAAAAGCAGTGCTAATTAAGTGTGTGTTTTTTTATAAAGTAGAGATTTAAAATGTAAATTTCACTTGATTTGGAATTAACAATAGCATGTAAAACTTTATTTAGACAACAACAGAGATATTTAAAACTATACCTGAATCTGACACAATAGTTAAGAAAGCTGGCTTTATAGCCAATTAAAGGGAAAGAGAGTGAAAGAGGAAAGAAAAGAGGAGAAAAAGGGCTCAGAAAAAGGTAGGAATAAGTGAAAGAAGGGAGACCTAGGAAAAGGAAGAGAAAGAAGGGACTGAGAAAGGTGAAAGGAGACAGGCTGGAAAAGTTCTGAAGCCTTAATTAACTGATCTTGTCACACACAGCTGTTCATTTGAGTTGTGGGCCTCAGAGTATTATTCCTTTTTATCATTGTCTTTTGAAATGCTAATTAGATAATTGACCATTGTTCACAGAGCTTTGGTTACTTTTTATCCTTAAACTTTTAGAGACTAGTCCTTGAATTGGATACTCAGAGCACCACAGCAGATGGGAAATTATTCTATGGCCTATAGTTGCTAAATGACCACCACAGTAGTGCTTGGGGTATATGAAATCCAGCTGAGCCAGATCTAGCCTGTGGGACAGTTAGTACAATTCTTGTAATAGTCCTTCATCAGTAGGCTTTTATTTGTAATAGTCAGGGGGGTTGCCTTTTTATTTTATATGTATTTATTAGACTTAGTCTAATCAATAACGTTTTCTTGGCCACATAAAGCTCCTTTGAAGAATATCTACAAATGCTTACGTAGTAGTGCATCTTTAAATTCACATGACAGAAAAACAATTGCAAGCATAACAGTTGAAGAACCTGTTATTCTACTTCTGTCCTACTTAAATCATAGTTGTTTTGCCTTTATAAAAATTGACTTAGATAATGCACATGAAAGCATCTTGAGGAATATTTCACTTAGCACAAATATAAGATTTTATTTTATTATTCCAGTAGTTATTGATAAACACAACTAGTAGTAATACATCTGTGGATCTTGTTGAAAAAACCTCTTGACCAACAGGACATGATCCAATATGTGAGATGTCTGACTACACATTTCACAAAGAGGATTAGTCATTTTTCTTTTATATGTTCAATCTTATATCACTGGACCTCACAGTCTTTTTGCTCTGTAGAGGCAGAAAAATAGCATAGGTTTTTAAAATGTAATCATTAAAATTATTAAACCCGATGTTAAAGATTGATTTCAATGATGTTCTCAAAATTTTTAATGAATATTTAAGTATACATTTTCAGAAGCTTCTTTAATTGGTTATGGTCCTACATAGTTAGAGTATTGATGGTGTTTGTCATTTTAAATTTAGGTGAAATAAAATTTTATTGGTCTGACATGAAAAGCACAGAAATGTTTTTCCTTTTAGTCTATTTTTCAAAAAATAAAAACATGTTTTTTAAAGGTGATACATTTTACAAATACTAAAAAATAAAAAGGTGAAAATTATTATTTTCAATAATCAATTCTTGTAATGATTGTTTGTATTGCCTGGTAGTCTTATGTATACACAGTCATGTGTATGCCCAGACACAATTTAAAAATTTATGCACTTTTAGATTAAAGTGAACTTTTATTTTTGTTATATAATCTTTTTTGTTATATGTGTATTTTTTAAGTTGAGGATTTCTGTCAGATGTGATTTTATTTTTTTTCTTGGATTTTTATAACATTTTTTCTAATTTATTAATATATTTGCAAAATATTTGTAAATTTGGGGGTTTCTTAGGCCTATTTTGTATAAGTCATTTTCCATGAGTTGAGTTGACTTTTTTGTTAAATTATTTTTCTCCCAGATTATGAATGTGTCAGACTATAAATTTGGCTGCACCCCATGTTTTGTTGATATGTAATATTCTTGTTGTCCGTAGTTTCTGAATAGTTATTGCTAGTTTTGTTTTTCTCAGATATAATTGGGAATGTCATTTAAATTTCTAAGAGATTATCATCTGTGCACTTTAAAATGTTCATAACTGATTTCTATGTCTATTGCGTTGTGGCCAGTAAAGAAACAGTATAGTTTCTGCTTCTTAAAATTTTTACTTTTTTTGTATCTCAACAAATGTGATTTGGGGAAATTTTTAATGAATATTTAAAAATGACGATTATTTTAATTTTTAAATTTTTTACTTAACTGGATCCCTGTGGACCTAGAAAGATGTGTTAAATTCTTCCACCAAAACGATATTTCTGTCATTTTTCATGCCTAATGATTCACGATGGCTGTTAATTTGTGGTAGATTACATTTCCATTTTTGATCTTCAGTACTCCCTATTTTATTATTTTATCTCTTTGTTCTTTTTCCGTATATTCTGAGAGAACTTTTCAAGTTTGTTGTCTACATACTGGCATATTTTCTACAACTTTATGCAGATTTTAATTTTGTCAACATATTTTTACTTTACTTTCAATATTTCTACTTTTACACTTCTTCCTGAGTCTTTTGTATTGGCATCTATTTATAGAGATACTCTATTTTATATACCCATCAAAAGTAATGTTTTCTAAAATTTACTTTTTTTGTTTCAGGGTGGAAATGACTTTTGTTTCTGGATTTCTTTGAATCATGAGAACCTATCCAGATTTTTATTTTAATCTGTAGATTTTTTTTTTCTCTCCCTTTGTGGTGTGTGTGTGTGTGTGTGTGTGTGTGTGTGTGTGTGTGTATTTAATAAGTTGAAAGTAAGCAGCTCCAAACTCACCCTTCTATATTCCTTTGTGATGCTGGATAACCTACCGTTATTCCTTTCCAGCTGCCCATGTTAACTTCTGCCAATGGGAGGCACTAGAGGAAGACTGGAAAGCTAGTGGAACAAGAGGGACTTATTGGCCTGTCCTATTCTCTTCATAATCACTTTGGCAGCCTCCGTTGTTTCACTTTCTGTTTCTTTCCTACTTTCTAAAAATCAGCCTCCTGGTACTTCCTCCATGTTATCCCGAGGGCTCTAAGAACTCAGACGTTTCCCTTTGTTCCCCCCACTGTGACTTTGGTAGCTGTTTTCATGTCACTGCTTTGGATGCCAGTACGTGTTGCTTAAGCTACTCACCCAGCCATATTGGTCCAGCAGGGGAGCAATCTTCCACTAGTTAGTTTTCTAGAAACTTCCTTTAAAACGAAGACTTTAGAAGATTGATAATATCCTAATGCATCATATCTTAAATTGTTTTCTACCTAGATGTTCGTTGTCATGAACCCAATTGTATCTTATCAGTTGTGTGTATGTCAAACATTTTTTAAGGGTAAAAGGGCTATTAAAATAACCTTTGTCTTTTAGGGCAGTAGTGGATGGACTAGCAGAAAGCACATGGCCTTCCTCAGTGAACTCGCAGAGGGAAAGCTGGGGAAATAAGTAGAGATGGGAGTAAGCCAACCATTCTGGTGTGGTTTTCTTGGAGGACAGGGAAGGGAGAAGACATTGGGATGAAGGAGGTTTAATGTTATAAAATGTAAGTTTAATTTCGTTTTTCAGAGTAGTAAAGATGCTTATTGACAGTTTATGTAAGGTCACTGCAGTGCATGAAATTAAATCAAAATATTATTCTTTATTAGAAGCTGGACTATAACATTTACATAACATGCTTTTAAGGTAATGACTTAAGTTCATTATTTCTTTATTACTGTAACTGTTTCAAGAAAGTTATTTCCATACTAAAAATACTGCTCTTGTGCTTGAGTCTGATTTGTCATAATTTTTACATGACGTTATAATCTATTGTTAGGGAATGATAATTCCATTTATTTTTGTTTCATGGGGAAAATGGTTAACCAGCTGTTTCAATTTCTCCAAATAAACTGCCTTCTAGAATTCCTAGTTAAGTAGCAATGCTGATTGATAGGAGTGTCACCATTTTTCTGACCCTCTCTGCCTTGTCACTGTGACACAGTGCAGAAGCCAAATAGCAAATTTGAGCAAAAGAATCCAAGGCCTCAGTATTTCACAAACTGGCTAATTAGACTCCGAATTGTGAACAATAGGCCAGATGAAGAAATGCCACACATTTATAGTGGCTTAAGGAGCACAGTTATTCCAGAATTAAATCTTCTTACTAACTTTTATGGTTAACTAGTAATAGGAATCAAACTCAGAGCAACCTCAGAAAATTACGATTTGTGCCTACTGAATGACAGGCTTTCCTGTTACTCCTTTAACGTATTTACTGCTTTTTCTATATAATCCAATTTTCTTTAACCAGTTCTTTGCTCATAACTAAAGTTGCATGTTCCTGTTCTAAAATGGCTTCGTTTATAAATTCTGAGAATATGATTTTCAGGGGAAAATGTAACTCAATCAGCTTTGTGTGGTTTACATAATGTGATAGTTTCATATTTACTATGTGGTTAACAAGAAATAACTGTTAACCGACAAAAATCAGAGAATTTAAAAACAAGGAACATTTTGCTTGGGAGCCTATGTATATCTCATCTCTATATAAATACATGTAGACAGCTATAAACATCATTGATCCTGCTCATATGCCCATGCCATATATATCTATATAGATGTGGGATGGTGCTTGTTTTTATATATACAAGTCTATATTTATATAGCTGAAGAGAAGTGAAACATATTGCTTTTTATTTAAGTGACTCAGTGCCTTTATAAACAAGCGTTCTTTTACAGAACTTCAACGTTTGGGATGGTTAGATATTCCCAATGATTTGGTTTTTCGAAGGTCCAAATTTGATGGGTTAAGTTGAGATACACTATGCCCTTACATTTGTTGAGAATCTGGGAAAATTATTACTCTTTCACAGAAATAAAATGTTGCTTTGGTTAACTTGATAGATTTGAACTATTTGTATATGACATTGCTTTTAATTGTTATGAATATATGTGCTTGTTGGAGAGGATCTTCGAGGATAAGAAGTTTGAGGGATTAGGAGATTCTTCAAAGTGCTAAACTGAATTCTCAGTTTCTTGGTAATGTGTAGAGGGAGGAAATGAAACCCTTAATTCCTTTCTTTACAGAATCATTCAGTAATCACAGTTCATACTTTATATATTCTGTAGAATATTTTAACAGCTGCCTTGGTAGTTGGGAAACGACACCTGGATTTTCTCAGGTTCTTTTTTTTACGGCATCAGTGCCGCTAATTAACTACCGATGAGACAATGAGGAGACACGTGCACTAAACCAGAAAATTCCAAGAGGAACGTGAAGGCCCTGAGTGTCTCCATTCAGCACATAAGTGAAACATATACAGCAGCACCCTTCGGCCTTATGGCCGGTCAATGCTCTGTATTACACATTTATAAAGGTGGTTTATTTATTTTTTTTTTTTAGCTTCTGAAATAATCCTATGTAATAAAATGTAGTACACAAATGGTTGTTATGCTGTGAAGTGTAACCACTGACCACGTAACTGCTGGATCACAGATCAGCAAGGGGGTGGGACAGCAAGCTACAAGCAGGTGGCAGAGAGTACAGAGGGGGCAGGGCAGCAAGCTATGAGGGGGAAATGAGGGTGAGGAGGGAGCTACAGGAGGGCAGGGCAGTAGGCGGAGAGCTACAGGAGGGCAACAGCAAGCTACTGGCTACAAGTGGGCAGCAGACAGCTATAGGAGAGGCAGGGCAGCAAGCTATGGGAGGGGAGGAGGGGCAGGGGAGCCGCAGGGGGGCGGGGCAGTGGGTGGACAGCTACTGTAAGGCGATAGTGAACTACTGGCTAGCTACTGGCACAGAAATTCGTGTGCAGGGCTACTAGTAATCTTATATTTCTCACATTTGTTAAAGTACCTCAGATATAGTTTCAAATTTCACATATTTTAAAGTGCTGGTAATTGAGATAGTTGGAGCAGTGGTCTCTCAGATGCTTAATTTTTAAGATTGAAGATCTTGTTTGGAATCTGAGGTGGCTGATAATGTTGCTAATGTAAAATTCTTTGATACTGTCCTGTTTTATCCCTACCACCTCTCCCATCCCCATCCCTTACTGCTGAAAATTGTTAGCACTCTGACTAGTACCCTTCTAATAATAACGTGATGAGTTTATGTCAAATGCTTGTTTTTTCCTTACAAGAGTTGTTTGGATATGTGTAAATATGTAATAATGCAGAGAACGGAATTTTCCTTTTTAAGAAATTGTAATGGCATATCTATTTATTAAAATGTTGGATAATTGTGAGGCTACACAAAACAAACACATAAGTTGACACATTTCTGTAATTCTCTCAAATTTTATGCATGTAAGCAGATTAATAGCAAAGAGTCTTGCCCTGGCTGGTGTGGCTCAATTGGTTGGATCCTTGTCCCATACACTGAAAGGTGGTTAGTTTGATTCCCAGTCAGGGCACAGACCTAGGTTTTGGGTTCAGTCTCCAAAGGGAGGCAATATTTCTATATTTCTCTCTCACATGGTCCCCCCCCCCCCTCTCATCAATAAAACAGTAACAACAAAAAATGCCACAAAAAGACCCTCAATGACTATTAAACACTTTTTATGTTACCAAATCAAATTTTGATTTTTGTCAATGTACCTTCATATGTACTTTCTAAAAATGCTTTTCTAATGCTCATCATCACTGCTCCTGTTTTGTTTTTCTTCATCTGCCCCTCCAGCTCCACTCTGCATCCAAGAGACTAACCTTTAACAGTTGCATACTCTTTTTCTGTTTTCTGGTTTCTCTTAACTTTGATTATAAATTCTCACTGATTATTATTATTATTATTATTATTAGTGATAGTGTATTGTTTTAGGAAAGGTTAAATTAAAATTTACTAAGTATTTTCTGTGAGCTAGTTTCTGTGCTTTCAGACATGCCATTTTACAAAAAAATTTCAAGTACTCAATTTAAAGTCAGTGATACTGAAGTTGAGATCAAATGATTGTCAATAAAACTGGAAAATGGAGGAGCCCCATCTCTTAACTTCATGCTCAGCAGTGTTTCCATGGACAAACCCTGCCTCCACCACTCAGTTGCTGCATTATTATAACTATTACAACACCACTTCGACATTGGTTTTTTCACATGCACACACACACACACACACACACAAAAAAAATACACACATACCTCATACCACTGTTCTACAGAAACTTCCTTTGAAGCCACGCTGATTCTTTAATCATTAAGTCTACTTTGCTAGTATCATCTCTGTTATCTACATTATCCTACCTCTTGGAATTAGGTTTGTTCTCCATGAGTCTCTTCCCGTTTTTTCTCCTGAATCACCAAACACTCCTTATCTTTGGTCCTTGAGCATTTAAATATCGCAAGTCTCTTCCATCTTCAAATTAAACACACACCAGACCCTGATTTTTGAAACCAACCTTCATCCACATTTTGTTCTTTCCTTTATACAACCAAACTTTCTTCTCACCACATTCTCTATATAATGTATTACCATCTGGCTTTTTGACACAACACTCTCCAAAAAATCCACATCAAACTTGCAATTTACACGTCACATTTACATGCTTTGGCCTTTCTACTGCTTGACCCTTTACAATGTTGAACCCTGGACCATATTCTTCTCCTTTAATCCCTGCTGCCTTTCAAAACTCACCTAAGGTCCACCTCTTCTGTGAGCTCTTCTTAATCTTCAAGGCTAATTTGACTGCCTTTCTAATTTATCATCTGTACTTGAGGCATATCTCTGTATAAAAGACTGATATGCAAAGTGTCCCCTCCAGAGTTCAACCAGGAGAACGGGAGTTCAATCGCTTCCTATTATGTGCACTGACCACCAGGGGGCAGAATGGAACATGGAAGGCGACCATTGGAGGCAGTGGGGTGTTGAGGGAGTGAGGGGGCGAGGAGGTGGGAAGGTGAGGAATCTGATTGGTCCTGATTGCTGGACAGGCCTAGGGACCCTACCCATGCACAGATTTTGTGCACAGGGCCTCTAGTGTTGTCATAATAATTATCAAGTTATAACACCTGCTGAGGGCTTAGTTTGTTGAATGAACTGTAGGTTATTTGAGGGTCAGGATCCTGCCTTTCTATGAGTTTTATATACACTCTATTCTTTTCTCACTTTGGATACTGTTTCACGTTCCCCCATCCCATCCACATGCCTGTCTTCTGTAGGTTCTTAAAATGTATTTGTTAGGCATTCTTTACATTAAGTGTTGGTGATATAGGATCAAACAAGTTGTAAGTATCTTTTATGGGGTTTGCCTTCATAATGTAGACAAATTTTTATTCTTGTTGAAGTTATTTACACTCTTAAAAACATAATATTTATATTTATAGAGTGGAAAGGATCAAATGAACATGTTTACTAATTGATTAGCACTGTGCCTGGCACATAATGAACATTCAATTAATGTTATATGTTAATAATAGTAGTAAATATTACATTGCATATGAATTATGCATATATCAGATAATTTGAATTATGATAACACATATAAATTGTGCCATTCTATAAATATCCTATATAATAAAAGCTTGATATGCAAATTGCTCAACCGGGAGTTCAACCAGGAGTTCGACCGCTTGCTATGATGTGCACTGACCACCAGGGGTGTGGTGCAGAACATGGCAGGTGACACAGTGCTGGCAGCAGGTGGCAGTGGAGGTGCTGCCAGCCCCAGTGGGCCCTCACAAGAGGGGACTGTGGTGGGATGGCTGGAGCAGGTGAGCGGGCAGTGCCAGGCTAAGGTGGGTGTGATTTGGGGCCTGATTGACCTGCTGATGGTGACCAGGAGCAGTGGTGGCGGGGGGTCATTGCTGCTACCCAGCTCCTAGGCACTGATCAGTCACCCTGCAGATAGCAACCAGCAACTAGCGGTGGCAGCAAGGGGACCAGGCCCCAATCTTTCTCCTGCAGGCGGGATGGTGGAGCAGGTGAGGGGGCAATGCCAGACCACAGTGGATGCCAGGTAGGACTGCGTGGCTGGGAGGCTGGGGGTGTGAGTTGGGGCCCGATTCCTGCAGGCACTTCAAGGGACCCCACCCATGCATGAATTTGTGCACTGGGCGTCTGGTTATATATAATACACAGCAATTGCTTTGTGCATGAATGGACATTTAATCTATTTCTTTTATAAAATCATCTATTTCTTTTTTTATTTGCTACTCTTTACTTACAATAAGCTTGTCTGTTAAAAATTTAGAGCTAAGGCTGCCTGATATATAGTTCACCCTGGAAGAAGTTTTCATCATAATGGACCTTTTCAAAACCAGTTGAGTTGAGATACTAGCAACTTTGGATTTCTTTGAACATTTTTTATTTAATGATTGATTTGGATTAACTGTTATCACGTCCTCATCTTCACTAGATTAATTTTCAAGTCTTGGCCATGGGTACTGGCCAGCATGGTGATATGTGTGATTACTCTGTGAGTGTATGCATGTGTAATAGTTCCCAACACATGCTGAGTAATTGAGTCTCTGTCAGGAAGTAAACATGGAGACCATGTTGCTTGGTTTCATGATACTCCTGTTGTTGCATTGTCACCACAGGATGCCATCAAAATAGTATGAATAATGTCAGCATTCATTAATTTGGTACTATTTAGAGAACATTAACAAAGAGGAAAATATACAGTAGACATCTGAGGAGAGATGGAGATAGGAGAGCAACCTGGTGTTTGAAGAATTATCTTTGATCTTTGAGCTAAGGAATACTTATCAAGAGCTTATCTATTCGAAAGAATTTACATGCCAAGCAAGTCAAGAACATATATCTCACTTATCTTTGTAGATTATAGCTTGGTCTTGGATAAAGGAATAGCCAGGCATCTACAAAGGGAGATTTACATGTTTATGCTAACTTATTTAGAATTAACAGGGGTATCAGTAATGCTGGCTGGTAAGCCTGAAACTTTCATGTGTATATGTTTTCAAAGAGAACAAAAAGGTTTTTGGGAATGTTATATAGAGAAAAAGGGAGAGTTATTAAATGTGAATCTGTTATAAAACTTCAAAAATAGAATTTGTGTTCTGAAGGAATCAACAATTTTTTAAAATAAATAGAAAAAAACAAAATTGTATCATCTAGTCATTAAAGTTCATTGCATTTTCCAAATTTATTGTTAGAAGCCATACAAATTATTATTTAAACCTCACCTGAAGATATTATTTCCATTGAATGTTTTTTTTAAGAGAGAGAGAGAGAGAGAGAGAGAGAGAGAGAGAGAGAGAGAGAGAGAGAGAGAGGAAGGGTGGGGAGAGAAAGAGAGATGAAGAGACACATTGATTGGTTGCCTCCTGCATGTCCCCAACCTGGGCTGGGGATTGAACCTGCAACCCAGATACAAAGGGGAATCAAAACCATGACCCTTTGGTCTGTGGGCTGATGCTGTAACCACTAAGCCAAAACGGCCAGGACATAATTTTAACAAACTGAAGGTTGCATTTGTAGGCTAAACAGTAGCTTTGAGAGTAGTTAGATATTTGTGAAAATATTGTAAGAAACAACATCCTTATTTTTAAAAAGATATTGGTGAGAGGAAAACTAGACCCTTTCACTATTTGGTAATGAATGTTTGGGCTCATTCACACAGACTTTGTGGTACCTAAGTGTTGCAAAATTTGATATTTATATGGAGACGGGCTATTGATGTAAAGAAAAAAAAAAGCTGAGGGCTGGGAAGGATAAGGAGTGAGTATAGTATTTTAAAACTGAGCTCTTTGTCTTCTATGCTTCATCATGCCTAGGTCTCAGAGAGGTTTTGTTCAATGAGAATAAAGAACCCTTGGGAATTACCCAGGAATCACCCACCAGCAAAAGGGAGAGTTTTATTTCAGTGAGCAAGGGTGGGACCAGAGGCTGCAATAATCAATGATGCTTTTTAATCCTCTTGGTGCCAGGTGAACATTTGCATGTTTAGAATGCTGACTCACTGGGGATTGGGGGGAAGGCGGGGGAGCCACAGCCTAGTTGAAATCCATAAGGTGATGCCTCTTTCCCTTCTGTCCATGAGTTTGCTACTAGTTACTCACTGGCCTGATGCTCAAATCCAATGGCCTTTCCCTGTTATAACTGCTCATTATGCCCCGCCTTCAAGCACTTAATTTACCCGTTGAAATCTTACTAGTATTCAAAGAGAATACTAGTACCAGTACCTTCTCCAGATGTAAACTTTCTCAGCTCTGAACTTTTATCGTTATTACTGGAATAACACACATACAGGGTGGGGCAAAAGAAGTTCAAAGCTGTTAGTATGGAAAGTAATACAATAATTAACAATTAATACAAGAATGAGCAGTGTTTCATGAACTCATAACTGTAAACCTACATTTCCCGCATCCTGTATATAAACACACACATATATCTACATATATATATATATATATATATATATATATATATCTATACACACACACACACACACACACACACACACACACACATATATATATACATATATATATATATATATATATATATATATATATATATATATATATATATATATATATATATATATATATACTAGAGGTCCAATGCATGAATTCATGCACCAGTGGGGTCTCTGAGCCTGGCCTGCCGGATCGGGTCAGAACCAGCTCTTCGACATTTAGATAATAAAGTAACTCCAACAGTAAAGGGGTCCTGAATTGCAAGAGGGCACAGGCCATGCCAAGGTACCCCACAGGTGCACGATCAGGGAGGGATGTGGGAGGTTGGCCAGCCAGGGAGGGACTGTGGGAGGACTCCAGGCCATGTCCAGCCCATCTTGCTCAGTCCGAATTGGTGAGATTTCAGCAGCAAGCTAACCCCCAGGTGGTCAGTGCATGTTATAGCGACTGGTCGACCAATCGACTGTCTGCCCCCTCTTGGTCAGTGCACGTCATAGCAGTTAAGTGGCCTTAGCATATCATTAGCATATTACGCTTTGATTGGTTGAACGGATGACTAGAGGACCATACACTTAACAAAGTAGGCTTTTATTATATAGGATATATTTTATTTTTTTTCTGACTAAATATATAAATATCTTCATTGCTTTCCAGTGTTAATTTTTGAAGACTGTGCACATTCTAGTCTTTCAGTGTTTTTAAAAACTTAAAATGAAATTTATATATTGCTTTTTAAAACTTATTCTACCATGAGCACTTTTGAATGTCCTTGAAAGTATGAAAGCATGATCTTTTTAAGGCAGCATAATATTCCATCCTATGGGTCTTCTATAATTTATTTAAACAGTTTCCTATTGTTGACCATTTTCTTGGATATCCTTGTATACAAATACTTGTCCTCATTTGCAAAGATAATAGTATTAAGATGGTTTTCTGGGGAATTGTTAAGTGACAGACCCTTATCATTTCTTGCCAAATTGTTACCCAGGAAGGCTATGCCAATTTACATTATATTTGTCTTACTCTCGGTAGTTGAAGAATGTATCTGATTTTGTTCTGTTTAAAATTGGTATTTTCTGGATTATTAATGACATTGAACATTCTTCCTGTTCATGATTCTTATTAGTATTTAATAGATGAACTTTTGCTTTCTTTGGAACCAGAATGGCTGCTTAGTTGAGAGTCAGTCTGATCTTACTCTTTAAGCACTCTTTTTTTTCAAAACTGTCACTGTATAATTTTCTTCCTTTATATCACATACATTTATTGAGAAATATAATTCTGTCTGGAATTATTTACTTTAGGTAAAAATTCTTTGTCCAACAAATATACTCTCAGGTCTAAACACACTTTTAAAGTTTGGGAAAAAGCATTTATTTACATAAAAGTTTCAGATTACTTGCTGTATTTGACTGAATTTATAGTATATTTAAATTTCTTTTGGAATGCGTTTGGAATTCTGTTTTAAACCACTTAGTGCAATTTGTATATCCAGTCAAATAAAAGTTACTATTTTCATGAGTCTTAATGCTAAGATTGTTCTTTTTGCTATGTGATTTTTTCCAAACTGCAGCATAGAAATTGAACGAAAACATTGACATTAATTAACTATTGTAGGTATATTGTAGGTATAAAATATTTTCAGTTTCACACAAAGCAGAGGTTGCTTTTTACTGTTGGAGTTACTTTATTACCTAAATCTAGGTTATAAATCCAGGAATAAAACTCACATTTTATTAAAAATCTCTTGTCCTTACTCTTTTCTAAATAAATCATGCCTTGTTGAACTGTGTTCAAATATGTTGAAACATAATTTAATGCATTGTATTGAAAAAATATTAACATTATATGTGTTATTATGTGGAGGAAACACTCTAACCAGATCTACCCAGACATCAACAGGATATTATTACCCCAAAGAAATGACGCCAGTTTGCCAGCTTGATGCGTAGAGGAAGGAAATTTACAAACATCTCCAAGAGAGGCATGTGGAGCAGTCGAAGGAAATGAGGCACGTCCTGCTTTTATTGTGCTTATTGGAGTGGGATTCCCAGAAGACTGATCGAGGCTGTCCTGAGACCTCTGTTTGGCAAAGATCTTGTTGACTCATATTTTATTTTTGTTCCAGTCTGCTATTGTTCACATTTCTAATGCCGCTCATAAACACGCAGCCCATATAATTTCCCTTTCTCTTGACAGATGTATACAAATACATGAGAATCGGCCATCATCATTAACTTGTGTTCTCTTTCCACGAAGCAGAGATGAGCAGAGAGTCTGTTTTAAAAGAAAAGCCCTTTAAATAGCTCAGTTCACACACTTTCAAAGTTTATGAAGCCGTATTTTAGAGTTTTCATCACCAGATATGTTGGGGAATTTATTGCTTTTTATTCATATGGAAGAGGAAAGCTGAGGTAAACATTTAAGTAACTTATATTTCGAAAGCCTCATTTTAGATGAAAAAATGTGATTTGTAGACTTCTGGATCCTCTGCTTAGAAGTTGAATCCCTGTACATTTTTGATGGAGACTCTTTAGGATCACTTCAGTTTGAAATGCCTGGGTTAGGATCTTGGGGTCATGTAATTCTTTGATATATTTTAAAATTTTCTATCATGTTGTATACCTAAATATGGAGAAGTACGGTAATGAGAAATATTACTAATATTTCTTTTTTCTTTCTTTCATTCTTTTTTTTTTTTTTTACTAATATTTTGTTTTTTAAACTGTATCTTTTTTGTTGTATCTTTCAAAATGCCTGAGTGTGTCATAACTCTTTAGCCAGAGAAATACCGTAGTGGTAATCTTCCTCGGTCTTCTGCCCTGACTCACTCAGAGAGGTTTTAGGTCATGAATTTGTGCCCTTCCCTTGGAATTAGAAGATGTGGTTACTGACATTCTTATTCATTGAGTGACACTGTGTAGAACATCAGAGGAGACATAACTTTCATGAAATAGAAATTTAAAGACGACACACATGAGAGGGAAAAATAGTGTGAGAAAATGGAAGGCTAGTGTTGGTTAAAAATCTGGTTTTGCTTTCATTTCTCTTAGTTATTCCTTGGGATTATTGTTTTAGATAATTTTTCAGTCACTTTAATATATGAACAAATCCAAAGAGAGGTATTATTTCAAACCTTTCAAGGTATGTTTCAAGGGTAAAGATAGGGACTGACCATGAAAGGAATTTCCCTGGCTGGTGTCCTAATATTTCAAGTTCCTGTGATTTTTATGCTACTTTCCTTTAATTTTTGGCTTAGACCCTCAATAATGTCTGATTTAATGGAATACCTACGGGAGACAGGTATGGGTGATAATGACCTGTGTAAAAGTGCTTCTGAGGAATGTTACTCAGAAGTTAACTCTTTGTTCTAGTGCAAAGGGGCTGAGGATTTGGGGGCAGTGATTTTGGATGCCCCTGATGACCTGGATTGCCTGGGAAACCTGTAAACTGTTTGGGCTCACCTCAGTTATCATTGGAGGGGCTCATTCTCTCAGCTCTCCAGTTTTCTAAAAGAAGTTAATTTAATTTATAATTCTGAGGGCTTCTTTTATACACTATACTGGTTGGGGACATCAACTACTAGTATTTTCTGAGTAGTTTTCTACACAGTGAATTAAGGCTGAAAAAATCAGTAGTTCCATCATCTGAACTGGATGTGTATAATGCATAACACATGTATGTTTTTTGTTGCTTCATCTACTTGCTTTTAGGTAACTATAGTCTCAGCAGCAAATCACTTGGGTAACTTCAGGCTTTGCATTTCTTAGTCGTATAGTAACATCATGGAAAAACCTGCCCTGTATCTGATATTGCTTTAGGAAATCCAGAATATTTGGGGATGGTCAGTTGGCAGACAATTCTTAATGTTCTTTGAATATTTATAGAAATAAGACATGTAGATATATTTTAATTCCAATTAATCTCATTATTGGTGTGAAATATTCAAAGTTAGCAACTTATTGAACTCAGAATGGAGTATTTTTTCTGTTTAAACTTTATTAAGATTTAAAGTAAAGTCCTATAATTTTTTCAGAAAAGATTTACTGTGATGTTTACTTCAGATCATCTGCTCTAACAGTTAATCAAAGTACTATTTAGGCTTGTTTGGATTTTTTAAAGTCAGCAAGCACATAATTTTTTTTAAAGTAAGCAAATTTCCTGTAGGAATTGTGAAATGAAGATTTTTGTAGCACCTAGCATGTATTGCAATTTTTTTACTTGCACTTTCTTATTAAGTGTTTCCAGGAATAAAAGGAAATGCATAGCAACAATGTTTATGATCCAGATTTTTGGTAATTAAAGTTAAAAATCAAGTGCAAGCTGGGAAGGAAGGGAGGGCTTTTCAACATGGACTCTAATTTCAAAGTCTCAGCTCTAGCACTTACTCCCTAGGAACTTAAAAACATAGCTGCTTAATTTATCTGTAGAATGGGGATAACACAAATACCTGCAACTGTAAGTGCTCAAGAACCATTTTCATGCTTTATCATGATCAGTTTTGGAGAGGAATCCTGTAATGGGCTAGTTTCTCAGTTATCATTAGACATCATAACTATATTTGAAAATTCAATGAAATATATTGATACTCAGAAATCATTTGCAGAAGTGGTGGCAGTGGAATTGCTATACTAGGAAGATTTAGGAATGGTAGTCTGGTTAGAAGAGGTGGTGGGATGGCTCAGCGATTCAATTTGTTAAGTAAACCCACTGATTTGACCTAGATTGTTACAGCTCATTTTATTTTATTTTTATTTTTTATTTTTAAAATAATTTATTGAGTTTTTACAGAGAGGAAGAGAGAGGGATAGAGAGTTAGAAACATCGATGAGAAAGAAACACTGATCAGCTGCCTCTTGGACACCCCCTACTGGGGATGTGCCGGCAACCAAGGTACATGCCCTTGACCAGAATCGAACCTGGGACCCTTGAGTCCACAGGCCAATGCTCTATCCACTGAGCCAAACCAGTTTCGGCTACAGCTCATTTTAAAGGAATACAATTAATATTCTAAAGATACTGCTAGTTCCACTGTAAGAATGATTTTATAGTTGCACATATCAAATCAGAGATTTGAGAGGGATTTTATTGGTGGGGGTCAAATGGGTATATTTTGTGTTTGGGGTAAAGCCCTCCAGCTACCTTGTCCCACTGCCACTGGCTCTTTGGGTCAGGAGGCCCCTCTGACTTCTGTTGGGTCTGTCTTTTGCTCCAGTGAGCATCAGCCTGAGTATGGCACTTTATAGGCAACAAGTTGCCATCAGTGCTCTCCTTTTGGTCACTTCCAGGTCATATGGGTCATTTTCTCTGTCATAGGGCTGGCTCAGCCTGGATAATTTTTTAGGGAACGAGACTGAGGGAAACTTCAACACTAACACTTGAGCCCAATATGTTACCAGGTAGATTATTCTCAACACAGACAATACACCCCAAATCTCCCCCTCCTATCCCCACCCAACAGCAAAATTTATGTGTAGGTTGGAATTCAGTGATTACATTTGCGGCTGCCACCATTGCTGTTGCCAGGCAGGTTTTGTAAAGATGCTCACTTCTACCTACACACGTTCAGTTGCCTATTTACATGCAACTGAATTCCATAGAAATATGTTACTCTTTGGTAAGGAAAAAAGAAAAGATAATTAGAATGATTGTGTTGAAGTGAATGCGTGCATATTTGCTTGTTGAAATTATGATGTGTGTGTGTGTGTGTGTGTGTGTGTGTGTGTGTGGTGCGTGTGCGCACGCGCTCGCGCATTTGATGTGTGTGTACATGTACATGGACATTTTAATGTGTGTATTATTGTCAGTGATGTTTTTTCATTAGATATGTGCTTTCGTCTTTAGAAAGAAAAAGTGGTTTTAGAATCAAGAAGCTGATCAGAGGATTCTTGAATTTTATTTTAATATCAAAAGTCTGATTCTGCCTTGGAATTGGAAGTTGGCAGCCACAGCTCCTACTGGGTTTGTTGGAATTATACTTTTAGAAATAGCCTAATTCTCTCTGCAGAGAGGAAGTGCTTCTTTACACCAATCACGTGGTTGATGATCATTGAACCAGAGAGAAAACTGCTGCTCTTTGATTTCCACTGCAAGTGATCATTATTTCTAGATTTGGTACAAGGATAGAAAATTATCTGGTCTGTAAGTAAAACGGAGACTTAAGGGTTTAGCCTCAGAATTGAAATCTTTAAAACTGGGGTAACAAACTTCCCAGCTTCTAGCCTATCCCTTCCTTTCACAGATGAAGAAACTATTGCTCAATGAGGCATTTCTAAGGAGCTTACATATTAAATAGCCAGGTCTAGAACTCAGGCCAGCTGAATCCAGGCCTAGAGTTTTTTCAATGTAAAAGCATTATTTGTTCCTTTTGGAAAAATCTTTAGATCAACCCCGCTCTTATGCCATGACTAGAGGCCTGGTGCATGCATTCATGCACGGGTGGGGTCCCTCTGGGTGGCCTGCAGGGATCGGACCAAAACCCAGAGTCCAAGGCCGCCTGCCGCTCCTGCTCCTTCTGGCCCCACTGTGCCTGCTACAGGATTGCGCCCAATCAGTCCCAATCAGGAGAGGCTTCTGCTGCCACAGCATTGCTCACCAGCTATTCCTGTGTCTGTTGCCCTCTCAAGAGGAGTGACCTGCGGGATGGGGCTGAAACTGGTTCTCTAACATCCTCGAGAGGTCCTGGATTATGAGAGGGCACAGGCCAGGCTGAGGGTCCTCACCAGAGCACAATAGGGCCGAGGAGGGACCAAGGGAGGCCTCCAGGGCATGTCTGCCCCATGTTGCCCCGTCCCTATTGGCCGGACTCTAGCAGCAAAGTAACCTACAGATCGGATCATCTGCTCTCTGGTGGTCAGTGCACATCATAGTGAGCAGTTGAGCAGCCTTAGCATATCATTAGCATATTATACTTGATTGGTTGTTTAGTTGTTCTGCAGTTAGGTCTATTTGCATATTACCCTTTTATGATATAGGCTAGTAGTTCAGCACAGAACCAAATCTCTACATCCTGGCTTTGAAAGTTGGTTCTCTGTGTCAGTTAATTTTGTAGAAATGTGCTGATTAAATACTGTGTTTCCCCGAAAATAAGACATCTTCCAAAAATAAGACCTAGCGCATGGAAAGATAAGACATCCCCTGAAAATAAGACCTAGCGCAACTCGGAGAAAAAATTAATATAAGACACTGTCTTATTATCGGGGAAACAGGGTAGGTTAAGTACAATATTTCTTGTAAATTGCTTATAGAAGGGCTTTGCATAAGTGCTAGCTGTAATTATTAATATTTTGTAACGAGAGGCCTGATGCATGAAATTCATGCAAGGGGCTCGGCCCTCACAGCTGAGGCGGCTTGCCTTGGCCCTGGCAGCCCTGGCTTCGTCCGGAAGGTCATCTGGAAGGATGTCTGGAAGGTTGTCGGCTGTTCGCTCTAATTAGCATTTTATGCTTTTATTTTTATAGATTATACAGTAATTATTTTATAGTTAATATACTGTTATTAGACAGTTTAGCTAACTATTCAGCAAACTATAATAAAAAGGTAGCTTTTTAGAAGAGCAGGATTCCATAATTATCTAGTGGAATTGGGGCCATAAATTATTGAACATCTTGCTTTATTTTTGTGGGAATTATTTGGATTGACTCAGTGCTCTTGGTACCGGGCTGGGTTACCATCTGCTGTGTTTTTCCTCCATAGGTCAGACTTGTTCTCCTAGGGAATGATGAAGTGCAAAAAACATGCCAATAACCGAAGTCCAGAATGTATCCTAACTGTCTTGTTCACGTTTATAGGACAGTTTTACTGCTGTAGGAAAGACGGATAACTGGGCACTATTCCAGCATCTTGGCAGTTTTCCTTTTTCCAGGTACTAATATTAGGATTAGCGTGTTGTTTTAAAGCCATTGCCTTTCTGCACCTTATAATTGCTTGTTCTTGGGGGAGGCTTCGAAGTTTGAATTAGGGTTTTTCTTCCAAATATGGGAGAGGATATCTATTCTGTTTTCATATTTTTTTTTTGTTTTTTGAAGTTGGTACTGAAATCCATTTGCCAATAGAACAAATGAGAGACAGTGTGCATGGGTATGTCATATAGATATAGATATAGAGGTAGAGATAGAGATAGAGATAGAGATAGAGATAGAGATAGAGATATATAGAGATATATCCATAGAGATATATTTTAATCTATCTAGGCTTTGATTTAGAAACATAATAGGTTAGGTGAATCACTGTACTGCTGAATTTGGTGTCAATATTGAATGTAAAGGGAATATATATACTACAATAGAAGTCCGATGCATGAAAATCGTGCAAGATTTGGTCTTCCTTCCCCTGGCTTCCTGCCAAAACTGGCTTCTGTCACCCGGGATGGAGCTTCCCTCCCTCGGGCAGTTGGCAGGCACCCGGGACTCAGGCTTCTATTGCAGCCCCGTCTTCGTCCGGGAGGACGGAAGGACATATGGAAGGTCGTCCGGTCTAATTAGAATATTACACTTTCATTATTATAGATATGTGTGTATATATATATATATATATATATATGCATATATATGTATAGTAGATGTAGATGGGACAATGGGGTACATGAGTGAGAATGGTATATAAGTCTGTCAATTAATTGCTTTGTGTGCTTCCTTTTAATTTCAATATTGACACCAGTTTCACCTAACCTATTATATTTCTAAATCAAAGCCAAATGGATTAAAATCATAAGAAAAAAGATTAAATTGCTTATGATATAATCATTCTCTCTAAAACACTGAGGATAGTGTTTGCTCTTACCAGTGTATAAATACTGTGATTAAATAGTTTTGCTGTTTTTACCCAATTACTAGTAGCATTTCTGTTGTTCTAAGAGAGCCTGTTACTGCAGGTTATTATTCACTACTAGTCTTTGTAGAGATAATCAGTCCTGAATGCATGTAACACTTTTTCTGAACTTCTTTTATGGTATTAAAGTTTTAATCTTGTGTTAGTGCTCTTAAAGGAGTCAATATGGTCTGATGAAAAAAAATCATGTGCTCTGTATTTGCGCCTGGCCGTCCATCTGAGTGCTTTTGCTTACTCCTTCGAATCTTGGGCAAAAATCATTTCTTCCTTAGGTTCAGTTTCCATCTTGATGTAATTGTTGTCAGGATTTAAAGAGAGAAGCTTGGAAATGGTTTAGTTCCCATACATGCTCCACAGATGTGAGGTCCCTGTATTCCCCTGTGTACATTATGTTTTTCACAGGTTTCATGGGAGCAGCATGTATGGATTCAAACATATATTCTTTTTTGGAGGGGCTTAAAATAGTAGCAACTTACTCTCTACACTTCTGGAGCTACAAGTCTAAAATCAAAGTGCTAGCAGGGCCATGCTGCCTCTGAAGCCTCTTAAGATCTTCTTTCTCCTTTGCCTCTTCCAGCTTCTTTGGTTTGTAGATGTCTCACTCCAATTTCTGCCTCCATTGTCACATGAGCATCTTCTCCTTGTATGTAAGTGGCTTCTTGTGGCATTCTCCTCCCTTTGCCTCAGTTCAAGCTTATATTCTTGACAGTGGCCAGGCTGCCTAATGGTTCTCAGTAAGTGTTATGGAATGAACACAAATTTAAAAGAGCAGAGGAGGTAAGAGGCCATCAGGGAAATTAAACTAGATTTCAAAGAAAAGGTGGCTCTGCTGTATGTTGTTAAGTCTACATACAGTCTTATTATTGTCATTGCTTAATGAATCTTAGTGTCCAGAGGATGTGTTAGGATGTAACTAGAATTCTGTAATTTGGTGTGAAAATTGAACTTGAGTTGCTTATTTCCTAAGTATTGGTGAAGGTTATTAATCAGGGTTAGGTTCCCAATTGTGGAGTGCTGTAAATATCTCTCACTGCCAGAGATCAGGACACTATTGCTAATATTGTGACCATAGGGAGGTGACCCTATTTGGTCTGTTTATTCATCTCTGCCATAAAGAGGAGAACACCCAATCTGCTTCCCTCTTAGGTTGTTTTTGAGAACAGATGAAATATGTGAAAATTCTCTGGTTATGAGGACGACACTGATGATGAGCTTGACACTATCAATAAAGAAAATCAAGACTGAGTTCATCCCTTTCTAGGTGGGACTTTCCAAGAATGCATATTGATAAAAATTTCTAGTTTTGATATTCACGGCATTTTATCTGACTAGGAAATTGACCTTCAAAATTTGATGTAACAAAATCATTTTCTTCTGTTGGTGAAGATTGCTTTATTTTAGAGACATATGAGGATTCTCAAAGTTATATAGTGTACTGTGTCTCATTAATAACTAAAGTAGTTCAAATAAAAGATAACAGGAATTGCCTTGGGCAGTGGTCAGCAAACCGTGGCTCGTGAGCCACATAGGGCTCTTTGACCCCTTGAGGTGGCTCTTCCACAAAATACCATGTGTGCGCGCATGTACAGTGCGATTGAAAATTCCTGGCCCGTGAGCAGAAGTTGGTTTTCGGCCTGGGCGAGTCTATTTTGAAGAAGTGGTTCTAATGCCGAGCTACACTCAAGGGGCCAAAGAGCAGCATGTGGCTTGAGAGCTGCTGTTTGCCAGCCATTGGCTTAGGGGTAGGGGTGTGGGGGAAAGTGGAGGAGGTAGGTGTATAGGGGTGATAAATGGTGATGGAAGGAGATTTGACTTGGGTTGATGAACACATAATAGTGTTCAGATGGTGTGTTGTGAAATTGTGCACCTGAAACCTGTATAACTCTGTTAACCATTGTCACCCCAATAAATTCACTTTTTAAACAAAGACCAAAAAAAATGACATTCAGGCCTTGCTAGTGTGGTTCAGTTGGCCGAGTGTCATCCTCTGCACTGAGGATGTTGGCACATACTCAGGTTGTGGACTTGATCCCCCTGGTAGGGGTGTGCAGGAGGCAGCCAATCCTTGTTTCCTTCTCACATCGATGTTCTCTCTCCCTCTTCTTACCTCTCTCTCTCTCTTAAAATCAATAAAAAATGTTTAAAAAGGACATTCAGGATGACTAAGGATAGGTCAAAGGTAATTAATATCTATTGGTAAGGACTTGGCACATACCAGTGTCAACAGTAGACCTTGTTTTAGAAATTGAAATGTTACCGTGGAATCAATATTTTGAATTTTGAATATTTGAAGATCCCTACTTTCAAGCCTTTTGCGAAGATGAAGTTAATATTCATTTTAGGTATCCTGCTTGAAGCCTCTTGTGCTGTGAAAGTTTCCTGTCTGTTAAAAAAAAGAGCTTTAGAGAAAAGAATTAGTTAATTCCTTATCTTGCATGTAACTTTCATATATCTTCCTTTTCTTAACTTGTAGGTAAATCAAGTCATCTTTGTGAAACATGAGATTTCTTCTACATACTAGTATGATGCCATTGGTTGTGGTTCTCAAAGTCAGAGTTTTATGTTTACATTTCCCTATACTGTCTGGCTTTGAAATCCTTGCTTTAAAAGGCATTCCAAAATAGCAACAAAACAATAATTTGTGAATTGTGTGTATTAAGCTCATGTGATCTGTTTATTGAGCTGCTTCGTTATTTGGTTTTCAAGATCTAAACTTCTAATCCAAGCTCCCTTTACTGTGCTACGTTGTCCTTTAAATGTCACGATAAACTTACTAAAAATATTTTTAAGGTACCAGTGGGGAAAAATCTATATGACATGCCCAACAGATAAGTTTAAGAACTTTAGATATCCAACCAACTATCTTGAAAACTAAAATTTAATGACTTTAGATTTAAGGATCCTGGTACAAGATATAATATCTAATGCCTTTCTCCATATGAAGAAAAGTATTACAGAGAAGAAAACTTATCATAATGAGTATATCTATTTTGGTTAGTTTTTCACTTAGGGGATTTCAGATTCATCTGAGAATTGCTAAGGGGAACACGTTACAAGGAATACTCTCCTTTTATTGCAGAGCACTGTTTTTGAGTTGCTGCTTACATCTATGGCCATTTCTCTTTTTCCACTTCATTGTTAGTGTTTGTCTGACTGGGGGCGGGGTTGTCTTCTGGATGGCGTTGCTCACAGTCCACAAAGCCTTTTCCTCCTCCTGTTGAAAGAAGGCACAGCTGAAGTCAGTCTCTTTGCCTTTTCATGATATGGGGATGCGGTGGAATCAAAGCCAGCAGGATGAAAGCTCCAAAGCTTCCTGTTTCCAGCTGTTCTCCTCAGAGGAGATTTTTATTTTTTTCTCTCCCAAAGATGATGCTTCCTTTCAAGGCTTTTTTTTTTTTTTTTTTAATCTGCAAACTGTTTCCTCAGTTTATTTCACTACAGTAAAATGTGTTCCCTTTAGGTCATATCTGTCTCTTTTAAAACCCAACCTGTCCTGTTCAGCGGTGCTGGTTGCTGCTCCACAGAGCAAATGTGATTTATAAAGTTCCTTTAATGAGGTACAAAGACCCATAAACCTTTGCCACAGGAGTTTCATCTCTTTGGTTGCTTTATTTTTATTTATGAAAAATTTTAGATGCCAAAAGCCATGGAGAACGCTATTAATTTGACCATTTAATATTTGTAAACAAAGCAGTTAAGAGTAAAACATGTTGTCATAGCCTTAAGGCTTATTGTGTTCCCCCCCTCTTCTAAATGCAGTATAATGATATGTAATTTGTTTAATGTAAATGCTTAAAATTAAAATTAAGGCACTGGAAACTGCATAAATGCAGAAATGAATATTAAAGAGAAGTTTGATTTCATTAAGTAATGATGGGAATAAAAATAGGACTTTATTACTGATGGCTTTTACTTCACTTCTAGTATTGACGTTGTTTCAGAATTTACACCAGTAAATTCTGCCTCCTTTGGGGATAAATAAAATAAATTCCCTTATTTGGGGATAAATAAAATAAATTCCCTTATGTCACTCACTAAACATAACCCTCAAAATATTAACTGGACCTTCTGGAATTTCCAGGTGTTTTGCTTATGGATAATAGTCATTGTACACTGACTTGTACTTAAATGATCATCAATGTATGTTAAAAATTCCTCTGTCTTTATCTATGGTCTTTCCCCAACTATTTATTCTTACCTCCTAAAAGTGGTGGACATTACCAGGTGCAAGAGCCTTCATATTGTTGTCCTGTTATTAGAGCTAATTTTTTGTGATATAATGAAGCCAATGGCATATGGAAGAGAACCACCTCATTTCATTTTCACTTTCATGCTAACTCTAACATTTGCTTTTGAATTGAAGTGGGTTCCCAAATGCCAATATATGTTAAAAGAATTCAACACTTTAAAAAAGTTCCCCCTATTTACTCCTGTCGCCTGCTCCTTTGAGGGTGAGTGGCTGATACGGCTTTTAAAATCATGAGCATGCCTATTTTATCTGTACTGTTTAATAGAGAGCTATGAAAAAAATGGCAATTAACATATTCAGACAGAAAATCATCCTGGCTGAATGACTCATTAAATAGTCGTATAAACAGGATGTGCTGAAATGAACTGGTACAAAATTTAGTTTCATTGGTCTTTTTGCTCGTTATCTGCACTTTAAGAGGCAGACTCGTGGGTGCTTAGAGGACACTTAAATTTCTTTTCTTTTTATTTTTTTCTTAAATACTTCTTTCCTCCTCCACCCTTTCCCCCTGCCATTCCTAATTCTCTGGCAAGCTAACATTACCTGTCTAAACATGAAGCGTGATGTTGGAAGTCAACCAAGTTAGAGGCAAGAACTTCCGAATTTCATCTAGGCCAGTAGTTCTGAATCCCAGTTGACAATCAAAATGTACTTGAAGATTTAAAATAATAATAATAATAACACAGACATTCCAAAACCTAATACCTTGGCATTCTGATTCAGTGGGCTTGTGCTAGTGATTGGGAGTATGTATTTTAATAAAAGGTCTCAATGGGATTGGGATAGCCAGCCAGGCTTGAGAACTACTCACTGATTTGTGTCCCCCCCAGAGCAAAACCCTCTTTCCCCACGTACCTGGTCTATGGCCATCTGGCTTTCATATTAGTGGCTTGCAGCCCTGGCTCCGCATTAGAATCACCTGGGGACCTTGGGAAAATGCTGATGTTTGACTCCACCCCTCCAATTAAATTGGGGAGTTTAAAAACCTCTCTGGGTGATTTTAATGTACAATCCAGTTTGAGAACTTCTGTCCTACATAAACAGATGGGGCTAGGTATAGGTGAAAAAGTCCTTTGTAGTTTTCTTTTACAAGGTGCTTTTAACCTGTGCTGAAACCCCTCTCTCTGCCCCCGGCCACCTCAACCACACACACACACACACACACACATAACCTAAACCTTTTGTGTCTACTAAGGCTTTCATCGTTTATTGGTACCCTATTCTCAGGTGGGAATATATTGTTCTGCTCTCACGCTGTGGCAGGTTCCTATTTCTTGTGATGTGCAGATGTCTTGGTATAGCATTAGCTCCCCCAAAGGCTAAGTAAGTAAAATGGACAGAACAGTTTAGCAAAGGAAAAGAGCATCCATCTATTGAGTCCTCATACATGCCAAGAAAAAAAATTTGAATAAATAGGTTTCTTTTTTAGCAAGTTGTGCCATTAAGTTGGAGCCTTCCATTACATTGACTAATTTTAGTATTTCTTGGACCTGTCCCATAAAAGGTCTGAGATCAACCCAGGAAGGAAGATTTTTTTTTTTTTTAAATCCCTCATTTAAAGGGAAGGAAGAATAATCTCCACAAGAATAATCTTGTAGGCAGGTCCAGGAGAACTGTACTTCCCAGCTCCCCAAACCTGTGTAAGAATTCCCTGGCTTTAAGGGGTATTGACAAACAGAAGGACAAAGGCTTACCACTTCACGTTGCCCATTATCAAGTAGAAACCCATCATCTGTGGAAAGGAGTTCACATCCATCTTACATGGGACTTTCTGCATGCTAAAACCCCTTGAAGTCACTGAGGCAAGACACCCTTTAAATATCAAGCAGATCCTCACTTGGTGACGGAAATGGGGACTAGACTAAGCTCCTGAGGTCTAGGGTACCCGGCATTGCAACCCCCCACTTGAAGAAGGGGCTGCCAGGGGGAGACTCACTCACTTCTTGGGTTTTACATATCTTGTGCAGAGTGCTGTGGTAGACCCTAAACTCATAGTGCTCATGCTATCGATACATAGAGGGATTTCAGAGAACACAGGGGTTAGGGAGGTTTCCTTAGAGAAGACGGCTGACTCTGTGACGCTAGCAGGAGTTGGGCTCTGTCTGGTCTACACTGTGTGGCAGCAGCCCCGGACTCCAAGTTAAAAGAAGTGTCCTGCTCTCGATTCTAGGCTCGCAGCCTGTGTAGGGGTGGTGGGCTCCCTGTCAGGGTCGTACAAGGGGAGGGGCCCACATTTGCAGGATCCTGAGTGTGAGCGCCTCCTTAAATATTGCAGACACTTCATGTGCTTCATCCCACGTCCAACCCTGGTAGGGAGCAACAGAGGTCAGGAGCACCATTGGCAATCCAGGTTTGCACAGCTTTGGCTTTATTTACTAGGGATTGATAAAGAGCCTCCTTGCAAAATTATCTTGGTAGACTCCCGGGGAAGGAAACACTTTTGTATGGCTGACGCGCTGGCAGTGCCCATGGCCACGTGTGTCACCCTGGTGGAGGATAATCGTCCTATTATTTTTTGTCAGTAGGTATAACAAGTGGGTAGTGCTTTGTGTATTCCTCTGTGATGAATTAATTTTGTGTTCATTGTAGTAGCACTGATCATAATGAATTAATTTGGTATTCATGTGGATGTCAGTGTTTTTTTTTTTTTCTCCTCTGGTTTTCATGTAGCTTTAGTTAATGGATACTTTAGAAGAGTAACCGCATCCGATCCTATTCAACTTCTCATAATCTGTCCCCTCTCCCCCACCATATTGTGTGGTATTCTGTTTTTTAAAAATATTTGATTTGATGTTAACACAATTAATATTTTAATAACATTATATTAGTTTTTAACACTTTCCCTGCTTTTGTTTTACAAAATTAGGGAAATAAGGTAAATAGTTACGATAAATATAACTGCCAAATTGAATAATATAGGTAATAACCTGTGTATTTGAGTTTAGTTTAAAAAATTTTTAAGCCAAATGTTTGTAATTTATAGCTTTATTGAAGAAAAATAGTGAATTCCTTTATGCAAATATGAAATAATGAAAACTGCAGTTTGCTCTTCTTTCATTTTCTCCTCTCTTCTTTTCCTCACCGACAAGATTGATAAATGTATGTGCATATATTATTTATCTGTTCATGTAAGGACACATAATTGGCTATTAGATATGGTAATTGCATAAATGGATCTTATTCAAACTCATTTCCTTTTCTGTTTATAAAATAAATGTTTTCGTTAAATTAGAATATAGACTGAAATAGAAGTGCCTGATTTAGAAATGAGACACCAGGTACCCAAACAAAAATCAAAGTAAATCCCGGGAAACTTTTTTACCAACTTGGGCTTTAACCTGCATGCTGCTTCTTAATTTGTTCATCATGTTGCCTAATTGTTGAATATATTTGTAATAGAACAAGGGTTTCCTTCATCACTCACCCACCTGCTCCGCTGATTTGCTCCCGCTGGGAATACGGTAGAATCATTTGAGGAGAGGTTTTGTCCTTAGGAGCATCACTATGCCATTTCGGGGTTTTCTTTAAATTGAAACTTGGAACTGGTTATCATTCTTCACATACTCCCTTGTGGCTTTAAACTTTTTTTTTTTTGAGAATTTTACAGCTCCTGTGCACTTTGATTCTGAGCAGCAGCTGTACTTCATTCTAGAAGGCTGTGTTGTAGCCGTTGATGGGCCTTGTGGATATTTTACCACGGAGAGTATATAAAGACCTTGGGACTCAGTTGCAAATGGCAGGGACCATATAACTGGGTTGCTATTGCTTTCATTATTTTTGTTATTATTGCAACAGATTGTACAGTAATATGCTAATAAAGATTTATGGCTTCATGCGGCAGGAGGAAATGTTGGGATGGAGGAGAAAACTCATGTTAAAACAAATGTCTATAGTAATAAGGGGAAAACCAAACTTGAAAAAAAACAACTCTAAGAGAATTGTTTCTAGTATAAATATTTTTATTAACATTTGCTATGGTTTGACGATCTGGCAAGTAATTGTTTACACATTTCTGGAATTTAGATATGTTATACGCCTGTGTGCGCATGGTTGTTCTTGAAAGGAGACCTTTTTTCTTTTCCTTTCTTTTTTTAGTTTTTTTAGTTTTGTTGTTGAACTGGAACACAGAGCTATTGAATATGCAATGAACAGAAAATTTATGGAGGGCAGAATTATGAGTATCTGAGGAAAGTTTAATTACTTTTATAATTTAGATAAGCTTCATAATTTATTGTAACACACTGTACTTTGGCACAATTTGGAACAATTATAAAGCACTTGAATTTAGGTTCTTTACTTGGCAGCTATAAACAGAGTTAGCTGTAGGAAAACTTTGAGCGTTCCGTTTCCTTCCCAGGCTTGCATTAGAGGCTTATGCCGTAGTGGTTTTGTTGCTCCTTTTAATTGACCATGTTTAGGCTTTTTATTTCTCTGAAAAAACATGCGATGCAATATAGAAAGCTTGTGATTGTAAACAGAAGGAAGCCAGCTAGGAAGGGACAGGAAGACATCTACCAGGGCCCAAACCAAGGGAAGGAGAGTCTGGGCGCTGCTCCCACAATGCTGCAGAGGACTCCTGCTGCAAGGAAAGAGAAAAGACCCCACCACTCAGCTGCTTGTGAAGGACGGGCCCTGGGTAACGCAAACGACTCAGAAATCCAACAGTATTTTTCTATTCAATGGATATAAAATTATTTTCATAATTAAAGAGGAGAAGTGTAAAATAACCGCTTTTCTTCTTAGGCCTGGGTTATTGTGCTGATATAGTGCATTCTTTTATGAGATTCTACAAAATTAGTCTTATTTATTGTCCTTTTTCTCATGCCTTTGAATGTTATATTTAAAATATTTATTGTGCTGATATTGAAAATAATGAATGAAAGCATGAGATCTCATCCACTGGTTTTGATTGTTCCTAAAGACATTTTCCTTAAAAAATATTTATTTGTTTGTGGCCTAGGAATTTTTTACAGTCACAATTTTTTCTTTTAATAACTAAACTGTGGAACATAATTAGCCCTCGTAAAACCTCATATTTGTTTAACACTTCTCATAATTAAATGATCATAACAGTTTTGTTTAGCACTTTGAACTTTCAAAAGTGCTTTCACATTAATTGTATGTTTAGAACAAGTTGAAAATTGAATTCAACCGTTGAAGGTAGAAATGAGTTATAAACCATCTTAAAAACTTTTGAATCTTAAAATACCTTCTTCTGTTCCTGCCTTCCTGAAGGCCGTTCTGGTGTGACCCGTGGGGACTCTAATGCTGGTTTTAGAACCTCTTGTGTGACTGTAGGTTTTTCCTAAGTCACATGGAGCAAAGCACTGACACAGTTTATCTATTGGCTTTGGTGAATTAGTAGTCCGAATCACACAGGTTTTGAACTGGTTAAAATAAAAACCAGGAGCCCTGCGGTTGAGCTCTTGATGATTAAAGAACCAGGCCCAAGAATGCGTTTATTTATGGTTTCAAAGAGAGTCAAGACCCACTTCTTTGAGTTCTGTTGCTTTGTATAGATTCCTTTCTTAAAAGAAAGGTTTCATTTATCTGTTTCAGATCTTTATAGATGTTGCAATAAGATGCTCTTTTCTCATAATACAGTATTAAAAGGATCAAAGCTAATAACTTTAACGGAGACACTTTAAAATAAAATAAAAAGTTTATTATCTCTGTTTTTCTTTTAAGATTTATGTTCTTACAAAGGCACAATGTTCCTGACTGAATGCGGCACTGGTAGTAAGGATCACATGTATAGAATAATAATCCCCTTGTCCAGCATGCTCTGGGTGTTTTAATGTTGCAGGTGAATGTGGTCTGTTCTGCACATAAATGTAGTTCTATTCACGTTCCTGATGACTTGTATCTTTAAGCCATTTTGCTCCGAGTATTACTGTCCTTTATCCTGCAAAATGTCTGTGATTGTAGTGCCCTAATACTATAAATCAATGGGGACTGAATCGGTGCCGCCTAAGTAGTGTAAGGCAACCCTTTAAATGCAAATGCATCTGGGCTAGTTTTAATGTAATTTTAATAAGGCTGAAACCATTTTGAAGTAGACTTAAATCATAATACTAATATCAAAAGACTCCCTATTTAACTGAGAAGGCTCTTTATTCTCACTGGGCATTTTTTCTCTGTGTGCATCCAAACCACATCTACAGTGTTTATTCAGAATACATATATTTTTCCCTTAAGGGAAATATATGTATAGTTGTGGCTGTTTCCTTAGTTGGAGATGAGCCTGTATTAGCTGAAACTGCTTCATTTCCATTTCTTCCTGGTTATACATTACTGACCAGAATTTTTGTTTCCAAAAAAACACCCCAATCCAAAACATGAAAACAAAGCTATAATATACATTTCAAATAAATTGTTATGTTTTGGCCAACGAAGTGAAAAACCAGCTGCCAGTGCTGAATGGAAAAGTTAAGAACATAATTTAATATTTAAGTAGGGGTATGAATGCAAACTCATAAAAATGAGAATAACATTTACAAAACTAAGTCTACCCTAAAGTCCACTATATTGTAAAATTATAAATGTATTGATTTCACCAACTTACAGTGTTTTAGGATATGTGAAATATATTTTGCTGTTTATATTTGAGCTGAGGAGCATTAAATGGGGAAATAAGATTGGATTGGGGACTAGTTTACAAAACATCAAAAGAGTTGAAGTCAAGAATGGAATGGTGGGGTTTTCCCATATACGTTAACATTGCATTCTCTGTAGGGAGACAGAGGAGTTTTGGTCTTTGTATATTTAATTTTGGATATGCACATTAATTTATAATACTTTAATTAGTATAATTACAGTATGCATTAAATTGTTTATAGGTTAATTTTCCCACATTTTTCTGTGTTTAAGAATTATCAAGGAAGCGATGCTCATGTACTAAATTCTATACTATATTCCATTGATTAGCTTTTCATATAGTTCTTATAATTAGAGAAACAATAATTTCTAATTTCAATTAATTCCCTTTTCCTGTTGAGCCTTTTGAAAGAATAATTTAGACCAGCTCTTTTTAAAACCTTGTTTCAAGACATGCTAGTAGAAATTTTATTTTGCATATATTACCCACTAATTACTGTAAAATACCTTAAGAGGCTGATATAATTTGTAGTGATTTCCAAACTATTTTGAACCAAGGATTCCTTTTTTATGAAATATCTCCCACATGAAACATTTTGTGGAAAATCATTTTTGCGAAATGCTTAACTTATTTACAATCCTGACAGGGTGGTGGTGATATCTAGTTTCTTGTTTTTTAAATGTTGGTCAATAATCCTTTCACTTTGTTTAGGACAATTTTCTAGGACAGTTGTGCTATTTATGCAAACACTGTTCTCTTGAAATACTATTTGTGATATGTGAACAGCTATTAAAGTGAACTACCCAAATATTTTAACACCAAATGGTAGCTGTATCTTAGATTGGAGGCTATGTGAATGGAGATGTTAGAGCACCTTTTTATGGCTTTTGTCCATTTCCTTCTAGAGGAGTGTGTGTGCGTGTGTGTGTGTGTGTGTGTGTGTGTCCCCGTCCTTTTCTTACCATCATATCAATTTGGACTTAGTATGACCACTGGATCTAGTACAGAGCCTTAAAAATGAACCTGATTTTGGACTCCCAGCAGGTAGTGTAAATGAATGAAGCAGACAAAAGGGAGAGGTGGACATAGGGTGTTTGGACATGTACTCCCAATTGACTTTCAGTCAGCATTTCTAAGAATCCTGTGCGGGACAAACAAAACATATTTTGGAGGCCCACAGTGTCTTGTCCTTGATATGAAGGTACCAGTAAGAAGTCAGAAGACCTGAGCTCTATGTCTTGTTCTCCCACATCTCACTTTGCTTTTATTACACATATTCACTTAATTTACAGCTAGTGGAAAATAAGTTGGGTCATGTTTAGTTCTAAATAATAATGTTTTAATGGCTGGGCATAATATTTGTCATAAAAACATATGAACGTATGATTTTAGCAGGTTCTATAAGAAAATACAAAATTTAACCCCACAACTTTCCTCTTTCGTAAAACTTCAAATTACTGGCTACCATTTTAAATTAATTTTTTGTTGTTGTTTGTCCATTCAGGGAAAATGTATGACATTTTTAAAAAGCGTGTGTATTAAAAGGGGGCATATGTAATACTTTCAATTATGAAGATTTAATTAAAAAACACAAAACTAACATAAAGACTATTAAAAAAGCATGAGTATAAATGATCGCATAGCAGAACAGAACATTAACTTCAAACACTAAAGAACTGAAAGTTGCAAATACTAGCAAAGATGTGAAAGTTCTAGAGGCGGTTCTGTAAATACATTCTGAGATTTGGATAGCTCTTCACTTCTTTGGTCCTTGCTTTCCATTTCGGTGATCAATATTGGACAAGATACCATCTGATGTCCAGTTCAGCTCTCAGGTTCTATGAAGCCGGCCTGAGCCTGATTTAGGCCTGAGATTGACATGAAGGGGAACTGGTTCCCTGATGCTCTCAGCGCTGAGATGTTATTGATTTCTCACATATTAATACAGCTGCACAGAAGTACAACTGGCACCAACTGGAAGGAACATTTAACAGGTTCTGAGTAGAGAAAACACTTTGCAGTCTCAATTCCTATGATTCCAAAATTCAGAAACGCTTCCTTTTATCCAATACACCTCCCTCAAATACACATGCTCATTTTCTCTGTCTTCTGCTTTGACGCTCTGTGTATGTAACTTTGCTTGGCATACGGGAGTTTCAACTCCGATTTGAAAGTCCACACGCAGAACTAGAATGTGCTAACGAAACCCAGGAACAGATTCAGCAAAGGAGTTATGAAGCGCATCGCCTCTTCTTTAACCTCAAGGTGTAAACGGAGCCCATTCAACCATTAGCTGAGTGGTAATAGGGAGCAAGAGCCTGATTAGATGACAAAATCTTCTGCGTGTGAACTCCGTATGTGAAAACATAACACTTGATCTTCACCGCAGTGCCACGAAGATTCAATTAGAGGACTGGTATGTGCCCAGATTTGGGGACATAAAGGGCAACTGGATTTTGAAGGAAAGATGGTAAAGAAACACCTGCAAAAATCTGCTTTTCTGTGCAACAGACTGGGTAATTGCATATGCAGATGGATAGTTAGGGATATAATTACTTGATTTGTGAACACAAAATGCCCTTTCGATTGTGTGAGTGTTGAATTTTGCAGTGACAGGTGTGTGCAGATTGCTGTGCTTGTATCCTTTGCTCCCCTGTTTAAATATTTGGCCTGGAGTATATCTCCCCCTCATCCTGAATATAACAGCTCTCCCGCACTGATGGTCTGGAGGAATTGTTATGGCTCTTAATGTCTCTCCAACTTTTTCTCATAAATAATAACCTTAATTTGAAACCTTGACTGAAAGGACTGCATACAGCCATGTGTTGTAGGGCTTACAAATTATGCACAGTAATTCATTTTTTTAAAGCTGCTGGATGTAACTCATTAGTTTTCATTGTTTTGTGAAAATAAGGAAAACTATTAACGAAAACTACAGACTAATAGCCTGGAGTCCTTCTCCCCCTGCCCCCCCCCCCCCATCAACTGAAGTTTAATGGAAAACCCTCTTTTGAAAGACTTTCTTTTATCCTCCCTCTTCTTAACCTTTTCATTAACACTTTTAAGACATCTTTTCCCTCATCTCTCCCAACTAAATAGCATTCTCAGTCATTCCTTTTCTGTGTGAACATTTCTGTAACACACTGAACATGTCCATCCAAACACTGGGACGGGCCAGATGGGACTTTTGTGAATTGAAGAATTTGTTAAGCACCTGATTTAGGCCTGAGGTTGACATGAAGGGGACCCGGTGGAAGGCAGCTTGTGGCCTGTTTCTGTCGGAGCCTCGTGGGGGAAGCCATGGCAGCACTGCTGCCTCCTGACCCGGTGGCCAGGGTGCCGGCAGCGCAGGCACCTGCTGCCATGCTGAGCGTGGTTACTTAGTGCCTTTTCACTCCATTCTCAACTAGACTGCACCGAAGTTACTTGGTCAGAGGAAGGTTAGTTTCAACAGTTCTTAATCTTAATAATAATACTGAGAAAAACGTGCATGTCCTAGTATTCACTTCTATGTACATGATACTCTGCTAAATATAGTGCATCAGTCCTCTCAGGTAATCTGTCAGACACTCTATATTATCACCCCCATTGCCTAGATGAGGAAACTGAGGTATAATATTAAATATATTACCCCTTGCTATATTGAATAAACAGAAAGGGATTAGCGTTCAGAAATATGTGTTTCTATGGCCCATGTTTTTATTTTGCAGAAGTCAAATTTGTAAAAATATGATATATATGTCTATATATAACATGTATATAATAATGATAATAATAATAATAATAATAATAATAATCTTGAACCTGCCCTAAAGGAACTAAATCTACATTTACCCCAATAGAGTCCAAATAACACACAGATCCTAATCAGACTGGCTTCTAGATATAAAATATATATATTTTGACTTCTAGATATAAAATATATATATTTTGTTACTCCTCACCTGAGACTATTATTTCCATTGATTTATAGAGAGAGTGGAAGGGAGGAGTAGAGACAGAGAAAGAGAGAAAGATTGATTGCTTGCCTCCTGTGGGGGTCGGGCCAGGGCTGGGGATCAAACCTGCAGCTGAGGTGCGGAGGTGCGTGCCCTTGACCAGAATTGAATCAGGGACCCTTCAGTCTTCAGACCCATGCTCTATCCACTGAGCAAAGCTAGCTAGGATTAAGTATTTTAATTTCTATATATTTGTGTTTGCTGCTCTTCTAAGGCACGTTTTCTCAGTATGATGGTTCTTTATGCTTTTTGCCTAAAAAATGTAGAGATTAAATTTTGCCTACAAAAAGGTTCGAAACCATTCTTTCTGGTTCTTCATGTGCTATTGAAAAGTACACGCGTGTGTGGTGCTGTAGCTGCTGCGTGCGGGGAAGGAGCCGGCACTTGGCTCAAATAATGCTCGGAGCCACCTGCTTTGAATGTGGTCTGATTGAATTGGATGACGGCTGCTTTTCATCACTGCGCGGGATTGGGATGTGGGGGAAGTGTTTTGTTTTGATATTTCACATGTGCTTAGGTGTTAGCGGTTTCAGATTGTTTAAGAACAGGCTCTCATCATTGAGTGTTGCTGAATCCTGTGGGGGAGATTTGAAAGAAACCTTGAGTATTTCTAAGTCTGTTTAAAAATTATGTCTTCTTGGGTGGTGTGTTTGTTTTCAGGATGCAGATTGCCTTGTGGAAAATGGCAGATCTTTTTTCCTCACAAAAAGTTCTTGTTTGTTTGTTGTATTTAACCTATTTTTTATAGTTCCTCCTAATGAGCTTTGATATCAGTACATTAATCGTTAATACTACTAGGTTCTCTGGAGTTCTTGGTGCTCTGTGGGCTAATTTTTCTTCTGTTAGGCTGATGGTTAACATCCACCGGTCACTGGCCTAGGATTTGAGGTTCTGAACATTATTATGTCTTTGATTGCAGCTCATGGGCACTGGTAGGTAGCCTGAAGGAGAAGGCTGAGTGGTGGGTGTGGGAGAGGTGAAAATCCTGATTTAGAGATACCCAGGAATATGTTTTTAAAAAATACGTATTTTATTGATTTTTTTACAGAGAGGAAGGGAGATGAATAGAGAGTTAGAAACATCCATGAGAGAGAGAAACATCAATCAGTTGCCTCCTGCACACTCCCTACTGGGGATGTGCCTGCAACCAAGGTACTTGCCCTTGACCTGAATTGAACCTGAGACCCTTCAGTCCGAAGGCCTAGGCTCTGTCCACGGAGCCAAACCAGTCAGGGCGGAATATGTTTTTTTTTTAAACAGTGCTTCAGATGACCGATATTGTTGGTCTCAGGGTCACTTGGAATTAGGAGGGAAACTGTGGCTCTAATGGATACCCCAGCATTTCTCAGACTGGGCACCCCTGCACTCTAATATACCAGACACTTTTTGCATCCTGCAGATTCCTAGGTTCCACTGGGTATGGTGCCCGGGGACAGGTATCTTTAACGTGCCCTTCTTGGTATGTACATTTCTTCTAAATTTTGAGAACTGCCTCTCCAGAGATTCTGAGTTACAGGAAATTATGGCGCAAATTGGAGGATTAGAAATCGCATCTCATGTCTCTGCGGATCGCAGAACCCTCAAAATAGGGGACAGGTGTGTTTGGAAAGCTTGTTTTGTAAAGAGAGTCTTTTCTCCCTTTGATTTCTCTTATTTACACTGAAGCTAAGTTTCTGAATGTAAAAGAAAAAGAAGAAAAAGAAAAAGAAAAAAGAGCAGCAACAACAAAAGATTCCCCAGGCAGACCAAAGCTGGGGAGCAGGAGGAGCGAGGGCCCTTTGTTTTATTTTGTGACAACTGTTTGACTAGCCTTTTGCTGTGCCCATTGAATCCTTTGCCGCAGAGGATGCGGGATTACAAGCTTCAGAGGCCCTCCATCAGTGGGAGCAGCTCCTAGCACTGGTCTCTCTGGAGAAGGAGCTACAGCCTTAACTGGGTGAAAAGGCCTTTCATCCTAGCACGCACCTACAGTTTTTAGACAGCCCACTTGCCTTTTTTTTGCCTCTTCTCTCCCCGCCCCCCCCCCTCCCCCCAACCCCAACCATTACTCCTTTCTTTCTTCACCATCCCCTAATTCTCAAACTCTTTTGAGGCCAAGATCTTGTAAGAAAGACTTTTAAAAAACAATCTCTCTCCTATTGGTCTGAACATTTCTCTATAGCACAGAGGCATGGTATGTTTTAAAGTTTATATACTGGACGGCTTTGCTTTCCTCCCCTGTTACTTAATTTTTGAAAATTACTTGGTGTATGGGTAACAAAAGAGAGAATATACGTGTGCTCTATTTCATCTGAATACCTTGTTTGTTTTGTATGTTAGACTAGAGCCAATGGAAAATCCAGGAAACGAGGATTTTCACAGCCACAACTGAATATAGAACATCATAATGTTTTGTTATGAGTATAAATATTGAGAATGGTTTTGTTTGTTTATGCTGGTGCCAGTTTTATAGTAAATCCTTTTAAATGGGGTGCAAAGCCATCCATGGATATGTGTAAAGACTTTGTAAAGTCATCCACACAATAAATTGCCCTTGGATTTGAACAAGTTTTGTAGATATGTCTGGCCGTACCTGGGGTTTTTGAAAGGCAGTGTATATATCTTCAAGCTGGTTCTACATCTTTCTTACATGAGCCCTTGAGTAAACCTAGTAGTAAACTATATATCAGGTAGTCGAGTTAAATTATTTCAAATATCTTCCCTTATAAAGATGCAATAATTTGTAAATTTCATCTCATATTTTTTGTTTGTTTCAAAATAAGTTGTTATCCCATTCTTCTCTATTTTTTATAGGTTCCCCCACTCATTGTTTTAGAGAAATAAAACATATAATGACATAATTAAAAATGTATAGAGCTCTTGCTGAGGAAAAATGATTTCTTTATTATATTGTACTTTGTAATAACGTATTTCCATTGATATGACAACATTTCTTTGAATTGTTGATAATTATCTTGTCAAATTCCATGATTCTTGTTTTACGATATTTTTTCATTACCAAGAGTCTGAGCTCTAATGCTTAGGAAAGCCACTTATTCACTCAGCAATGTTCCTTGAGCTCTTAGCAAGGCACTGGCCCCCAGGTCTGGGCCTTAGGACCCAGTTAGGACATCCCCCTGCCCCAAGTTTACATCCTGGTGGGGGGGTCAATAAATAAGAATGTCAACCAACAAACAGGCATCTATCTGTCTGTCTACATCTATCTATTTATCAGGATAAATATTGTGAAATAATAGAGCAGTGTAAGAGGTCAGTATCATTATGGGGTGTGTAAGAACTGGGCATGCTCTTCAAGGGTAGCCATAGAGGGCCTTCCCAAGGAAGTAAGGTTTAAGTTAATGACTGTAAAGGTTTGACAATTTGGGATGATTTATATTTTCTGCATAGATTTTTGAGGACAGAGTACTGGTTCTTAAAGTCCTTACATATGGATGCCATTGAACTTTTTCAGCTTAGATTATAGATAGTAAAAACAATTTGCAAATTATTTTTGTTATATACACAAGTGTACATTAAAGTGGAGATGCCTAGAATACACTGATATACACATGCATTCTAATTTCTCATTTTGTGGTACAGAAACGTGATTATATAAAAAGATAAACAATGTCCACCAAGGACCACATGGAAGTTCATATTTGCTGTGAGAAGATAATCACTTAATATTGTATATAGATATTTGTCATATGTACTGCCTAATAATTAAAGCCTTAATGTTGAATTATTGTAAAATCAAATTCTATATAATTACTTTGTGGGGAAGTGACATTTCAGTTTTATGAAGAATTTGTATTTCATCCTCAACTCTATCTGTACACACCATACTGATAAAAGTAATTGACTGATTGGGGTGTGTGCGTGTCCATCAGAGGACTTATTCATTCATTTATTCATTTTAAATGCATTTACTGGGTAGGAAGGAATGTTTTTCAGATGGAGGGAAGGCACAGAGACCAGAAAACAGAGGTATGTTGGGTGACAGTGAGGAGGCTAATGTGACTGGAGCACAAAATGGTTAGTCAAGAAAAGAACATGAAAACAAATCACCAATCACCTCAAACGCTAAGCTAAGGAATTGCAACTTTATCCCAAAAGCCAGTGGTTCAGTGGGGCAAATCTGAATTCAGGGAAAACTGGTTTTCAGATCCTTATTTTGTAAGGAGGCAGTAAGAGAGGAAAGACAAGGGGAGAAATTAGTGAAGGCTGAAGTAGTGAAATCAAATAAGGATTAATGAAAGGTTTGCAAGCATTGCTGAGGGAGAAGATCCAGGTCTCTGCTTTATCTCTCACTGCTTTATTAGACTTAATCTTCAGTGAAATAAAACCATTTTGATTCTTCAGTGTATCTTGAGGTAAAGCCTTTTCTCTCTAGTCCACCTTTTCTCTCGCTGGACTTTGGGATTCCCTTCTCCATGCTCTCTTAACCTTTCCTGCTACAACTCTGGAACTTCCCTGTAGGTTCTCTTTCCTTTTCCAAAAGATGACAATGCACAGTTCATTGACGTTTCTTTATCATTTGTAGTTTTACTTAAAAGTTTTTGGTAATACAGTTTTCTTCAAGAGCATATTTTATCTCTTTAATTTAATGTGAACCCAGATTCATAACTAATTTGGAGAGGTCCACACTTGAAAATAGGTTGTTTTCTATATATTTAAGTAATAGGACTTATTTTCCCTTCTATTGAAGTGGGGTGTGGAGGATCTTTGAGGCCTCAGGAGAGTCTATAAGACGTTATGTAGTCAAAATATTAAAGAACTTCAGTATTATTAATAGTTAAAGACTGTTTTCCTGGATCAAAAAGTGTGAAGATCTGGGGACCATGTTCTCTGCTCTCACCCAGTGTGGTTTGCTCATCAGTAGTTACATGGGGCAGAGGTTCAGCTTTGAAAACCCGATGCAAGCTATAGACTCTCTCCCCAGAAAAATGCGTTTAGCTAAATATATGAGTACAATTTTGCAACGATTTCAGGAGTCTCTAGATCTCCCTAAGGCCCACCTGTGGGCCTGGGATCTGGAGAACCAACCTCCCCCCACCTCACATGCCCCTCCTGGCAGTGCTTAGGCCATGTCCGGGGCATGTCTATAGAACTGATATTGGTAAGTCAAGGGGAAAGTTCTTTTAGTACCTTTTGCAGCCATAGGTTTACCGGTACTAAGTGTCATTAAGTATTTCCTGGTTGATATTTGTGAGAGGGTCACAGGGGACAGGGGAGAGTGAGAGAGAAGAAACATGCGCATAGTGGAGAAGAATTACATTATGGAGTGTATACCTGGTACATTTCCTGAAAATGATGCCTGTGTGGGCCTTGGGCAAATGTGAGTGGTCAGGAGATGATGGTATTGCTGTAGGTGAAATCCAGACTTATTCCGAGATGGTATTCATTGTCAAAGAACCCTAAGGAGCAGTAAGTTCATAAACCTTTTTCTGAAAGGGGGATCTAATGTGTGGGGTCTGTTGTTTCTTGTAAGATATTTTTAGCTACAGCAAAAGGAAGCCCTAAGTCAAACTGCCTTAAACATAAGAAAGTATATTATTTCATGCAACCTGCTCTGAAATGTCTAGTGTTTCTCCCCCCCCCCCCTCCCCATACATGTGCTGGTTTTATCGGAGGTGTGACAGGGAAGTTCCTGCTGCAGTTGTAAACATTATGCCCAAACAGGAACATGTCCAAGAACATAAAACAATCATCTCCTAATAATTTGTCTGTTCCTTTAGGGCCGGGACACCTTTCCAGGAACACAGGGTCAGAGAGGCCTTTGGGTCTCAGTGTTCGTTTTAAAACAAATCCCTGACTGGGGGAAGGCAGAGTTGGGATCGGCAACAGTACTGAGGATCTGTGACTGGAACTGGAGATGAGGTCACATTCTCCTGACCCACTTGGAGGAGGGGTGGCTGGGTGAAAACAAACAAATAAAGGAACAACAAAAACCTCTGTAGGTCTATTGTGAGGAAAGAAATAGAATGGATGTTGGGTGGACAGAACTAATGGTGTCACTGCATCTTCTGAGAACTAATGTTTTGAATAACATAGAATAACTTGTGTTCATATTACTATAGTCCAGCTATACCTGTGCTATTTTCCCTACCACAACATATGAGAGGTGCTCAAGTCTGTGTAAGTGAATTTTAGAGTAGATTTTCTATCCTCTTGGGGAATGGTTTCCACTACTTCCTCAATTTAATTCTGGACCCTACTGTCTATCATGCACAAAAGAGAAAGGTGATATTTTACCACGAGGCAATGATGTGTAGAGTTTGCCTAAGCGGTCCATTGTGTACCATCGCACTTTCTTCATTGGTGGGTTAGTTGTTAAGTGGCTCGGTTATGTATTTTTATCTTTGAGAATTTTCAGGTATGGCTTACAAAGCAAAAACCTATTTTCATCTCTTTATATGTATCTCCAATTTAAAAATTTTTATTATGTTTCTGTGTAGGTGACAGGGGAAAGAGTGTATAAAGATGAGTTAAACTTTTTTCTCCAAGTCAGTGTTAATTTAAATAACATAATTTTCCTCTGGGATATATTATAGTTAACCCAAAAGCAAAGTCCTGATAATTAGGAAATTGGGATTCCCCACAACATGTGAGAGGAACACCTTTCTTCGCAGAGAATGTCCTTTGTCTGATTTTGGGATTTCGGTTTTTGAAGATGTCACTTTTCTTTCATGGCCTAGGAAAGGGGGTGAGAGTCACTTTGGAAAGACCTTAAGAGGAGAAATGATGAGTTTTCCTCCCAGCTCTTCCCAGGTCTTTCCTTAGGAGCGTGAACCACAGCCTGCATTTCTCTGATGTGTATAGTTGTAAGGGAACATGAAATATTGTGTGACAGTGCTTTGAAAAGTCAAAAGCAGTAAACTGCTCTAGGGGTGTTCATTGTTGTGACCGTGGTATTCTGATTATTATACTTGAAGCAGAACTTTAAATATTAATGATGCTCTTGTTTGTCAGTGGGGAAATTCCAGTGGAAAGGTTTTCAAAAACGGTTGAGCTGTATCTGCTGTTGAGGTAATGGACACAGCGTGCCTCCTCCACTTTCTGCCTTGCTATCTCACCAGATCGTAGAAAGCTGTGCTGCTGCAGAGGTAACCGTTGTTTTCTCCTCTGTCCTGAGGCCAATGATTCTGTAATATGTATCAAGGCACTAGGGTGCATAGCAAAGAGAGCATAAAGAGGCAGATATTTCCCTTTACAATGACCGTATGAGAGATTATTTCTGTCAAGAGGATAAAACATACACGGAGTCTGACTGTTTCACTGCATTTTCCTATAGAAACCACTGAGCTTGAGATCTGTACATTAACTCCTGTCTCGTCACTGACTGGCAAGCATTTCAATGTGTTAAGGATACGGATCTGCATATTTTCTGCTGAATCTTAATCCATACTTGCAAATTTGTGAAACAAACTCTAGTGTAAATGATGGAGAAGGAAATGTTGTGTGTAACAAGTTAATCTTTATGGCATACCTCTGGTTTAGTTCTTCCAGTGAGCAGTAGATAGAGTGAAACATTATGCATTTTCATTGTATTAGGTTATCTTTCTTAAAGTCTTAAGAGCTTCGCAGAATTTTTTCATTACTTGAATTCTGTTCACCTTTTTGACAGTTTCCTGTGTGCACAGCCCATTTGAGAGGCTGATGGCTTACCCATTCCACTGAGATGGTGCCCAGTGCTTCCGCCCTATCCAGCCCTGGGCTGGGCACTGGAGATGGATGGAAAGCAGACAGGACTCAGTGTTTGCCTCCATGCAGCTCGTTGTTCAGGGTGGCAGGAAGGAATCACTTGAGAATCATAATAATGCAGAATCCCATCTGTGACGAGTCCGGTGAAGGAGAAGGACAGGAGACCTGACCAGGAGGGAAGTGATGACTCAGCTGCGAGTTGATGTAGGAGTGAAACAGGCCAAGCTAGGCAGTGGAGTGGCAGGATGGGGTGGGAGTATGTGCTCATAGAGGACATGAGCATTGTCAGGGATCAGGGTAACTAGAGGAGAGAAAACGAGGGTGTGTTTTGGTATAATACCAAGGTGGCCCTGAGGGACCATACTTGCAGAACTTTACTCTTATCCTAACACCAATGGGAAGACTGAAATATTTAAAGAGGAAGTGGAATAATGGGATTTGCATGTCCATTCACAAAGCCCTCTGTGCTTACACACTACACACTCTGTGTTAATACACTGGTGATGCCTGAGGCTCTCTCTCCACTTGTGGTGGTCTCACTGACACATACTCATCTTCTTCCCCGGTGTGTAGTATCCTTATAGTTCGTGTGGGATTATTACATTGCCAGGGCGACAGCTGGGGCTCGTGAGCCACATGCAACTCTTCGGCCCCTTGCATGTGGCTTTTCCACAAAGTACCATGGCCTGGACAAGTCTGTTTTGAAGAAGTGGCATTAGAAGAAGTTGAAGTTTAAAAGATTTGGCTCTCAAAAGAAATTTCAATCGTTGGACTGTTGATATTTGGCTCTGTTGACTAATGAGTTTGCTGACCACTGCACTAAACCAATCACAGGGTAATTCTGTCCCTTCACCATGGTTTTAAATCTGGGTCATCTACATCTATGCAAATTCCTGCATGTGTTCCCTGGCATGATGGTCTCAATTAAGGCAAAGTTCAGGAGGAATTTTGCTCTTTTGTAAACTTAACTCTCTACAAGAAGAGGAATAAGGAAGCAAGTTGTTTTAGAAATCCCATGAGCATGATGGATGGAGTCCGGCTTGAGGATGAAGGTGGTATGGAGAGGACACAGTGGACAGGTGGAAGGAGCCTTTGTCTTTCCTAGTGTGGTGGATCCACTGGCTACATCAACCCTGAAACCTGCTTTGTCTCTGCACTTTCCACTTCTCTGGGCCAGTAAATGTCCCTATATGAAGGGACTTTTCATTAGACTGCACCTAAGATTACCTTCATCTCTATGTCAGTACACCTCACCATGATGCCACTGCTTTCCTTCTTTCTATACCCCAAATTGTAATGTCTTAAAGGGAATGATTCTAGCCTGTATAACACTCCTTTCTCTAAAATTCCATAACATTTATTATTCTGTAATCAAATACTGCTCTTTATTTATGTCTCCAAATCTAGGTTATATATTTCAGAGAGAAAGAGCTCTATTTTATATTGATTTTGGATCCCATTTGTGTTAAGAGTCATGCTATTATGATAATAATAATCATAATAAAAATAGGAGTTGTACTTCTATGTTTTGGGTTCCATGGATATATTTTTTTCTAAATTATCTCTCAATAATCACAACAGTATTGGAGGGTGGATATCATAATTCCCATTTTACAGATGAGAATACATGGAATTGAGATGTTAAAATTTTTCTCCAAAATTACACCAGTAGCTTGCCACTCCTACTTGGAAGATAATGGTTGAAGAAAGAGTGGCTAATGAGTGTATTTGCTTTATTTTTTTGAGACAGAGGACACTAAGCAGCCTGAGAACATGTGGTGCTCAGAGGGAGGAGATGCTAAGAAGGGAAACAAGTCTTAAAGGGAGAGAAGGAGAGTTCAAAGACCAATTTCCCCTGCCTTCTAATTTTGACTAGTGCCAGTTCTAACTGCCTATGTTTGCTTTGCTTGGAAGATAGAATCATTGTGCCAGGATTCACAGGAGTTTGTTTTGGAGGATGCATTAGTCAGGGCGTGCTAATTGCTGGAACAAACAACCACCAAACTTTAGTAGCTTAACACCACAAGGGCTATCTCCCTCTGGTGTCACAAGACCCATGGGGTGGGCCCTGTTCCCTCTAGTCCTTCAGCTCTGGTTGCTTGCTTGCTTTAGCTTGGCCATCCCCTAGGACTCGGAAATTTACTAGATTCTTTGCCTGGGCTGACAAAGAGGGAAGAGAAAGTGCTCGGGAGATTGTATGGGAGGTTTCTGGGAAAGGCAAGCATTCCTTCTGCTCACATTGTATTGGCCAAATCTCAGTCACATGATCCCACTTCACTGCAGAGGAGGATGGGAGGTACAGACTTCCTGTGTGGCCAGGATCCTGGGGAGAGGGGACGGGAGGGGGAGGGTGATAGAAATGGGAACTGGAGAAGACATAGTCTAGTTTTAGCCACAGAGTGTTTAGTAGAGACCTGAGAGTTTGGTGACCACTGGTTTTCAGAGGCACTGAGTTTTCAACCAAGGCACTACCATGTAGTGCGCACTCAGCTTCTAAAGGACACTGGATCTGACGCATGCCAATGGCCTATAACTAGGAAAGTTGTTCACCTTCTGTGCAGAGAAGATAATAGCATGTATTTCAGGAGTTGTTTTGGAGAGTGAAGGAAACCATGAAGATGGAATGGATTTGTTAACTAGACAAAAATTTATCTGCCATGTTGCTTGGGAAGATTGGGAAGAAAGAAAAAATGCCAATGCAAAGAGGATTCGGTAATGAATGGTGGGAAGTAGGATATAGATATTTTTCTTTGGAAACCCATTGCCATGTTTCATGTCATTAAATTTTGTTTCTTTTAACGGAGTAGTTTTTTTAAAAAAATGTTTTTATTGATTTTACTTATTTTAGAGAGATAGAGTAAGGGAGAGGGACAGAGAGATAGAAACATTGATGATAAGAGAGAACATCTAAAGGCAGTCTCCTGCATGCTTCCCCTCACTGGGAATTAATTGAGCCAGCAACTTGGGCATGTGCCCTGACTGGGAATTGAACCATGACCTCTTGGTTCATGGGCTGATGCTCAACCATTGAGCAACACTGGCCGGGCTAATGAATTAGTATTTATAAATTCCATAGAGGCTTTCCACAATTGTGTTACTTAATATCTTTAATTTTTACCATAAAGGTTCTATTTATGATTATTATTTATGATTATTATTTTTAATTGGTTAAACTGATTTTTAATGATTGTGGACTTTTCACTGGTTTCAGAGTGACTGCTGTGAAGAGTCCTTGCACAGAGCCTTGAATTAAAGTGGGAAGAGAAGCTGAGGGCTGGGTGGGCCTTTGTAAGAAAGATTACAATATGTTTGATACTATGAAGAGAATTCATTTTTTTCCTATTTTGCATTGGCTATATGTTGCTTTGATTTCATTCTGTATTTATGAGGCTTGTAGTATTTCTTTTCTTTAGCTTTCTTATTTGCAACTGCAGATTTAATGATTTCCTTTGTGTACCACCGCCTCCCGGAATTTGGCCCAGCAGTTTTGAGTAGCTGAACGATTTATCGAGGACAGATCAGCCGAAATGTGGCTCAACTTTAGTAAAGCAGACGGAATGACATAAGGTTAGGTGACTGATGTGTGAGTTTTTGAATTTGATTTGGTTTTACATGGAAAGGTTGAAGCAATGATCCATGTATTCTAATAAAAATCATCAGTACAAATCAAATAAAATCTGGCTTAGTGGCTATTTTCCCACTGTCACTCATGGCTAGCCTGTGCTGTTACAGACCACATTTGGCAGGCACTGGCTTTTCCTACAACAACATCTTAAAAGTAGTAGTGCAATCTTTATATGTTCAGAAGGCATCTTTTCTAATCAGGCTTTCTGCTAATCTCATCAGATAAATCATTATTCTCTACTGACAGCTCTGGCTGCCCCTAAACCCCTTCCCTGCTTCTTGTTTTCTCTCAACATGCCTGGTTATTGTCATTTTTCAGGTCTTTGTGTATATTTCCTTTCAAACTCAGGACATTTCTCCCATTCCTGAGGAAGAGTTATAGCTTTTTACCATTCCGCTCAGTGAATTTATAGACCAGTAGTACATCATAGCAGCTCATATCTTTCTGACCAGTAATCCATCGATTATCAGATGGACCAAAGGCAGGTTGCATCCAAACTATAGACCTAATAAAAGACTAAAATGCTTATTCCCATGAATTTGATTGATTTAAACTTAAGAAAATATCAGTCGATTCTAATGTATTTCAATTTTTACCTCCAAAAACTGGACCAGTAAATTAATGCAGATGTATTTCAACTACTACAGTTCTGGCAGTGTTTTAAAGCTCTTGGAAATGAAAGTAAGAGCAGCAGCATGGTTAGGGGAAGGGTACAGTTCATTTTTGTCATTATAGACCAGATCAACTATCACAGCCCCTGGGCTCTCTCAAACCAATGCAAGCTCATGTTATACTGGTCATATGGTGCTATATTGGATACAAAGTAGCTCAGAAGGAATATTGGCAAGTTTGTTTTTTTTTTATTGCTGATATGATTTAAAAATGTATATTGCTAGATATGAAAATGGAATCATTATAATACTATTGAACTTTCCTATTTTTGCAAGTATTTTAATGAACTTAAGCAAGGATTCTGTTACCTCTTAGAATTTAAGGGGGGAATGGAATGGCCTCTTTTGTATCAGATAACTTGATTTTTTTATATGTTTGAAAAATAGTATTGGTCTGCTTATGCTTAAGTATTCAACTTCCTTTGATCCCAATTTCATACTTTCAGGGATTCCAGATAAATCATTTAAAAAAAAATTTTTGGAAAGCAGAAAGCATAATACAGAAGTTTGGTTACATTATTGTGATATAAAATGTAAAACCCTTTAGGTCACCAGACACACTTCTCTGACTACACACACATACACACACAGGCCCAAAAAACCTTTGCACTTGTCTACCAGGCCTGTGGCTGAAATGAATTATAGGGAAATCTTTCTAAGTATGAATAAGTCAGAGTTGAAATACACCATTACTGTTTAGCTAATAAAATGACATAGGCTTCATCCAGGGTTAAAGGGTCCATTTCCACCTTATATTAATGGCAATATGTGAACTCACTCAATATTGCACAATATGCATATGTTCTATCAAATGACCAAGCTTTACTCACAATCTTTTCTGGTGATTAAGCTTCTCTCCTTCCCCCCACTTTTTTTTAATAATAGTTATATCATTTGTGTTATATTTCTAAAGTGTCAGTTTACTTACCACTTTTAAAAACTTAGGTATTTCCCACTTTAAAACATTTTTAATTTTTTTTTTTTTTTTTTTGCCAACCTACAAAAAGCATGCTAGATTTTCTTGTATCATACGTGTACTCTGTATCTTTGATTTTATTGGGAAGTGCTCACTGAGGTGGATCTCCTTTGTACACAGTGGTTTCTAGAATGTGGTACAAAGAGGCTAGGAACAGCCACTCAGGACAGCACTGGCTCCAGAATGGATTATTTAACTTGGCTTCATGTATTTCATTGATTCACTAGTGGGTTGCTCAATCCTGTCTTTATCTTGGCTGAATTCCTTTCAAGTTAATAGTATATATGTCTTCATTTATTCTGGTTACTATTCTCCTTACCCCCACCAAGGTCACGCTGCTGCTACCACTAATAACTTCATCAATTGAGATGTCACCAGGCCATAAATAAACAATTGAGGAATATTTCTTACCAATTCAGATAGGACAGAAATTTCAGTCGAGTTTTGCATGTGCTCCTCTACATTTCTGTGCTTTTAAAAACAAATTGAGCCAAAGCCAGTTTGGCTCAGTGGTAGAGCGTCGGTCTGCGGACTGAAAGGTCCCAGGTTCGATTCCAGTCAAGGGCATGTACATTGGTTGCGGGCACATCCCCAGTAGGGGGTGTGCAAGAGGCAGCTGGTCGATGCTTCTCTCTCATCAACGTTTCTAGCTCTCTATCTTTCTCCCTTCCTCTCTGTAAAAAATCAATAAAATATATTTTAAAAAAAACAACCCCTCCCCCCCCTTCCCCCCCCCCCCCCCCCACACACACACACAGAACACCAATTGAGCCGAAACCGGTTTGACTAAGTGGATAGAGTGTCAGCCTTGGACCAGAGAGGTCCCAGGTTTGATTCCGATCAAGGGCATATACTTTGGTTGTAAGCACATCCCCAGTAAGAGGTGTGCAGGAGGCAGCTGATCGATGTTTCTAACTTTCTATCCCTCTCCCTTCCTCTCTGGAAAAAAATCAATAAAATATATTTAAAAAACAAAACAAAAAACAGTTGACTGACCAGAGGGTCTGTGAGGCTCTCTAAGATATTGTGAAGGGTTATCATTGATCCAAAGATGGGGGGAGTGGGTGTTGAGGAAATTTTCACTTTTTTCTTTATACACTTTTGTGCTTTAATTTTTTTCCAATAAGAACATAATTAAAAGTAAGTTGTAATGGTCTTAAAGTATCTCCCCATAGATTGCTGATTAGTTGCACAGGGAAAGTTGTAATTATACAGTACAGAATTCCCATAGTACATTGACCAGGCAATAAAATTAGAATAAGAAATGAAGGAGGCAGACCACCATGCCATCCTATGGCTGTATGTGATATTCTGGGAAAGAGACAAGGCCACAATGTAGTACGAGAGGCCTGATGCACGAAGATTTGTGCAAGAATGAACCTTTCTTACCCTGACTGTTGGCACCACCTTCAATCCCACTGGAGCTGCCTTTGTGCTCTGGCCCAGAGCTGCCTTGCTGCCTTCCCGCCTTCCCACCTTCCCAAGCTGACCAGAGGCCGGGAGCAGCTGGGGAGGTGCAGAACACCTGCTTCGTTGCCATGGCGATGACACAAGTGTCCCACCCCACCCCCAGCCACTTGGTGCCTGTGTATGCAAATTAACCCTCCATCTTTGATGGGTTAATTTGCATACCCCCTCCTGATTGGCTGGTGGGTGTGACAGAGGTATGGTCAATTTGCATCTTACTCTTATCAGTGTAGATTATGTCCACCTGAATATAATCCCAAGGCAGCATCAGAAAAAATAAAAAAAAGCCAAGTTGAGAAACATTCTATAAAGTAATGGGCCTGAATTCTTTAAAAAATACCAATGTTACAAAAAGAAAAGGAAGATTGAAGAAATTACAGATTAAAATAGATGAGAGTGATGTGCTGATTAAATACAGTGAGTAATCGTGGATTTTTTCCCCGATGTATGCTTAGTTAAATGTTATTTATTATACTTGATATCACTTGTCATTTATGGACTTTGGGTTAGATAACAGTATTATATCAAAGGTAGATATCCGAATTTTGATAACTATGCTGTTTTTATTCTTAGGAAATAGACACAGAAGTATTAGGGGATAAAAGGATATGACTGGTGTGACCTACTTGCAATGGTTGAGACACAGCAAATTATGTAGTTTTAACTGCATTGTGATAAAAACTTTTGAAAATAAAACATAGAAAAACAGGAAAATTTTTAAACTGTGTTGTTCCAGCCCTACCAGCATGGCTCAGTGGTTGAGCATCAACCTATGAACCATGAGGTCCTCGGTTCAATTCCTGGTCAGGGCACATACATAGGTTGCGGGCTTGATTCCCAGTAAGAGGTGTGCAGGAGGCGGCTGATCGATGATTGTCTCTCATCATTGATGTTTCTCTCTCTCTCTCTCCCTCTCCCTTCTCTGAAATCAATAGAAATACATATTTTTTTTTAAAAATGTGTTGTTCTTGGACTTTAATCTTGGTCTTTCTTGATTACCTTTCAGGTGGGGCCAGATTATCTGTGGGTTTTGTTGTGTTTTGTTATTTTGTTTGTTTGTTTTGAGGTTCTTGGGTATTTTGATTGTCAGCTACAATTGAGACTCACAACCCTCAATTTTTTTTTTCTAAAGAGTTGGTAGAATTATATTGAGATTGATCAGGTGCCACTAGATAAGTAGCAGAAAATTCCTCAAACTTAGAGTGAAAGGGTGAAAATTGACTTTGAGTGTGGGGAAATGAACTTGATGTAATGTTGTTGCATTTTTTTGTGGGTTTCAGCCTAGTCAGAGCAGTCTGTAGTTGACCAGGCAACTTACTGTTCTTCAAATGCCACAAAAAATTAAATGTTTTCTTCAAATTCTGCTCTCTCACAATTCTGATCATCAAACTTATATTGTATTGTTGGGTATCAGACTGTATATTTAGGCAAAATTCTGTTGAGCCCATTAAGTAAAAATAAAAAGATTTTCTTTCCTGTCCAAACTATTATAATTTCACATTTATAAATTACTTCAAATTCATTTTTAATGGACAAGTTCCTTTCAAATACACATAGAGATGGTGTTATAAAACTGTAAACAGTTTATGCATTTTTACAGATTTCCATTTTATGTGTTTGCTACTGATTTACCTCTTTTTAATTGCAACAGAGGTAAAGAATTAGTAGTTTAAAACAGTAGGGACTGCATGTTCTGCTGTGATCAAGGAATTAGATAATCTGGCTTGTTTGCTTACGGGGTCTGTATCTTGAGACTTTTATAGGGTAGTATCAAGGCTCTGAGCCTTCTTATTATGCCAATACCCAGAAGATTGCTTTAATGAGAAGTAAAGGGCCTTTTTCCAATTACAAGGGAATAATTGTATTAAGTTCCTGTGTTATGTCAACCTGCTTTGATTTGATTACTGCAAAAGAAATGGATTTATCTGTCAGTGTTACTTAATTAAGCCTTCTCATTGATGTTTTGCAGAGTAATATAGTGTGGTTTGCACATTTGAGCCTAAATACAAAGAAAATTGGCCTAAAACTAAGATATGACCCCTAAAGATAACATGTAAGATTGATTGCTTGTCATTGGCAGGTCAGAGGCTGCAGTGCTAAACACAGGTGGGAGATAGGGATGTTGAAAGGATAAAATGAAAATCAGTCTATGGGAGTGATTATAATAAGCAAAAAGGACTGTGCTAGAAAACTGGATTTTAGGAAAGATTTTTGAGTATTCAAAACTGTTTGGCTTCACCAATAATAGCCAGGCATCTGGAATAGGGAATGAAATGAGGTGAGACTGGAGGAAACAGAAGTTGATGCTGCTACAGTATAAAAGGAAAGAGAAGATAAAGAAGGAAGCAAGGGGAATGATGCCATTTGGGAAAAGTGGACCATTGTGGTTGTGCAGAGCAATTACAGCTCACAAATATTTCAATTAAGCCAGCATCTCTTTCCCAGAGCTTCACAAATGGTACCCTAGGGAGAACAGAGGTATGGGGTGGGGGGAAACATAGAAGATGCAACTGTTATGTTTCCTCTTGGCTCTTTTCCCCTTTCCATCGGAATAAACGTAATAAATAATCAACTAGGGGTTTTAAATAGCATTTTTTATATCTTAAGTCATTACAGTATTGTGGATTTTAAACCATGAAGTTACATATATGATTTGAAAAAGGCATGCAAAATTGCATATACATGTTAATACTGTTATATATTTTATTCTATTAGGGTACGAAGTATATTTTAAAATTTATTTCTTTGTTTAACATAAAATTTTCTAAAGTATCTCTGTTTTATTTTTCACATTTTGTTAGGTCTGTTGGTAAATACATCCTTAAGAGGGACTAAGCACCTAATTACAAAGTTCCCCTAATTATATTTACTTTTAATTTAGGTACTTTGAAGCTTATCTATGTAGTGCTGGAGCTAGATGGTATGTTTTTAAAGTCTATACATATGGCAGGTTACTTTCAATTGTTACTCTCAATTGAGTTTGAAATAAGTCCCCTCATCCCAGGACATTATCTTAGTAAGACTCATGTTTATTAAGTGCTTTTAGACCAGTTGCATTTTAAAAAGTCGAAGGAGGCATGTACAGTTCACACTGTGGTATTCTTGCCTCAGATGTTCATGGCTCTTCCTTCCGGGCTGTTGCTTAGAAAGAAGTGATCCTGAACGGACTGCCTTCTCTTTAAAGGGGAAACTCAACTGGTCATTCCACTCAGGTGAAGTGGAAGGGTGCTAAGTAACACCCAGGTCTCTGTATTTCATGTTGCATTACTCAAGCTAGAATTTCATTCAAGTTAGGTTGTTATTGATGCTTCCAAATTATCTGGATTGATACAGACTTCAAGGCTATTTCCTTTTGTCTCAGTTTCATAACATAACTCTTTACCCACCTTGAGTTTCAAGGTTTTTGAGTTTCAAAATAAGGAACACAGCTGGCATATTTATAACAAAAAAAAAAAACAAACACAAAAAACAAAAAAAACTTATGTATTTTATTTAGTTACTTTCATAGTATTTGATTTTGTATTATATGAAAGTGCTTTTCCTGTTTTGGAGCACCAAAAGTGTAATTAAGTTTATATTTTAAATAGCTGAGATTATTTTGTGCACATTTTTGAAACATAGTTTATTTTGAACTTCAGGAAAATAATATTGTTTTAAGCAGTGTTCTAAAGGACACATTAATATAAGTTTAAGTTAATAAAGGCTAAAAATATAATCGTTTTCCCACTAAACTTTCTCCCCTATATATCCACATTTTACCCTTCTTTATACAATTCATATACTTAAATATAAACTATAAAATCATCTTATACTTGACCTTTGAGTCTTCAGATTTATTGGATAAGTAAATTCATCAGTGCTGAGAATGTCAGTGTTGACAGCAGTGATGACATGGAAAGCCCAGGTCTCCCTGCTCTGTATTGAAGAATCTTAGAATTTGTGTGGGAGGCATCACCACAACCCTTATCTTTTGCTCGGTCCATTTGGGAAGGTCAGGAAGTTTCTTGTCACTCACAGTTCAGATCACTCATTATAAAGTATATCTTGTCTCTTAAAGAAGTGGTCATGGTTTCGTGGACATTATCTCTCAATATTTGAAACTCGTCAAACTCTCCTTTCCTCTGCCTTAGTACTCAGATTTGACTTCAGATTCCTCTACTTAAAGCTCTTATTATACTGGCTGCTAATGAAAATGTGCACATCCTTAACACGCTCTTTGCTGATGAAATATTTTGAACTCTAAATTCATCTGGCACTGACGGAGAGCATATGCCATCTCAGTTTGTGTGGAGGGCTCAGCCAAGGGTTCTTCCTGGACTAGGAAATTAGTAGGAGCCACAGATGTACGCAGTCTGTGATTCTCCATGATGATGTGGAGGATTTAATAGTGTCTGTTGTTTCAGAGCAAAGGATTTAAGACCGTGTAGACTTCAACATGTTTCAGAGTGATTATCTTTCCAGGAAAAACAGCCTCAATCCCCCAGTACATTATGACTGTGTAGAACCTTTCATCGGGAAATCAATATATTTCCACAAAAGTAGAGATTTGTAGACTCTTAGAGCGATGCAGAAACCAACTCTGGTTGTTTTGTGACTTCATGAAACTCTAGGGCCTTGGATGTTTGGCATGATCTGGGTGCAAAGTATGGAAAGAACCAAGGTACAACTCTAATGAACCCGAAGTGACAGAGTTAGGGAACTCTTACACTTGTTTATTTCAATAAAGTTTAAACCTGTGTAGCATTTTGTCTATAATTTTAGCTTGGGCTGTTGGTCAGCATACATAACTTTTGACACCATATCAGTTATATAGCATACAGAAATATGTGGAAATGGTGAGGCATAAAGAGGATATTCTAAAAGTAAATTAAGCTTCAAAACATCTAATGGTAACTGAGTTCTCACTGTGATTCTGCGGTAGAGGTTCATGGAGGAGGTGCTTTTTGTGTTTACTGAGTATATTAGCTTTTCTAAAATCCAGGAGAATATTTGAAAGTTTCTGCCCTATTAAGCAGAACTAGTTGTCTTAAAAGTGACAGTGAGATTTCTTTGACTAGGTCACCATTTTACATATTTATGTGGTTTAATTATCTTAGATTTTGGGTGGTGTTAGTAAATTAGGCTTTCATGGCAGATAATGGTTCCTGAGAATTTCCTATGGGCCAGGTACTTCTAAAATTAGGAGGGGGCCCAGATGTACACAGCCCATGAGTCTCCATGATGATGGGAGGATATTTAATAGTGTCTGTTGTCTCAGACTCTAGAGCAGGATTATGCCGAGTTGCTACTAAAATCCAGGCCTCCATCTCAAATGCCAGTGCTGTGTTTTCTGATATTTGATCTCCTGGAAATTTGAGAAATCAAACCATCAGTTTAATGAATGTAGATGAGAAATCGTAGAAATGAAAAACTCTTTCTGTTCTTTTCTCTAAATAGAGTGTTCTCCCTTCACCTTTCTTTGGTGTTTTGATGCTGAAATATCAGCCATGTGAGAGGGGACTTATGCATAACTCCTCAAATGCAATGAAAATTTGTGGATTGTCAGGCTGCCTCCTAAAGCAACTGTCCATACCAAGGAAGTTACCATATCTGTCCTAGTTTAGGGTAAAATAAATTTAAGGGGAAAAAAATCTTGCACATTTGAGTCCATTTCAGTCTCATGGAAGAATAATTTCTATCATCGACTTGCTTTTCTTCTGTTGCCAAGGTTATTGTCTCTCTATTATTGATCCTCATTCTGGATAGACGCGGCAACAGAACAGGGATGCTAGTTGTGAATCTTGTTTCGCTCTTTGCTTGCCTACTCAGTAGGCTCTAGGATATTGACCCTTTCTCCACTCCATTGCAGAGTACATTTTGATAAGCTCACCACCCCTCTGACTTTATTGTCCTCCTACTCTTATTTTTCAGTCTCTTGATTTCTTTTAATATTTACTTTTATATAGTTGTTGTTGTATATAATTATGTAATCTTTTGTGGACACAGAATGGGCATAAACATCCAAATGAATACATTTTCTCTGCTGGAGAGAAGTGACTGAAGGTAACATTCATTGGAGCTGGTCTTGTAGAGATCTGTGGTTCTCATCAAAAGGGTATTTTTATGGTAAAGAAAAGCATTTACTAGTTTTTTGCATTGAAAGCACCTGTGTTAGCCTTCTCTGTCATTTATTGTCATCGAAGCCCAAGCTTTCTCATATATAAGATGGGTATACTATTAGTGCATTGAAATGCTTAGCACAGTGTCTGACACATAAGCTCACTAAATGTTAGCTGCTGGTATTTTTTGTTTTTGTTTTGAGAGATGAAGAACAGTTTAGGCAAAAAGAATAGAGGTACAGAAACATGGAGGTACACCAGTGTGTGTGCAATGTTCAGATATACTAACAGGGAGTAAGCAATGGCCAAGTGTGGGCCATGTGCAGGGCTTATATAAAAAGTGAGTCTGAGCAAAAACTGCTGGGATGGAGATGTGTTGGGGGTATGTATTGAATGCTGCTGAAACCTGCAGCCCTAGGCAGGAATTTAAAGAGAGGGAGGGAGTCAGGCAACTGTTGGTGTGGGGCATGCATCTGTCTTGATTCTCCAATAGTCGGCTGGTGGGTCTCAAATACCTGTGTACATGAAAATTACTTGGGACCTTGTTAAAAGCACAGTGCGTTTCCCCCCCACCCTGACCCTGTTCCCAGAAATCCAGACTCACTAGGTCTGCCTTGGACCCTAAGGTGCTGATATTTGATGGGCACACCACGGATTCAGAAGCACAGTGGTCCTCAGATGCACTTTGAGAGTGCTGGAATAGTTGTTGAGGGAATGCATGCTAATTTACTGGCAGGTCTGATGAAACTCAGTGGGAGGGAAGATAGAAATAAAAAACATAAAAGTAGCATGTTTACATTCATTATGAGTTACAAATATACACGTTCTAGCCTTGTGTTTTCTTGCTATAGATGATTGAGCACCAGTTATACAGATATAGTTTCAAAGATAAAATCTAATCAACAATATAGGTTTTGGAGAGCTGGGATTCCTCCTTCTAAATCTAGCAGTAGGGCAAGGGATGGCAAAACCTGTTAAAAAGAGAGCAGTAAATAGGAGGAAGGCACACAGCATGCGGTCAGGAAATGAGAAAGGTGGAAATGGAAAAGGATGGCAAAAGAGCAGAAAAATTTGATTGGTTGAGAATCTATTTGTAAAGGAACCCAGCCAGCATTTAACCTTTTTTTGAAAAAATGAAACTTCCAGCATTTTTAATTAGTGAATTGCTCAATTTTGAAATCGCCTAATTGAGAATACTCAAGTTTTGATGTGTTTTATCTGCCTGCTAATTACCAGACTGCATTGTTGACCATTATTTTTCCTTTATCTTAGTGGATAGAATATGCATATGAAGGTCTCTTGCAACACTACAGCTCAAGTCTGGGTTAAAAATGCATGTCACAAGAATGCATACTAAATTATAAATCAAGTTCTAGTATATCTGTTCTCCAACTCAATTCTTTTTTGCTCCTTAATATGATTTTTCCTCTAGCACAAGACTTCTCTATCCTGGCACAATTGACATTTGAGGCTAGAACATTTTTGTTGTGGGAGATTGTTGTGTGTATCCGTAGGATGCTTAGCAGCATCCTGGTTTATACCAACTAGATGCCAGTACACCCTCTCCTCTCATCAAACCCCCCCCCCCCCCCCCGAAGCTGGGATGACTCAGAATCTCTCTGGACATTGCCAGATGTCCTCTGGGGACCAGACCTACCCCCGGTGGAGAACTGCTAGCCTAGTATTACTATGGTCTTTTCTCCTCCTTGTCTCTGCCTACTTTGTTGTTGTTGTTGTTGTTAATCCTCATCAGAGTATATTTTTTCTTTGATTTTTAGAGAGTGAGGGAGGGGGAGAGACACACACTCAGAGAGAAACATAGATGTGAGAGAGACATATCAATTGGTTGCTTTCTGCACACACTCTGACTAGGGCTGGGGATGGAGCCTGCAACCAAGGTAGTACCCTTTAATGAATCGAACCCAGGACCCTTAGTCTGCAGGCCAATGCTCTTTCTATCCACTGAGCCAAACCAGCTAGGGCTCTGCCTACTTTTTATGTTTAAAATCCTTTTTAAAAACTGACAAGACAAAGTGTGTCTGAACAATATGACAACATCTTATGGTAGAGCTAGGGATTCACCCCTTTTCCTTCATTATTTTTTGGCCAAATTTAAGAGCAGAAATTTTTTCCAATTAGTCCAAATTGACTGTTTTAGGTAAAAAAAAAGAATTTAACATGGCCTAGACTTCTGAAAAGCTGCAGTGTTTGAGAGATTTTTTGTCACAGTGTTGTTGTTTTTGTTTGTTTGTTTTTGTTGAAAATATTTGCTTTTTGGTTAAGGATGAAGTGCAAAAGTTATTCATGTGAGAATCCAGAGGGTTCTAAGTAATTTCTTCATGTACTCTCGTTCTGTATACACAGGATAGGCCAGGAGGCTGTGTTGTTAAACAGCAGATTTGGAGAAAGTATTGTACCTTTTATCCAGATTGGAGGCACTCCCCAGAGCTTTCTTGACATTCCTTAAAACTCACAGTCCCTGATTTTAGCTGTCCTCAGGGGGCATCTCTTTGCTGTTGCAAGATCTTCTGAAGCACCAAGAAAAGGAACCAAAATAATTTGTTTAAAAAAGAAAGAATTCAAGTTTACTGCTAATAGTTGTGTTTTATTATTGTTCTATTCCATTTTATAATATATTCTAAAACAATGTGTACTCCACTGTATCCCAAAAATAAGTCAATTAATTACACTATGACTTCTTTTGCTGATAATAAAATAGCAGTAATAAAAAGAATGACAGTAGTGCATGAAGAGAATAAACAGTATCACTGAAATGTTAGGAAACACAATAAATGGGATTATGTCTGCTGAACCAAAGTTTCACACCTCCTCCTCCAATTCTGTCAGAGGAAGTTTGTGATGGCCATCTGTTATCAACCGTGATCAAAATAATAGAACAGCGAAACTTTTTATGCTTCTAAGGGGCCTTTCATCAAAAATCTCAAAGCTGCTTCTAAATATAGAGTGACTGATCTTTAAAATTTTAAACCAGTTTTATGTTTTAAACAATTAATATGATAACTTAGTTTTTCTATTCTCCCTCCCGAGTACTTGCCACTTGACGCACGGATTGAGCATTCAGCAACTGGTCAGCCTTAGCACACTGCTGCTACAGATTTTAGAAGAACGCTACCTTTTGTGTAGTTCATGCAGATCGCTTCACTCACTGTCACTTATCAAAGTAAAACTTGGACAACTTTAATTTCTGCATCTCAATGCCCAGACTAAGGATCATAGACCAAATGGCCAACTCTATTAAAAAAAAAAAAAAAAAAAAAGACTGAGACAGTTTTGCCTCAACTTAAAAAGCAAAATCCTGATGCCCATGTAGTGCATGGGTAGAAATAGATGACCGAATTCTTTTTTGTCGTGTGTATGTTGCTGCATGTCTGTTGTCTGGAGGGACAAGCTGGGGCTAGAGAATAGAGTATTCAAGAACATTATGACATGGATGCTGCCAGTGTTTGTATGAATATTTACCTGAATGTAGCTTTGTTGTGCTTTTTTTTTTTGTATTAAGGTTGTGTTAGTGTAGTCACACTTATTTTGTCCAAAAGATTTAAATTAAACACACAGTGCAGTTTCATGTCTTTAAAAGTCGAGGCTATGAAACTGCAAAAGATGGAAATACTTTTTATGCTCATACCTCTGGTTCCTGAGGGTCCAGTTCACTTTTTTCGCTGTGAATTTAAATGAGTTAATTTAAGTAGATGGGTCAGAAGCCACTATCATTGTGGTAGCCCCGTGCCTGATTCTTAATTAAAGGCAACAGGAGATTAATTTGAAACATTAATTTAAAAGTGCATACACAAAAAGAAAGAATTATTGCAAGAAAGCCTAAAGAACTTTTCTCTTGTCCCTAGATGTAGAAGACAGAAGTAGCTCAGGGTCCTGGGGGAATGGAGGACATCCAAGCCCGTCCAGGGTAAGTATATCTAATCTCTTCTCCCACATCCAGACATCTCACATATGTAAATTGACAGACCGAAGGTGAGTTTCTCTCAAGCACACACAAAACTGCACAGATATATATGCACACTAAGTTTAATGAGGATCAGCTTGTGTTTGGATTTTCCCCCCCCCCATTCTCTTATTGGATGCTGTTATTGAATTTGACACCTGTTCTACTTCTGCTAACCAGAAGAAAAATCCTTCATTAAATATTTGCCCTTACTTTGCCAGTTATTGATCTAGTATTATAGAAAGTTATTTTTTTTGTAGCTGACACAGCTTTGGACAAAATCCTAGTACTGTATCTCTGGAATATATTGGTGTAAATAGACCACTGAATAATTCTGAAGATGTGGTGTGAAGGACTAGCCTATCAATTTACTCTACATAATAAATCTGTGTTGATTTCACTTTTTGAACATGTTATTATCCCACCGGTAGTTCCTTTGGTTACCAATGAGATTCATTCATTTGTTTGGTCTCAGATTTTTGCTATTCTTTTTCACAGGTTTCCTCCATTATTAATTGGTTGTTAGTTTTGATGTAATGGGATGGTCATGGAATGGGAGGGAAAGAAGTGGTTAGGCCATGAGTGTTTTTGTGTGTATATGACATTGGGCATGTCATGTCACCTCTTTGATCTTCATTTTGATAAAATGAAGAAGTAGAACCAGAGGGACTTTTATGTTCTTTCCTACTTACATAATTTGACTTCACCTGAATCATTTCTAGGCTCTGTAAAATCCATGTCAGTTTTTATAATATGCATATAATGCCCCAAATTAAAAATAGACTTAGAGCCCATAACTGAGCAGACATCGGCAGCTCTCCCAACCAGCTATATAGTTGAAGCATTCTGTAGGGAGCATAACATTTTGCTTTAAGTATCCACATAAATTTGGGGGGAGGGAGGTCTCTGTTTTGGCATAAGAGGCAAGGAAGGTAGGTAATCAAGCTGTCAAAATGAGGACATTTCAGCAAGCCATAGTTACCCATTTTTACCGGTCCTTTGGCCTTGTGGTTCTCACTCTAGTCTTCAGGGTATAGCAGGATCTCTAAGCTTACCAGTAACTTTATTCAGCCCTTGTACCAGCTGTCGAGTTTGACATTCTAATGCATTATATGGTTGGGCTGAGTAAATCTTCCCTCCTCCTCATGTTACAGCCTGCACTTGCAGAAATAAATCCATTCCCTTGACAGCAAGTGTAGGAGATGACAGTGCTTCCCTCCATTGTTTAGTTCATTCAGACTCAATTTCTTATGACTTCTCAGTTTAATACACACAGTACCTTTAAATATATTTCTGAGAACAAGATCCCGTTAGGATCATCCTGAATTTTATTTAGCGTTCATTAACTGTTCTGCCATTCTTTTCAGGGAATGTGCTGGTGAATAATTTGAATCAATATTTTGCTATTTATATTTTCTAAATCGAGGGGGTTTGAATGAGAAATATTATCGTGGTTCACTTGTATCCGTGCAGCCTAAGTCTGTCTCATTTTAAAATGGTGATACTATCAGTTACCTTGCAGTACTATGCAGGGGTTTAAATTAGATAATGTTAAGCTTTTAGAATAAAGGGTGGGACTCTTCATAATAACCAGTATTACTCTTGGTAAAGAATGAGTGAGTGCAAAACCCATGCTGGGTATGTCACATCTTTCTATGCGCTGATTTAGTGAACAGCATTAGATTACAGCATCGTTAATTAATTTCCATAAATGAGGGAAGGCAGTTGAGAATTGGTTTTTTGGAACTTTAAGGTTCCAGTTTTTCTCTCGTGAGGTGACGTTCATTTTCATTTTTCATATATTATCCCTCTTTTTTATGCGAGCATATTCTGCCCTTTGGCTAACATGCCAACTGGCACCTCTGAGTAAATTTGACTTAGTCTTTATGGGCAGTGCAACCAGCTGAACAGAATGACTTTTTTTTTCTTTCATTTTTGCTTACTTAATGCACCTTTGTAGATTGAAATTTGAACCATATAATATACAAGTACATGCTTTACTTTCGTATATGTTACCAATTCCTCCAGGAAAAGTAAGTGACGAGGCAGTTTAAAAACATTATTTTAATTTTAAATTCCTGTTAAAACAATGAGTTGATCTTAACAATGACAAAGTTAATGACTGCTTTAAAAACATTTTTGTGGTACACTTTTTCCAAACCCAGAAGTACTCATTTATGCTAAATTTGTGATGTTCATTCATACATAGTCCTATTATAATAATTTTAATATTCTATGTGTAATTGCTTATGGAATGATCCAGTTCTCTTACAACTACCATAATAATCTATAACAAAACACCGCAATTTCAATATAAAAAACCATGTGTTGCTTTTTCAAAGCCTCTACCTGGGTCTTTCAAAAGCTATTCAATTACAGGCTGTGGGTATTTTATCTTCTAGTACAACCTTGCTCTTTAAAGAAAAACAATGTAGGCCTATCAAAATAATAACTTAATATTTACAATATGTTTTATGTTGGGTGATTTGCATGCACTATTTCATTTAAACACTTCAATAATTTCATGCCAGTTGATTCAGTTATTATTGTTCCCTAGATTTCACAACAATTATGAAGAAAATTTGAACTCTGCAGACTGTAAAGCCCTGTCTTAACTACTGCACCTGTGAAAATTCAGGTTCCTTATAATGAGGTTCCTGTGTCAGAATGGTGGATTTTATTTCTTTGGGTCAGAGAAGTCTCGCTAGTGGGTAATTTATGTGCTGATTTTGCTCATGTAAAATTGAATTAGATAATGTATCTAAGTGCTGTTGTTTTATTTACAGAACTATGGAGATGGGACTCCCTATGACCACATGACCAGCAGGGACCTTGGGTCACATGACAATCTCTCTCCACCTTTTGTCAATTCCAGAATACAAAGTAAGATGAACTTTAAATTAATGTGGCTTTTTTTTTTTTTTTTGAATGACTATGTTTTATCATGCGAGGAAGAACAAAAACCCAGACAGATGTCCTGTTTTTAGGAACTTGGATTTTTAGTCAGTTCTCTATAGTAGTTTTAAATTGGAGGGAAATATTGATAGTTTGTGCTTGGTAATAACACATGAAGAACTAAGTTTCATTAGTATGTGGAATTACGGAATTTCATGCAATCTACAAAAATTTTGTCTTCCTTAGATACTAAGCATTTACTACAATTTCAATAATGAAGTAGTAGTACTTTCTAAGTAAAGGTTGATGAAATAAGAAGTGGTGAATATTTAAAATAAAAATGTATTTTATGCCTGCTCATTGGCAATGAGATATAGTCAGTATTAACTGTGAATTATATTAATAGGGTTATGGAAACTCCTTTAATAATTCATAGAGGTTTACTGTGTTTAAGTCAGAGTAGTGCCTTCACGTTGAATTGTAAAATCTGGTTGTGTGTTGATCAAGGGGTGAACTTTAGTGCTAGTGGTCTAGGCAGGCATCATCCTACTCCACTGAGAACAAGCTGTGTGTCGTTTGAGACAGTCTGCGAGCTCCTTGCATGCCCTTTCTACTGATCAGTCTAGTTTTCTGCTTTTACTAGCCTGTGGGGTGTTTGTTTAACAGCAGTAACTTAAGCAATGAAAAGAATTCATAATGGCTTAAGAGGTCTCAATAGCTGGTTATTTTATTTTCGATTGAAAAAATAATATTTGTTCTAGTAAAATGTGAGTTTTTAACAATATTAGTAAACCTCTCAACTTGGCCAAATATTTTTTTTAAGAATCCTCAACAAATGAAGTTGAATTTTTGGTGCAAGAGAAACATATAGCCATACTTATACCATTCTGAAACCATAATGGCAAATGCTTTTAAAGAATGTCCCTATTTTCAAGCCTTGTAACTACCCGAAAATAAGACAGTGTCTTATATTAATTTTTTCTCCCAAAGTTGTGCTAGGTCTTATTTTCAGGGGATGTCTTATCTTTCCATGCGCTAGGTCTTATTTTCGGAGGATGTCTTATTTTCGGGGAAACACGGTATACTCGTTATTTAAGGGGTAGATAGTCCTTGAATCTGCCTTTTGAACTTTAAGGGTTCCAAACTCCCTCAAATCACATTAAATCCATCTGAGGAATTTCATATATTTATCATAAAATAGACAAAAAAGAGAAATACTAGCAATTTATTTTTAATGTGCAATATTATATATTGTGCCCTTACGTGTCATCCCAACTTTGACAGTCACAACATTCTCTTTGATCAAAGGATATTATTCTATTTGTGCTTTTTTAACTTTGAAATGGTAAATATATATGTGTATGTTTTAACTTTATAGATAAAACTGGAATCCCAGTTTTTCATCAGATGTTGATAGGAAGATACAACACAATTTCCTGTTTACAGGATGTACAGATGCAGATGGCTAATATATTTATCAACTTAAAGGTGAAAAAACAACTCTAGACACTTCAGTATAGTAGTAATAATTTTAAATTCTAATGCCACTGCTTCTCATCTCATCCTCACCCAACTTCATAACATAGAGAGAAAAAATAATTTGAAAATAAAAATCTTGAGAAGTAGCATTTAAAGAGTATATGAAAGAACTTCCTTAGTAGCTTCTAAAACTGTCCTCTGACAAGGTAAAGTAAGTAAAATAGAATAAATAAATTATGATTAATATTTAGAAATTCCAGTAATCTACATTTAAAAAGTTTTCCTAAAGAACAACTTGATAAATTAATTTTATAGAATATGCTAAGCGATGCAAAGATAGTAAATAATTATTGTTCCTTTGTCCTTTCGGGCAACTGTTTTAACAACCAAAATTCATTTTTCAACCCAAATAATATTTAAAATGTAAGAGGATGATTGTCTAGAGCTAGAGGGGAGAGTTCTTTTCACTTAGCTGTTGTTTAAGCTGAAAGTCTATGTCAGCTGTGCTCTTTTATCCCGTCTGCCCTCCTTCCCATTAAACTCTTAAATATGGAGGCCAAGACAGTCTCCTGCATTGTGATAGGAAATGCTACTATGTCCGGAGGCTCCCACCCACTGTTCCCAATGAAAGGCCTTCTCTGTTAGATAAGCTGTCTGGTCTGAAACATGGCTCTTTATTGTTTACAAACTGCTACATTTTCCACCTCAAGCAGATTTTTGCACAGAAAAGAATTGTGCTTGGGCTAAATGGTTTATCTGACATTAACGGTGCAGTGTCAGATTGGGGTCAGGGAAGTCACCCTCAGAGTGAGAGGGCACAGTGCTGTGTGCAAAAAAGGAAAAGGAGAGAAAAAGACATTTAAGTAACTATGAAATACCTTGCATTTTTAGTTGGGAAAAGAATTTTTAAGAAATAGTTTTATAAAACTGACCACCAAGCTACATTAAAAACTCTTCCCACCCTTATAATTTCTCACATCCCAAACGCCTTCTTGACTGGTTTGAGTATCTCCGAGCCAGATTCGGGAACAAAGATTCTCATTGATTTTGCTCAAGCTGCTGTTTATTTAAAATGAAACCACTTTTGAGATGAGCGATGCTTGGTGTTAAGTTGCATCTTAACAAAGAGAAGGTAGGTCATTTTCAAGAAATTAAAGGCAGGCAGCTTACAGAGGGAGACCAAAACACAAAGTAAGATCTATGTCATTAACGTAGAGAACAATTTAAACTCATAAACTATATGGTATATTCTAATCTGTTCTTTGTGTCCAAATATTCACTCTGTGTTATAATCTTTGTGGAAGTTCTTATTCTATCCAAAGAAGTTATTAGATTTTAATATAAGTTTTGACAATACTCCTGTATCCATTCTTAGAATGTTTAGTTTTCATTAATTACAAAGATTTCTTTACATGTCAGAGACTTAATTCTACTATGATGTCACATTAGAGTAAAAGCTATAGCATTAGAAATAAATCAGCCACTTTATTGGACCAGATTCTCTATTGTCAAATCAATCAAGCCTATAACTGAATTAGGCGTCTGCTACAGAAATAAGTGACACTAATTTTACGGGAAAGAGTTATTAACTGCAGATGACCTTATTTTTTTTTTCTTTTGTAAACTGTTCACTTAGTGAAATTTAGTTTATTACAAGTAAAGAAAAAAGTAATGTACCATTTTCTCCTTTTGGAGGTAAATGAATATTGCATATTTTGTTCTTTATGGCACTCCACTATTTTGGAAAAATGATGCAGGAATTGGTAACATTTGCTCATAAACTCTTTTATGCTAATAAAACACTTTATTACAATTCGGAACTTAGATATTTTACACCAATGATTTTGAATAAATGTTATAATTTTTTGTAATATAATACTAATGTTTGGCAGCAAAATAATAAAATTCAATTTACTTGTGTATCTTTTTTATGAAAAAATGGGTCATAATTTATTAGATTAATAGAGTGACTCCATTAATTTACTCTTTTAAAAATAAGCTTTCATGTCTGAATATAGTGCCCTATTTAATAGTTTATGAATCCCTGAAGTAGAAATAAACAAATGAACACAAGAGCACTTATTATGCTAGAAGAGTTAATGACATTTCTTGGTTTATAACCAAGGTTGCACTCTGTAATTTGAGTTGCCATACAGAGTTTTGGAAGTTGATATCATGTACATCCTTTAAAGAAGAACACAATTAAAGCAGATAAAACACCAAGCCCCCAAATTTGTTCTTTGGAAAAGTAAATGTGCATGACTTTTCGTTTTTCCTTTGGTGTGGGTGAGTATGGAGGAGTTGAGAGGTTTAAACATCAAGTCACAGAGTTGACTGCCTGCATTGACCAATTGATGAACTATTCTACCTGGCATTTTCTGAGTCCCTAGCTCATTGCTTTTATTCGGCTAGTTTGCATTTTTATCTGTTTGATTTTTCTGTGTCCTTTTTTGGTACTGAAGAGAAAGTAAATCACTTCTTTCTTATGACTACTTGTGATTATTAATGGCTAAAGGCCTGGTACATGAATTTGTGCACCAGTGGGGTCCCTAGGCCTGGCCTGCAGAATTAGGCTGAGACCAGCTCTCCAACATCCCACGAGGGGTCCCAGATTGTGAGAAGGCACAGGTCAGGCCCAGGGACTCCACCAGTGTATGATCGGAGCTGGGGAGGAATGCAGGAGGTTGCCTAGCCAGGGAGGGACAGTGGGAGGGCTCCAAGATGTGTCTGGCCCATCTCGCTCAGTACAGATCTGCCGGGCCCCAGTAGCAAGCTAACTTACCGTTTGGAGTGTCTGTCCCCTTGTGATCAGTGCACATCATAGTGATTGGTCGACCGGTTGACTGTCTGTCCCTGGTGTTCAGTGCGTGTCATAGTGATTGGTTGACTGGTCGACTGTCTGTCTCTTGGTGGTCAGTGCATATCATAGCGAGCAGTTGAGAGGCCTTAGTATATCATTAGCATTTTATGCTTTGATTGAACGGATGACTGGATGACCGGACACTTTAGGATATTAGGCTTTTATTATATAGGATAATATTGTACACCTGACCTGTTGGAAACTGTTTGCTGCAGTTTTAAGTAGTTAGATGAAACCTATATATCGATAGATGGTCAGTGGGTGGCTTTCAGAATATGTCATTCAGACCGAGAGGCAATGGGTCTGAGTCTTGCTTTTAATAGAACTATATGCTATAGAATAGTTTGAAATTCCTGGCAAGAACTATATGCAGAGAGTACGTATTTTTAAAACTTTACCCTCTGTTTTATTTTTGCCAAGCATTAAACTTTTGTAGGTAATTATTTGTCCAAATACTTTTACAATAGTATGCAATATATTTTCCAGCTAAAACGTTTTGATCCAAGGAAGGATCTTAGGATGCATTTTTCTTCTATTGTTCCAGAGCCTTAATTGAAAACCAGATTGTTTTGAGTGAACAAGTTGCCAATAAGATTATAGACATGCATTTGGTAACTGCAGGATGTGAAAAGTGATACTTTTGTATGGTTGGGTGCAGCTTAGTTCAACATCAGCTGCTGTGTTTTTACATGTCTCTCTGTGAATGGTTCGGTTTCCTTATTGTGGTGTTTGGTTCCCATCCCACTAATGGCACTCTCTCTATCCGTGCACTAAGTAATTTCCCACCATAGAGTCACTGGTTTCTAAACCAGCTCAGTGGAACATTTTACTGTAGGAATAGATCTAGGTTTCAGGCATAACTGAAGAAAGCTGCTGGCTTATAGGATGACCTTTGCATCTCATCTGGGTTAGCGGTTGATATTTTGATTTGGTTACTGTGGTCATATTGTGACAGCTGCTAGCTCATTATAATTCAGTTCCACCGCACCGTTTGCCTAGCAGGAATATTTAGGTTTGTATTACTTCAAAGTGTTTATGGCTGCCCTGAGTTTAGCCCAGCCTAAAGGTGAAGTGTTGTGAGTTTTTTCAAATCCCAGCGGCAGAGGCTAGCGGCACAGTCTTCTTGTAAAACGGCAAATGTGAGTAGAAGCTAATACAGGAGTGTTTCTTTTCCTTATAAAACTGCAACTGCCCAAGGATGAGGCCCTTATAGGAAAGCTGTTTTGAAAACTTGAACCTACAAAGGAAAAGAATGACCACAAGAAACATCGGTGTTTTTTTGTTGTTGTTTGTTTGTTTGTTTAAAGCATTGGTAAGATTTAAAGTGATGTCTTGGTCGGGTTTCTTTTTCCATGCAGGAATATAAATATAGAAATAAATAAAAGACCTGTGCAATAATGGCAATTACTGGATGTTCAAAAGTGCCAGAGGTCAAATAATATTTTAGTAACTTCATAAAATGGAATTGTGAACATGGATGTCAGCTTTAGAAATTTCAGTTCACATAGAAAGTATTCTGAAGTTAGAGAGTGATACCTTGCAAGTCCATTGGTAAAGACCTGTCTGTGCATTTTCACTGTCTTTTTTTAAGGGCACTTTTTAGCTTGAGATTATGTTGATATCATCCGTTATCTGTTGGACTGATACTGTCACAAGCAATATCTGAGTGAAGAAATGTTTAAAGTGGCCTTATTTTTGGTAGTTTTTTTGTTTGCTTGGGAGTTTACTTATTTTAATATATTAAATTTAAAATGCCTTTCCAAAATATTAACAAATAAGACTATTTTAAGTGTCATCCTGTTAGCATGGATGGCTTTATTAGTGCTGACTCTGAAGTAAGCCTGGGACTCAGAACAACTTTTCTCTGTTTTGCTACAAATGCCTATGGGTCCCCACTTAGCCACTTTTTGGGTCTTTAAGTTAAAAGTGGGACAGACCCATTGATTGATCTTTAGGTGTGCCATTTCATCTTTATATTGTATTTTATCTTTAGAGGTATTGATCATTCTTTCTAATCCATTTGTCTCTCTTTTATTTTACCTTCAAGTAATTTTGCTAGTGATATATTTTCCAAATGTGATTTTTAAGGCCTGATTCAAATGGATATTTCTTTTGTACCTTCACTCATTCCAACTCTGTAGTTAAGATATTTAATTGATTAAGGATATGATAATAACCTGTTAAGTCACATCACCAGGAGAAAAGTGTTATGCATGGACCAGCCTTTGGCACAGAGCTGAAGGACCTCCGTAAATGGCTGTTGAATGGTGTCATTCATGAATAAAGCAGGAATCAGATTATATATATATATATATATATATATATATATATATATATATTAAGCCCTTAGTGAAAAGTCCATAAATTAAAGTCGGGCTTACATGTTAGCTATAAGAGCCAGCTATAGAAATCAAGTCTATGGTATTGTATCCTTGACTGGACAGAATTTTTCCTATTGTCAGGAAACAGACCTTATTACAGTGTGATAGATTTCAGTTTTCAGTTAACAAACCACAGATAATCTTACTTATAAAAGAAAATAAGCAAAATCAATATTTATTGAAAGTCTACTGAACAAGTGTGTTTCCAGTATTCAGATAACTTATTTCCTCTTGTCCAATTAATAACCATTTCTGTTCCTCTTTCACTGGTCTCATTTCCTTTTCATTCAGCTGCCTACTCTAGAATGTAGCACATTTAATGCTGTGATAAACATTTTTATAGTCAAAATAGGTGGACTAAACCAGGTTTTATAAAATTGAGAAGAACTGATGCCAAAAAAATGTTACTTGAAACAGCAGTTAATAGAAAAGTATAGATCTTTTAAATACCAGAAACGTAGTGACCTTAAGAGTAAATAAACCCTTTTAGATTCCAGTAAAAGTAAAAAGCAGTTTGTATCAGGTAGGAATGCTTTTGCTTGGAAGTAATGGAAAATGTGACAAATGGTGGCTTCAGAATGCCGGTTCTCTTACTAGGAGCCTGGGACCCAGAGCCTCTTCTTGAATTGGTTTGCAGCCCAGTGAAGGCAGGGTTGGTGTCTGCAGTTCTTTTGTCCTTTTCCTCATTGTCTCAGGGTGACCAGTGCAGCTTCAGTGCCCACACTTGACCCCGAAAGAAGTTGGGAAAGGTGAGAACAGCCAGGGCCATCCGCAGCTGCAGAGTTTTGGTGGGGGTAAGAGAACATACACAATAGCCTCTACACAACCCATGGAAAAAGACAGAAAATGAGCATGTGTACAGGGCTTAGCAATGTAAGGGTTTATTTCATTTATTTTAAGAGAAAGTATAATTTTCAACGTAACAGTTTTAAAAATTAAGAACAGAGCTTTAACTTCCATGTAATAAGCAAAATATAAAAATGGATCTCAACTCTGAATTCTGGCCAGCAAGTTAGGGAGAAAGACATGAAGAAGGGATGGAGTAGACAAAAAGGTAGTATTGCAATGAGGAGCAAAGAGAAAGTACAGGATTGAGAGTCATGCATGGGTAGAAGGAGTCTGAGGCGTGCTGTTCTCCTTTCAATGCCAAGGCCTTTGCCTTCCTTGTCCTCATCCCTTGAGGTTGGCAGCACCTAGCCAGCATCAACCTCTTAACATCCGAATCACCTAGAACCTTCACGTTCAGGTCTCTGGTGTGAGTGCTCGCCATGTTATCCAGGTCACGTGGGCAGCAGGCCCATAGCTCCAGCCACCAGTCCCCTCGGTGGCCTTTGGCGTAGCCTTTGGTCAGTGCCCACCCCCACAGCCTCCTGCCGCAGCCATTCAGAGCCGGGCTGGAGCAGCAAGGCCCCAGCAGGTGCCACTCTGAGTGACAGGCAGCGATTGTTCCCTCGCACCGCTGCCAAATGGCCTCCCGGGAACTTATTTCCAACAACCTGCCATCTTATCCCGAAGCACTAGACAAGAATGCCCACTGACGGGGGCAAAAAAGCCCTCAATTTTGTTTTTAATATGTACACAGTTATGTTCTTTGTTCTTTAATGTGGAGGGCTGGTGTGGCCAAAAAACAACATTTAATTTTAGTCAACATGCCAACACTGCATGAAATTGTAGTGAGAGCTGGATCCAACTTTTGGCCAGAAGTTCCCCACCCTCTGCCCCACACAGTCATGCCTGACTCAGCCACTGAGGACGTAGGCAGGGGGAGGGGCCGTCTATCATTAATTAAAGGTAAGCTGGATGCGAAATGAAATGTGCCATCTTTATTTAATAACGAAGTTTTTCTCTACGTTTTTCATTGGCACAATGGTTTCTTTGGATTTTGCATAAGCTTGACACCTAAAATATGCCTGTGATAGACAGCAGTAAGCAGTGAACACAATTCTCGCCTGATCCTTGGACAGGGGATTGAAACACTACATTTCTCAAACCCCTCATTGGCCATCAGCTCCCGGAGACACATCAGGGCAGTTACAGGGTCTGTGAACCTAATCTTTATGGAGGAATGTATCTTTCCTCAGTGCTCTATTGACCGCCAATACAAATAAGCCTGTTTTCTTTGCTCACATCATGAGGACCAAAGGAGCAAGGGACCTCAGTCGTTAGCTCTACAAGTCTTGAGAGGCATCATGGAATAATGATGGGGTCACTGTGGTCTTAGACTTGGCTGTTTCACCTCAAGGTGACTGGGACTTTGGACGCATTTCTCATGAGCCCCAAGTTCCACATTTCTGAGATGAAGACAGTGGTATCTGCCACACCTTTCCCCCTCCCCCCCATAGTCACTGTGAGCAGTGCGATAAAGTGACAGACATTGGAATAACTGCTCTGCTCTCTGACTGTAATCTTAGGGAACTGCAAAGTTACACATTGGTACTCTGTCTCTTTGGTCTGTAATTAATTTTTAAAAAAATCTATATTGGGTGGTAGCAGTTTTAAAACACCTTGCTTTCTAATGAGATTGGAACAGAAGGCAAGAACAGGTGGAGATAGCATAGAATATTCAGTTCTCTAAACATCAAGACCAAATGGAAAGATTTCTTTTTTAGCCAAAACAGTAATCCTATAAAACGAGTACCTCTTTTGGGACAACTATGTTGAATTCAGATGTGTCCCTTCGTGAAATGTTTTCCTCCAGAGATATTTTGCTCCAACTTAAACGTTCTCAGGTTTCATTGTTCACTTGGCTAAAAACACCTTGGTGTGGTGCTCGAGTGGTGACAAGTTGAGATTTTTCTGCCTGCATTGTGGGTCTTCTGAATAATGGGGTAACCATCAGGAGGGATGCTTTTCAACAAGGAGATACTGTTACGCACCTTCCATGTTCTCAGGAAGGTGCTGGAGACGGTCTTCTTCCATTTCAGTTCATTTTTCTCCAGAGACGCTTGGCAAAGGGTATTGCCTCTGTATGTGATTAGTTGTTGTTTTTTGTTGTTTTTTTCCCCCCTTTACTCCCAAAGTTTTCCGAGTCTTTCCTACGTAACTGTGTATAATTATTTAGTAGGAAGAAATATTTAGTGGATGCCATTTTATTTCCTTCTGCAGAATATCAGGCCTACTGACCAGCAGTTGCAAAATGTATGGAGCATAGATTGGGATTAAATTGAATTTATTCCTAAACACTTAATAGATAGGGCCCAAACGTTTTTCATCTTCTCAACTCCTCAGTTCCTTGACACGTATTTATCAATAGGAAAAACTGTAAGGAAGTTTCACTTTAAATTGGTGTAAAATATAACTGGCTATTTTGTTTGTTTAAAATAAAACATTTACAACTTTTCTATAGATTGGAAACCCCACCAAAGCCCTAATATGGGGAAAGTGGAGGATGATGGGCTGAACAAGGGTTGTTTTCAGTTGGGAGTTGGTTAGACCTTGAGCAAATTTTAGTGCTTTGTTGGAATTTCTCATTTGAGTAGTTGCTTTGTGTTTAAACGAAGACACTTAAATTCAGTTACTGTGAATTATTATTATATCTACTTTTATTTTATCTAGACTGTTTCTCTGTTTATTGCATCTGACCACTTTGGCAAAAGTGTTATGCAAACTTGAGAGTCACGTAGCGAATTTTGGCAAAAAGTGGAAGTGATTAATTAAATGCCATCCCCTCATGGGCCATATAAAAGCTGAATGAAGTAGACAGTGTAATATCTGATAACATTTGGTGGAGACAAAACAAGAGAAGGATAAGAAAGAGACACACAAAAAGCTAATTTTACAAGTATGATTTTCTGGCATTGTATTATCACATTAAAGTGGCTGCCTTAGTCTGAAATTACAGGGTTACTAATTGCTCTTGCCTTTTCCTCACCAAGCCGTACTCTTAACAGTTCAGTAACCAAATCTGAATTCTTTGGATGCAAGCATAAACTCTTTATGTGTAACTGATTGTACTTAATTAGGCAATACCAAATTATTGGTGACTCTGTCTCCTTCAGAACTTTCTGAGTGATTGGTAATGAGCACAATAACCATATTTTTGGAAGCCTTAAACATTGGTCTCCTGACAGGATCAAATTCATACTTTATATTGCATGTGGTGTGTTTTTTATTCATTGTGGATTTCCCTTTTCTATATTTATTGATGATCTCACAAATAATATTTGGAAATTGAAATGCATGAGCATAGAATACTTGAAATGTTTTTGGCAGACTACTATTATAGCTGTAGTAGTTAAGGGTAAATACGGACCTACTGAACGGTAGGTAGTGTGCTGAGTAATCTTTTTGTGATCTTGGACAAGCCATTTTTCACTTTGATCCAGTTTCCTTATTTCAGAGAAGTAACCCATGGAGATATGGCCGATGGGAAGAAAGATCTTTGAAATTTTTTGTTACTTCAAGAATAAAATGGTTCTAAATATGTACAATTTTGTAATTGTATTTTTCATTCAAACTTTCATATATACAGTTTGAACACTAAATTGAAAATAAAAGAGAAGAAAGCAACCTTGCTCATAGTCTTTTAAAGGCCTTTTAACAGTTAATGAGATTTTGCCCCATAGCCTCATGAGTTCCATTTAGTTCTGAAATAAAAATTTACGGCTGTTCTCTCAGCTGAGCTGATACAAGTTTAAGGGTAGAATTGCCTTCACACCTGCTCTAGCATAAAAAGAAGCCTCTATGTGACTTCTTTAAAATATTCACAGAGCAGAATAAGAAAGAGAACTCACTATTCCTACCATTGTAACTAAACAGTAATGCAAACAAGAAGGCAGCTGCTCTATAAATTAGCTCTAACATGCTGATATTGTTCACACCTAGATGCCCTCCTTAAGTTACCTGCATTCCTCAAGGTAGAATGTGGCTGCAGAAATGTAGTTGGTTGCAAAGACAGTGGATCAACATTAACACTGGCAAGTGTACATGTGGGAAAATCTTTGCATTTGCTAGGCCATTTAGCTGTTCAAGTCATGGTCCGTTAGGCAGAAGTACAATGGCTTTTCTGAGTGCTCTAGTTAAGGGGCAGGATGGGTAAAGTGGTGTACACTTAGGTGGATAATTAATAATTAGTGTAGGCTTGGAAGGCTGTAATATAATATATAAATTTCAACACCTGTTAAAGTGTTATCGGACCAGGTCACCTTTTCTTACAATGAAGGGGTATTCCTCCCTATAGAGCAGGGGTCTTCAAACTACGGCCCGCGGGCCACATGCAGCCCCCAGGGGAGTCTGATCCTGTCCGCCAGGTTTTTTGGGCAGTGAGCGCAGCCAAGGTGTTACAGTAGGAATTAGTAGTTCATATAGGCCGGCCCTCCAGCTCTCTGAGGGACCGTGATCTGGCCCCCACTTTAAAAAGTTTGAGGACCCCTGCTATAGAAAAAGAAAGTGCTCCCAGTACATGGGAAAAGATTGATGACTAAGGGAGGGCAGGTCTTGATAGAAAACCCTGTTTCTATGGTCATTGTGATTAGGCAGCACATTTTAGCGGTCAAATATAAATAGCATTCCTAATCAATACTGTTTTGCATGGGTTTGACTGCAGCTGACAAACTATTCTGGTGAATTCTAGTACTTGGAGACTGTTAACTTGCCAGAGAAGCTTCCACCGTTTGCATCACCACATTAGCCCCCACAAAACAATGAGGGTTGTTCATTTTATAATTTCATTGCAAGTAAATATTCAGAGAGCCTTTTCTAGTGGCGAATTGGAAGGGGTAGAAAAGATAAGAGATCCCGAGTCCAGTTTTCGGCTTGGCTGTACCCTGAGCAGCTTTTATACCTCATGTCTTCGCTGTCTAGATTTTCAAGGAGAGAAAGTGCTCCCTTACAGCAGCTAGGAAGAGGGCAAATTACATATTGGTGAAGGCAAAGCAGAATATATTGCTGCTCTAAACGTTTGATTAGCTTCTTGATAAATAAAATTAATGTGTTATAAGAGTGACTGCAATCATATGGTCCTCAGTCTATGTATTTTTTAAATCATCAATTTGTACTAGAAGCTAACCAAATGTTAAACTTCATCACTAGAATTAAATGAATTTTTGGTTCATTCTTTCATTCATCTAACATTTAGGGAAGTCTGTGCCACACAGGCCCGCTGTTAGGTACCAGATAGTGACATGCTACTTTTCTTGCCTTCAGCATGGCCCATAGTCCAAGGAAAGAAATAGATTGATATTAGATAATTATAAGTCAGGGCATTGGTGAAGTGATCGATATATGCACAGGGTGCTATCGGATTACATATCTGGGCTACCAGCCATCAGCTTCCTCAAAATAATGACTAAAATGTGTTGGTGCTCACTGAGTACTAGTCATCTGCTAAGTACTTGCACATATTATCTTGCTTGCTTCATACAATAAACCTCTTTGATAGGTTTGCCATTCTCATTTACAGGGGGCAGTTGAGGATCAGAGAGATCAGGTTGTCTGGTGGTGTGTAGCGTAGTCCAGATTGGAACCTCTATCTGCTGAACTCCAAAGTTCTTGTTCCTAACCACCCTCCACTGCCTCACTTGTAGAGAATTTGGAAAGAACTCCTGGAGTGTGCAATCTCAGTTAAGCGTGTGTTCAGCTGCAGCTAATAAAATACCTGATAATAAATAGCAGAGTAGCCAAACAAGGAGGTTTTATCCCCGTCACGTAAGGGGATGTTTGGCGGTAGCAGCTCACCTGTATGGATTCAGCACATCAGTGTTGCCATCTTTCCTTTCTGATCTCCTCAGCATGCTGACTTTTAGTTTTTAAATTTTTATTCTTTTAGGATGTGTAATATGGGAAGGGGGGGTAAGGTTATGGGGGATTAAGATGGTAAATTCAGTTTTGGACATAATGAATTTTTGAGATGTCTATGGGTGGATTGATTTGTGGTTCTGAGCTAAAGATTTGTCATGCAGCATTCCATATGTGGTAATATAAGTCATGGGAATGGATAACAAAAAGAGGGAAAATTGATCTTATTTTCTGATTAATCATTTTGCTCTCTAAAGATCTTAAAATGATCTGTCTCATCATTTTCTTCTCTACAAATTTGGCATTAAAAAAAAAACACCTGATTAATTCATGGTTTGGTCACATAATTGTTTTCAGTTTTATATTTAATCACTCATCCCTAATATGCTATTTTAAATTTTTTACCTTTTATCTTTCTCCCACCCTCCGTACTTCCTTTCACTAAGTCTGGCTAAAATGAAACTTGTTTCAGAGCACCATATTGGGAAGACATTCTTAAAGTGGAATGGCACTTAGAACTTGTCTTCTCTCTGATTTACATCAGCTTCCCTTCCAGTGTAGGAATCCTTCCTTCTAGATAAGGCCCCAGCAAAGTTGTTGGTACACAAATGACACTATCACTAATGTGTGAATGAATGGATCCACAACCAGCACCCCTTCCTCTGCTTGGGCATTCACTGCACTGGAGAAGCTACTAACGTCAGGGTAATTCATTGCCTTGTGACAGCTCTGACTTTCATAAAGTTCTCAATTCTGTAGTTGTCAGCCTGGCTAGTTTTTCCTCTGAAGCTACTGAGGATTGTGAATTGTCTCACTTTCCACATGTTTCTCAGGATGAGAATCTGCACTTCTTCCAAAAGTGTCAGTGGAGCCTGACCTGTGTGGCTCAGAGGTTGAACGTCGACCCATGAACCAGTTCAATTTCCAGCCAGGCCATATTCCTGGGTTGCTGGCTCCGTCCCCAATGGAGGTCATTCAGGAGGCAGCCAATTAATTTATGGTTCTCTATCATCATCGATGTTCCTATCTTTCCCTCTCTCTTCCTCTCTCAGAAATCAATAAAAACATGTTTTCTTTCTCTCTCAGAAATCAATAAAAATATATTTTTAAAAAATATCATTGGAAACCATTTAACATATCTGAGAAGAGTGTTTTACCACACCTCTTATAGTCAGATGTTAAATTATAAGTAATGAAGGTTAAATGAAAATTTGCATAATACTAAAGATAAATTTAGAGGTAATTATTTCCTTTAGAGAGGGTTTGCTAAAGTATGGCTTTAGATTTAGTCTGTGAAAATTAGGATCATGACAACTTTTCAGGAACACAGTTCTGTGTCAAAAAGTTAGGACTTGTATACATGCATATAAGTACAACCAATGGACATAAAACTCTGGGGAGAGAAGGTATGGGAGGGAGGGAGGGAGGGGGGCAAAAAAAATCAATAAAATATATTAAAAAAAAAAGAAAGAAAGAAAAAAAGAAAACCCCCACAACATTAAAAAAAAAATTCTTTTAACCACAGCCAGAAAATTTCAAGAACATTGAGAGAAATAATGTTTTCCAAGTCAAAGATAAGTAACTTTGAAAAATTAGTTGATGGTGGGAGGGATTATGGTATTTAAAGAGATGGACTATATAGTATTTTAATGATGTTGGTGAAAAATAAACTGTTTTAAAACAAAAAAGTTCCCTGAGGAGTCATGTGTGAGCTCTTAAGGAAGTTTTAAGGGTGGTATCCTACTGCAGGATATTAAGCTGATAGCTAGGCCTTCTCAAAGAGAGAGAAAGGGTTAGCATCCAGCAGCCTGTTTTATAAGCAAGTGATGGGACCTCAGACAAGGTCTAGGTTGACGAAGCCAAGGTTTAGTCATATTCACAAAAGCACAAATGATACATAACAAAAGCCAGCCTATAATGGTTCATCACACCAGTGTGCAGAACTTCTGTAGACTCAGGCTGCACATGTCCCTCCATACACCTACCTTCTGTTCTGGTCATTTCCTTCTGTGTAGATTTTGATCTGGTGCTATCGGGAGAGGGAAGGCAGCCATTATGAGAGTGCAATTTTCAGTTTCACTGTCTCTGATTATTTGTAAGGTTTGAGAGGTGGTTTATTGGATAGGGAACATTCAAATTTTGTCTGTAGCTTATAAAAGACATCATGACTTCTACATGTGATTTGTAGTGACACATATTGCTACTGCTCTATCTCAAATGAGCCTAGACTGGTGGTAATGGCCAGAAACTGAGGGGGCTGTAGCATTTATTCAACTATTGCCCTTTTCTAAACCAAAGTAAGATTATATTTTTCACTTTCATAGTCAGACAAATTAAGGTCTTTAAAACCTACTGCCCCGCCCCCTTTTTCTTTTTTCAGATATCCTGTGGCAAATAGCTTATTGGTTTTCTGTAGAACTGCCTTGTTTTAAAAATCAAATTGATGAACAACTTGATTCTGCCTGCAGAGCAAAGCTATCTGCCTTTTGAGAAAATCTAGATGGCTAAATTGAAAGCATGTTCTGCACATGGTTTAGCAGTTAGTAGCCTGGAAAATAACCCAATAGCCAAGATAGTCTTTTTTTTTTTTTTTTTTTTTTTTTTTTAATCTTCCTTATAAGTGCTTGTTTAAAGTTTAAGCTGGTAATTGACTATTTTCTACATTGTTCATTGTTAATTATTTTCAGGCTATTATAGCTTGATAAATACATTGCTTGCTAAGTTGAGTCAATGGAGAAACTTTAGTGCTATAAGACAATCCAGTTAAGTATGGTGCTCAAAAGCATTACCAATTAGGCCAGGTCACCATGATCCTTAGTGAGCCTAGGAAAGTCACTTCTATTTGTGCAAATTTTCATGTATTTAAAATGGGTATGATGCCATACTGGATTGTTGTTTTTTGATAAAAGGGCAGAATAGAAGTTTACACTATGCTGTGGCCTGCTGAACAGTTTCTACTGGTTGGAGGCTACATTACTCAATATTATTATTTAGCTCCCTCAGTCTTTTCCAAATCAGAGGGGCAAAATCCTTACTATTCTGCACTTTTATCATACTTACCAGTTGGTATCTTCCAGGGAACTCAAGCTGTTCAGTTTTTCATATATACATATATGTTTTTATTGATTTCACAGAGGAAGGGAGAGGGAGAGAGAGTTAGAAACATCACTGGTGAGAGGGAATCATTGATAGGCTGCCTTCTGCACGGGGATCAAGCCCGCAACCTGGGCATGTGCCCTGACTGGGAATTGAACTATGACCTTCAGGTTCACAGGTGGATACACAACTACTGAGCCATGCTGGCCAGGCTCAAGCTGTTCTATTTTGTATAGTTTATATTTCAGAAACTAACACATGCAATAGGTGGGGGTATGATAAGCATTGATTAGAAAATCAGGGAACTTCCTAGCATTCATCCCTTAATTTTTTCGTTTAAAAAAAAATGGACATTACTTGAAATTACAGGTGCAAGCTAATGCTGGCTAATGATTAAAGGTACAAAAAATGTAATGGAAAAAGAGTTAAATTTTGTCTATTAGGTAGGTAGTAAGGGCCATAAGAATAGAATATGGATACTATGGAAAAACAATAACATAGATACAATGTGGTTTATCTGTGTATGATACAGAAAGAAAAATAATGGTTGGGAATATTCTGAATGTAGCTTAAGCTATTTACCATTATGTACAAGGAAACTTACATAAAACTACTCTTGATTAAGTTTTATGTGAAACAAAGGGTATGATTGGAAGTGGAGAATTGGAGCATATTTTAGGAGCATGATGACAATCCAGCTAAAGGCTTTAGCAAGTCTGTGGTTGAACTAGAGAAGGAAAAGCAAGAGCTGGGATTTGTTATGCAAATTTGCAACACATGTAGGAGTTGGACCTAATGGATTGTTGCACTAGATTTGGTCATCAAATGATGCTTTTCATAGCAAATATTATCTGAGCCATTAATCTAAACATTGAAAAATGCAGAAGGCATGTAGGCAGAACTGCAGTCTTCCTGTCCCTTGAAACAAAATTGACTGCTCTTGAACTTTAGACTGTATAAAGGGAGAATGGGGGAAAGAGAGTAAGTAGTGAAAGGGAAAGCACCTGGAGTGTGGAGGGCATGCATACTTAGAGATAAATTCAGTAAGCAGATGCCCCAAAGTTAAGGATATTCCAACTATCAGGCAAACAGGATAGGAAATTGATAAGCACAAGGCAACTATTTAGTAAGAAAGAGGAACAGTTGATAACAGATGTTATAGAGGAGGAGACTGGCATGGTTATAGGAAGATATTAAAAATACGAAAAATGTCCCAAAGTTAAGAGTGGGAAAATGAAGACAGACTACCTCTGAGGTGATGGCAAATAATAATGGGTTATTTCTGAAAGCACCTAAAGAACAGGAGATCTGAAAAGTGGTTTGTCGAGCCCTGAAGACATAGAAAGAAAGGGAAATTTATTAACAGACAATGGAGACACTACTAAAAAATAAATGAATTTTTCACCCCAGTGTTCACAAAAGAGAATGGGAGACAGATGCTAGAAACAGACATAAATTTCCCAAGGGAGAAGAAATACATATAAAAGAAATCAGAATCTTGCCAAAACAAGTGAACAGGAGTGAGAAGAAAAAAATAAAAAACCCTAAAATTTAGCAGTTGTCACCTAAAAATCTTGAAAAGGTAAGAATGAAGAAGAAGCCTAGAAAGAGAAGAAAAATAACTATTTCTTGGAATGGTTGGAAATAATTTTGTTGATTTATTTTGTCTATTTAATTCATTAGATTATTTGAAATTTACCCTTAAAGGGAATAAGGTAGTGTACTTAAAAATATCTTGTGGCAGTTGAGTAACCAAAACATTTTTTTTTGTCCCCCAAATACACCATCGAAGAATTACCTCACTTTGCCCAGTGTTTAATGTTTATTAAATATTGGTTAAGTGTTTATTAAGTCTTATTATTTTTTCCAGGGTATTCACCGAGTCACTGATTCAGCCAGTATTTATTAGCTATTTCTTAGTGCTAGACCTGGGCTAGACCGTGAAATGCAGCACTGAAAAAGACAGACCTGCCTTAGGGTATCCGAAGTTCCTTCTCCCTCACTCCTATAAACAACCTTACCTCATGCCAGACATAGAAAGGGCATTGATTCATTTTGTTATCATTTCTGGTCTTATTTTTTTACTGGCTTCGTGACAGAGAATGTCTGGAGAAGGGTGGCCTCTTCTGTTGATGGGCTGTGCTCTGTGTGGTGCCTGCTTCCTTTTCCTAGGCCTCAGATGTGCATCCCTCTTTCCAGGATCTCTAGTCTCCCCAGGGACCCAAGCCAAACTTCTTGCCTGTTGCTCCCTACCAGCAGCCAGTGAATGGATTTAGGAATCCTTGACCTCCTACTGCTCTTTTGAGATTCAGAGAGTTCTTGCCTTGAGCTGGCAGAGGCTGTACTTTCAAATGTACATTTCCCTTCCTCCATTTACTACACCTCCTGCATTTGGACCTGATGTGTACACACCTCCCATCCCCAAATTAAACTTTCTTTACTTTGTGTTCAAAGATTAATTTAAGATACTCATGAATGCAAATACTGTTATGAGGAGGGCTTCACTGTAGTCAATTCTTTCCACCTTCCAATATTGCTTTAGTTGCTACCTAAGAATGGAATAAAAGAGGTGTTTCAGGACATTATTTTTTAAGCATGTAGGAGAAGGACAAAGAGACTTTCTTTCATGGCAGTGTCTGTCCTACAGTATCTTGTTCCCAAAACCTAAAGAAATTCTCAATAAAATTAATCTCCAGAGCCATCTTTCCTACCAAGACTGTAGAAACAGACCTCCTGTGAGCTCTTACTTCTCTTATGTAGTTGCTCTGTGTTTAAGTGTCTCTGAAAGCTGGTTTACTTAAGTTCATCTATAAAAGAAAGATCAACTAAGTTATATAACCATTTCTTTGGTCATATTTTCATCTTTTAGATAGAGCCATTTCAGTTTGCTTGGTTATTGCCCTGAGCATAGCTCATTATTTTGGGGACTGCCAGACTTGGGCGAGTCTGCTGTTTCATTGAGGGGATAACATGAATGACACAATTGCAAACGTGGCAACGGCAATCCCACCAGCAAGTGCTAGGGAAGCAAGAGCTGGGCTGAGAATGACAGAAAGAAGCTTTGGTGCATTTTGAATATTGTTTTATCCCACTATTTCCTAATGCTCTTGTATATTTGATAAAGTATATCTGATGAATAATATTCTTTAGCTCTCAACCTGGACTCCTGGACTCCATAAAAAAGTATGACCATATCTTGTAGATCTCTCAGCCTTTCTTGCTGTCCATCTGAGTTACCTCTGAGCCATTGACATAGTACAGATGCCTCAGCTCCACCTGCAGACATTCTGGGTTCGGAAGTCTGAGGTCTGGGCTGGAATCCAGGCATTAAATGTAAATGTGCATTTGGTGATGCTGATGTCATCCAGGTTTGAGAATCTTACCTACACTTTGCTTCAAAGAACTGTCATTGTGGTTTCCAAAAGGATTCATTTCTCTTGATCTGAGTACTTATTTTTAAATCCTTCTATTTATTTTTTTCACTCAGTAAAAGTGAGTTATCACCTATTTAGCACCTAACTACCATCAATATATTTTCATTCCATAAACTACTAACTGTTTTAGGTCAAAGAACATAGTAATTTTTTAATGCATTAAAATTGTGCATACTTCCAGAAAGGCTGATCTCTGTTTTTCATTTGTCCTTCAAGTTGATAGGCTTAGTCTAATGGCCTTGAAGGTTTGCCTCTGTAATGGTGATGTGAATGACAGATGTTCGTTGTTGTAGATTCACAATTAAACATTGTGTATATGCAGTGGGAATGATTTTCCTTGTATTGTAGAAAAACTGTTAATGTATTTTTACTACTTTAGAGGAAAGACAAGCCATATTAGAGAAAAGTCTGCACTATAAATATTTCAAAAAGAACATTCATTTGTTACTTTTTATAATATACAGCTAAGATTTAAATGACACTAAGTAGGGAAGCTTTGTCTTATGCAGAAGAATTTGGCAATAGCTAAGACTGCTATGAAATTAGCCTTGGATTGATTGTAGGCAAGTATGTTTTTCACAAGTACTTGGGCAATTTTGTTATATTTGTAATATTAATTCGGCTGTCGAGTACAACCTAATGTACACAGTAAAATATATTTTTAAAACTAACTGTTTGATAAAAGGTACACAAACTCCCATGTTGTTATAGCTTGATTTTATGAAAAAAAAATTTCAATAATATGTGAAATGGTGAGCTAGTTAAGGATATTTTGTTGCACATTCTACTACCTTTGGAATGATAGAGCTGTTTTTGTCTATTATAATTTGGCTTTTTCATACATGCAATATTTTGCTCACATTATGGGTGCAGAGCTGACCCCAGGCTGCTCATAGTTGTAGTTTTGTAGCTGCTCATATGAGGTTCCAGGTGACATGTTGCCATGGGAGTAGATCTTTTTTTCTTCTGTTGAATTATGAATATTTAACTTAATAAAATTAAAATGCAGAGAGAAAACTCAGTCTTCTATATGTTTTGTAATTTTGTAGCTCAAAGTTAAAGAAAATGTGTGGAATTTAGGTACTGACTTGTTTGTATAATAGTATATTTCATTTTGCCATTGAAGTTATTAACAACTTCCCTTATTTAGAATTCTTGGCAAGTTTAAAAGGTAACCTTCAGAGAGAATTAGAGTTCTTGTACTGTATTTGAATGATAAAATGGTTAAGTCATTAGTCACATGAAATTATTTCCCAGAATATTAATAGCCATTTCTTTACCTACAAACTTATTTTTTGGTCATAGAATCTTTAAAAGAATATGTTTTTGTTGATTTTAGAGAAAGGAAGTGAAAGGGAGAAAGAGACACATCAATCAGCTGCCTCCTGCATGACCCCTAACGGGGACGGAGCATGCCACCCTCATCGTGTGCCCTGATGACTTTTTGGTACATTGGACAATGCCCAACCAACTGAGCCACATTGGCCAGAGCTAATCATAGAATCTTGATTTAAAAGTGAAGTTTTATTTTCACTGTTAATGGGCCAAGAATACCTACAGCTTATGGAAAGGTTAACAAAATATTGCTAATTAAATTTTATATTGTTTGTAAGTTTATTGACTTGTATCGTATATACTGATTGGTATCAATTTCTCAGTGTATATACATATGCTTCTTATGGTTCTTTCAGATATTTGTGTTCAGTCTCTAAGTAGTTCATTAATTCCCTTCATCAAATATTTATTGAACACCAGGCTTTTGCCAAATACTTGGCATGGCTTGGTGCTGGGAATACACACTTGAATATACCACATACTTGGAGTTGACTTTCTCTCACAGGAAAGGCACAGGAAATAAACAGGTCCAAGAGGAGTACGGGGTTCTAGGGGAGCCCTCGCAGGAAGGGACATAGCCCAGAAGAGGCAGGCGAAGTTGGCATCTAAGTTCAGATCTGAATGAACTGAAGGAGGTCTTCAGGCAAATTTAGCGGTGAAGGGATGCAATGGGGGTTTTTTCCAGGCCCAGAGAGTTACGTTTGGGGGGGTTTTCCAGGCCCAGGGAGTTATGTTTGCAGAGGCTAGAAGGAGGGAAGGATTGGACATTTCTTTCAGAGCGCTGTAAGAGGGAGAGCGAGAGGAATGGGTCTTACAAGCCGTGTTAAACATGCCATTCATTCAGCAGATATGTGACCAGACTATGTCGTGTGCCAGTCACTAGGGACACATCAGGAAGCAAAGCAGGGAAGATCGCTTGCCCTTGTGGAGCTTTTATTCCAGTGAGCAGAGACCGCCGATCAACATGCTGCGAGTGGTTTTGAAAGCAGGCCAGAAGCGTGTGTAGTCCAAATGGTTACAGTCTCAGCATTTGCCAATATCTTTGGGCCAAATCAAAGAATATTTAATAAAAATAACTTTGCAATCATTTTCAGTTCAGGTCTGATAGGCTGCAGATAGATTTATTGATAGTTCAACATACTTGCAGGGAATGTTGGAGGCTACCTGTAATTTATATGGATTGATCACTCACTCTGTGCCAGGCACTGGGCTAAGCAGTGAGCATACCATAGTGAAGGAAATTACTGCAGTTCACTGCAATCAGTATTTCTATCGATAGTTCATTATACAGATGCACCTCGAGAGTCCAGGGCTTATCTGTAATGTTAGATGAGAATACTTGAGGGCTGATCAGTAAGGAGGGGTTGTCTCATATTCCTGTTTTTAAAACTCATTACCAGGACCAGAATTCTTCCTTGTATCATTTTGACAGTCTCACTAAACAGAGAAAAAAAATGCTTGATTTTTTTTTTTACCATGCAAACAAACAAATATTATACACAGTGATTGAAACTAGACATTTGCTTGTCACTCAAAATTAATGATTTGTAATTAAGTAAGTTTTAGTATGGTTGGATAGTTTTTTGGTGGAATTAATAAGGAGCAAAGTCAGTACTAGAAGTCCGTGTATAGAAGCAGAAGGAGAAATATAGCTGAGCATAGTGAAGGAAGAAAAGATTTGTTCGAGTTCGCCCTACAATTCTAAGAGCATGGAATGAAAATATGTTATGTGTGAGAGGTATTTGAAAAACTTATTTTACTCTGGAAATCTTAGCCTGATTTGTTTTATTTCCTTTAGAATAAAAGTTGCAAGTGGGTAGGAATTATGCCTTTAAATGTTAGCCTATAAAGGACTGGAAAACTACTCAAGGGTAACAGCTGAAGAGGAAATGGCTGTCAGCGTCATGCACATGGATGATTGGGCACATGGGGGACCAAGCAGAGAGAAGGGTGCGGAGGGGAGAGGTCGTAAAGCAGGGAGGCTTGTTTGGAACTAAAATATAGTAATCGCAAAGCAAAAGCTTTGGGAACCACTGAGGTGATATATTTTTCCTCTTAACATAATACAAATATGTACAATTGCAAATGTGTGGTGTTTCTTGCACAGACATTACTGTCATCAGCAGCATACACAGTTGGATGTATTTGGAGAAACAGTTAATCATACGGTTCTCTGTTCGCTTTTCATGTCACCAGCGGCATGCATTTTCAAAACAGCCCAGATTAAGCTCCAATCTTTAGAGATGTGATACAAATATAAAGCTGACTTTTCACATAAGAGCAAATTAAGTCCATGCTCCATCAGTATTAAATGGTAAATAACAAGAGTGACCTTTGTCCAACCACCTCCATAATGCTTTTTGCTAATGCCCATAATGTGGATCAGTATCCTAATGAGGTAACAATAGCCACTGGTGATTTGCTCTCACAATGGGCCAAACACTGTGCTGTTATTTGCATGTTTTATCTTATTAAAATGATCCTCATTTTACAAATAAACAAAGTGTAGAAAAGAGCCGAAACCGATTTGGCTCTGGATAGAGCGTCAGCCTAGGGACTCAAGGGTCTCAGGTTCGATTCTAGTCAAGGGCATGTACTGTACACCCAGTGGGGGTGTGTGCAGGAGGCAGTTGATCGATGATTCTCTCTCATCAATGTTTCTAACTCTCTATCTCGCTCTCTTCCTTTCTGTAAAAAAAAATCAATAAAATATTTTTTTTAAAAAAAGAGTGTAGAAAAGAAAGTGGCAACAAAGTGAAATAGGGGTCCTAAAATTTTAGGGAAGATGTCAGACTTTTCAAATGTGTTGCTTGATTTGAGGTAGTTGATCTTAGAACACCTGCCACTAACCTTCAACTGCCTTCTTCTCTCATGTGTAGAAGAAAATGTGCCCCTTCTTAATTCGCTTGTCCACCCTCAACATTTGCATTCAAGCTTATTATTATGACTCTCTGGTCATGGGATCTTTTCTAAGAAATCGTTCCCTTTCTCTTTTCTTTCATCATCTTTTGTCCCTGACTCCTTTCCCTCTATGTAAAAATGTGCAAATAGATCCTCTCCTCTGGCAATGGTTGTCAAAGTGTGGTTTACACATCACTTACTTAAATTCTCTTGGGGTTTATGTTAAAATAGGGACATACTTCAGTCCTGCGAATCAGCACCCCTCACTAGGGTATAGTTCACGAGTTTTTCTGAAACTACATATTCTCAAAGGTGTTTTGCCAGCTTCTAAGATAGCACAACTTCCAATCCCGTGTTTTTTCCTATTCTAGTATTTTTATCTTCTGAAACCCAGCACCTCCCTCAACATCTACAGTGTCAGAATTAACTCTTTCCATTCTTCTTACCACTCTTTTATTATCTATTTTCCTCTTTTATTCTTGCAAGTATATGCATGGGAAGAGCTTAGAGTTTGGTGGTAGAGTGGAATTTGACTTCCAGCTTGATTATCTAGCAACTATAGACATTGGACTATTCATTCATCTTCAGGAGGACTCTGTTCTGGAGATTTACATGGCTAGCAAGTGGCATTTTTTATTTGGGAACCTAAACGGTTCTTTGCTCTAAGAACTTGCCTTTCCCAATTTGCTGGTGAAAAACTTAGAAATTGCACATTTTGCCAGGGCTGTGGTCCCTGAGTAAGAGCCAAAAGATGAACTGCCTTTTACTCATTCTGCCTCCCCTACACACCCATGGTCCTTTCCTACAACAAATCATGGTCAGTTTGGCATGGCAAGTCCTGGAAGAGAGATATTTTCTCTAGTGAGCCAGAAAATGCAACAGGATCTGTCTGAGATTGATGGAGATAAGTGTTTGATCCAATTTACACTCTGCCAGAAAATATTTTTTCTTGACAGCTGGAGAGATCAAAGATCTAAAACTGTGGATATAGGGTGATGAATGTTCTAATGTTAATATTTTATGAATAATATAGTGCCATTTAAGGTCAACATGTCGTAATTCCCTCTCTCTGGGAAACTCCAGCCAGCCATGTGCGGAGAGAGGAATTCCAAGCACAGAGGTCTTCACTCCAAGGAGACAGGCAGTCATTACCTGCCTGTGGATAGTTGAGCAGGGCAACCTTTAATCGTCTGTGACAGATCATGTCAAGAAACAGTGGAATCCACAGGTTTTGCAGTGGGGGTTAACTCATCTGAATTGAGGAAGACTTACGGATGAGTCGGTCTGATAAATGGGATTTTCAAGTATTATCATAGGAGAGAAGAAAATTTATTCTTGGATGAGAGCAACATGTTGGCATAATTACCCATTACCAAGAAAAGGTACATACTTTGTCCTAAGCCTGGGCATGAGTATAGTCATTCATGTTGTGCAAAAACGTGTCGGGACTTGTGGCTTCTGTAGGGACACCCAGATGGAGGAGAAGACTCTATGAAATGCATTGTCCTGGTGTTGCTGGGTGTGGCCCTGGGCTTGGGTCAGAGAGATTCAGCCACCAAATGAGGTGTTTTCTTGCTTTGGGCAACCTTGCTTAGCATTGATTTTAGTTACATGCTTTCTGAGAGCCTTCTATGGTTCTTATTTTCACTATGGAGATATATATATATATATATATATATATATATATATATATATATATATATATATATTGGTTTAAAACATTTCCATTATTTTAGCTTTTCATTCACAAAAGATATTTAATATCCTTATATTTCACAGATTTTACTTAATTAGATTTAAAACGTTTCCCCCCATTTATATTTCTCTTATGTAAGTTTTTCTACTTATTTATTTATTTATTTATTTAATCAGGTTAGGCTGTTAATCAATGAGAGTTCTATCCTTCCCCTGGGTAGAACTCTCATTGATTCACCAAATATCTCTCCATTATGAATCATGATGTTCACAGTGTAACAAGCTCTTTTAGCTTATAAGGCTAATATTAAGAGGTCATGATTATTTCTTGACAACAAACATTATTCGTCCTCTTTCGACTTTTAGCCTAAAATCCATGGTCTGTGATGAAATAAAGGCAATTTCTCTGAGCCTTACTTCTCATCTTAAAAATAAAGATAATGCTAGCCCTGACTTATGTGGCTCAGGCCATCATTCGATATACACTACTGGTTCGATTTCCTGTCATGACACACGCCCAGGTTTGGGTCTGGGATCTCCAGTTTGGGGTGTTCAGGAGACAGCAGATTGATGTTCCTCTTTCTCTTTCCCTCTTCCTTCATCTCTCTAAAAAAAAAAAATCAATAAGAACATATCTTAAAAAATGAAGATAATGCTATCTACCTCAAAACATTGTAATGAAGATTAAATGAGAGATATACATCTAGCACATGAGCTGGAAATAGAAGATTCTTATAAATCTAATTTAATTTATTCTTCAATTTCTGTAAAAGTTCAGGGAACATTAGTAAATGTCTAGTTGAAAAAGGAGATCATGATTTTGGTGTTAAGTTTGAAGTACTTTTAAACTATTCAAGTGAAGATATCAAGTAGGTGGTTCGAGTTAAGCTCAGAAAAGGCCGAGCCAAAGGTCTATAATGGAAGGAACCTTCAGCATATAGTTGCCAGTTGAAGGTACAAGACTATGTATGGCATCTCGACAACAAGTGGACTAGGGCCCAGCAGTTGAAGGATTCTCAACCCTTAAAAAAAGCCTTTGAGTGAGAAAGAAAGAGAATGCCCAAGGAGTAGGAGAAAAGGGAAATGTGATGACATCAAGCAGATTTTATAAAGAAAGGGGATATGAGCATCTTTTTTATGGGTGATGAGAGCTGAACATTGTCTGTTGCCTCTCACAATGTAGTGGCCATCGCTGACATGTTCTTGGAGAAGTCATGGGATAGGAAGACTACTCCCCGTTCCCCAGAACGAAATTATCTTCCCCCTTACCTGGCAGTGTTTTCACCCTGTATATTTCTAATGTGAATTTTCCTCTGTGATTGATAACAGTAGCTGTTTGTATTTAGCTTCATTCCCATAATTCCCATAATGAATGATTAGTTTCCTGAAGATAGAGGTTATGCAAAGTAGCATGTAAATTACGCCTAGTAAGTATTTAATAGTTCAGTCTTAAAATCATTGGTTCTAAATAACAAGGCATGTTTGTCTGTTTATCCACTAAACAGTTGTTTATTTAAAAGCTCCATACCATGTGGTAGGCACTATTTTAGTTGTTTATTTAACATCTCCATACTATGTGTCACCACTATATTTAATATAGTGGTGAACAAAAGATATTCCCTTTCCGTATGGAAGTCACATTGAGGTGGAGATAGATGATAAAAAAATACATGTATATTTTGAGTACCTTTAATGTCATAATTTATTTATTCCTCAGAACAAGCATCCATGACATAGATGTTATTACTAGTCCTGTTTTATTGGTGAGAAAATGGAGGCTCCAAGACATTCAGTACCTCGCAGGGTTATCATTTCAGTAGGGGTGGATCTGGGGCATAAACCAGGCACTTTGTCTCCCAAATCCTGCTGTTAAGTATCCCACTGCACTCACTGCAAAGTGTTTGTCACACAGTAAATTATCACTATCATTATGATTACTATTAATGTTATTAATAGTAGTTATTTATCAGCCTAGCTGATAAATCGTTTACTTCAGATGCGGAAACAGATACGTGACTCATCATTGGCAAAACTAAATTTAGAAGCCTAGGTTCTATTCTTCCAAGTCAATGTTTTCCCCTCATATAGTGCCTCTTCTTTAAGGGAGGGAGTGTGTAAAGAGAGGAAGAGGAAAAAGGAGGAAGGAAGAATGAAAGAATGGGCAAAGAGAAGGAAAGATATGTGGAAGAGAAGTAGGAAGGACTTAAACCTGTTTGATTTTGGGTTTTGGATGTTACCAAACTATGTCTCATTTTTCAAGTTTTTTTGTTCTCTGTATTCTCTGGAGGAAATCTTTAAGTTAAAGATATTTCCATACACAATAATTATATCCCATTTCATAGACTAGCAAAAAATAATTCAGAGCTAGAAGACCCTAGGTATTTAAAAGACTTTATTTTGGAAAGGATATTATTACTAGCATTTATATTGGGAGGAATTGGTTGGAAGATATACTAGAAGCCAAGTCTTTGAAGGGTGTGTGTGTGTTAAGTAGTACATACTTATATCCTAGTAATATTGAATTTACTTTGTATATACATGTTGGGGGAGACACATTTTTCTGTGGTGGGGAAGTTTTTGTACTTAGATGCATGGCTGCTGTATTATAAGGCACCATGTTTAAGCATCACAAATATATACTAAATAAGGGACAGATGCACAAGGAATTTTAGCAGAGTTTTTCTAAATGGCAAATAATTAGAGGGGAACATATGCCTATGGGCAGCAAAGGATGAAGTGAGGTAGCAGGAATTTTAAAAGGGAGATGGAAATGCAGATTGTAGAATGCAGTCACTCTCAAGGATGTTTCAGCCTAGAGGGTGTTCTTTCCTAAAGTCTTCTGTTTTCGTGCGTTCTGACAGTAAATTTTGTTCTCTCTCTCTCTCTACCTATATTCCCCAAAAAAATCGATCCTGCTAATCGTTCCAACATGGAACAGATTTTCATCAAATCTCGCTTTTCGATGACTTTGTGGTTTGCATGTCTTTCTTCTCTCTCCCCAGGGCCTTGTCCTTTCACCGGGCTGCCAGGATATGACATTTCACAACAGTGTCATTCCTCGTTTATTTATTATTTATACTCAATCTACTTCTAAAAGGTAGCCTACCAACAGCAGGCACCTATGAATGTGATGTTTTTTCTCGATGTGCATTTTAGGATGGACGTGGCCCTCCTTTAGGACAACTCTACGCTAAGATGGGTTGTGTCCATCTCAGAACTATTCTGCGTAGTCTTGATGTGGAAGAAGAGGAAACAAATCTCCAAGAACAGAGTAGAGAAGAGCATCAGGCTTTTCCACCTTCCTGCAGGGTGGTAGTTTAAGCAGCAGGGGCACGGAGCAGAGCAATTGAGCTCCCCGGCAAAGCTGAGTTGCAGCACCTGATCATTATCCTTCAGGTTTAAGTTTTACCTGTTGTGCTCATTGCAACAAAAGAAATGAAATCTCTGTAATTATATTGGATGGGGGAGGAGATCATGTTTTAGTTCCTTTGATCTCGAGCTAGAATAGGCCCTGCTTTTTGGAAATTTAATTTGAAAGAATCCAATGTACACATCTGCTTTTTGTACTGCCATTTCTATTGAGCTTGAAAAAGAGAAATTTATTAATGCAAACGTGCAGAGTCTGCTCCTTGAGAAAAAAAACACACACACACATTTTCAAAACACAAGGTGATCTTTCTGCATATCTATGGAAGATTTTTAATAAATATGTTCTCCGTTTTTCTTCTGGAGTTCGTTCAGAAATGAGGGACCAAGTATAAAAATTATAGGACACAGTAGGGTACAGAAAGATTCATGATTATTTCAATATTGAAAAGTTTTCAAAGGACAAATGAAATGGTAAAGAGATAAGAAGTATACTGAATCCTCAAAGAAGAAGAAAAAATAAACCAAAAACAAGTGGATCATCAAACCATTTTGAGAACATTTGAATTGATGGTAGAGCTATGAGACAAAGCTTTCATTTCCATGAATCCAATCTGCCTAGTGTTCTGTAAAATTGCCTTTGCCTAAAAATGGCTTGGCATGCAGATTTTAGGTAGGGCACTTTCTCACCCCAACTTAGCCTGCAC
>NC_140508.1:39943065-40025565 GCF_964339955.1 Pipistrellus hanaki | reverse complement strand
AATCGTAATCATACTGTATTTACCAGTTACTCTGGAATACTATCCTTGATTTTATTTCTAGAAATCCTGTGTTGGCATGAATTATTTCCCAGTTATTTACACAGGAGGGTGGCTGTAGAAGCCTCATGTCCCCTGGCTTATTCCGTTGGGAAAACATTTTTGAAAGTACTCAACTGATCTTATACTTGTCAGGATGGGGGACCCTACTTGTGGCATTGTTCATTGCCTTTTCTGTTTCCTGTTTTTGCACATGTTAATTCCCGAGGGCATTTTCCTCTTTAAGTGATGAGCTTTCCACTGTCCAGAGCAGCAGCGAGCTGCACTGGCTGGAGTTATTGAACTCTGAAATAGGAAGCCTGTGGGTGATCCGGTTTGCCTCCCCAGAAGCCATTGCTCTCGTCAAGGAGAATTACAGCCCCATGACTGAGAATTTCAAAGTAGTTGTTTCGCCAAAACATGCACAGATTTTCTTTCAGGTATTGCAACAAAATCAACATTTGTTTGTGGCCAGTGAAGCCAGTGATCCTGGTATTCTCATCCAGATGCTTCTCATATTTCCCTTGCACACTTCCCCATTGGTTGGGGTCTGTGGAGAGATGTAAGTGGCTGGCTGGTGGAAATGTTTGGGAGAACATTTGCGTATCAAAGCAGCCTAAATATTTGCAAAAATGTTTGCTTGAGAAAAAAGAATCCACTTAGGATTAGGAAGGAACTGCTTAAACATTTAGAAAGCATTTGTGTGTTCCTGAAGTCTATTATTCAAGAGCCAAGGCCTAACTTAAATTTTGGGGGTTATCCCAGAATCCGTGTTTTGGTTTGTGATTAAGATCTTTATCTATATGTGGTATAAAAAAAAGCAACCCCCCCCCCCACATATATATTTAACATTTAATTTGTTAATATTTATAAACCTATAAAACAAGATGAGAGGAAGGGCCTCATGAAATGATGAGGTAGTGAATAACGCTGACCTCATTCTTGCCCTCTGTTATGTATCCTCCCCTGGAAAACAGAGTTGTATTGGTCTGATAGGACATTTGGTTCTGCAGGAGTGCAAGAGCTTTCTCATAATAGTAATGGTTTGAGTGGCAACTCTCTCTTTTTTTCTTGGTAAAAGAGTTTAATGTGGGCTTTTTTTGGTGTTCAAATTATTAAAGTTATAGCTGCATTTCACTAATGGTTTTGGAAGCAGTGCCTACAAAATTCAGTGCAGCCCAGTTTTTCCAAGTTGTTAACAGTGTAGGAGTTGAGCATTGACAATTGCTGTACTTCAAAGCCCCTTGGATCAGGTCTTATTTCACCATCTGGACATTTTAATTGGTAATAAAAATGTGGATCTGGATACACAGAAACAGGATCTACAGTACACGCTGGCCCAGTGCTCTGCATTGGTGTTGAGGTGTGCTTGGCCATATTGTACAAGTGTGTGTGTATGTGTGTGCTCGTGTGTAAATGTGATTGTATGTTGAATATGTATTTATTCCTCCTAGGAAACCTAAGTGTAGGATTCTGGTGCCCTTTTCAAACTGGGCGTTATCACAACACCAACAAAATATTTTGCTACTTTTCCCTCAAATATCGAAAAACAGTGTATAACATTTGTACCTGCATTCTTAAGCAATACTTACCTATGTCTTTCTAGTGCTCGTATTTCCTTGTGGGGTATATGGTATGGCCTGGCAATACAGTGCTGACATTGGGTAGGAGATGTGGTTCCTCCATTCCATTGCTGTGTGCTCTAAGCCAAATACATTAACCTCTCTGAATCTCCTTTTATCCTTACCTACAGAATAAAAGTATTAATGATAATAGTTGTGATAACTACCTAACAGAATTCTGATGAAGCTTATAAGAACATGTATGTGAAAACCCTTCATAAAATCCAGAGACATAACAAGTGATTTTCAATACAAATTACAATTTCAAAATCTACAATACCATCTTCATAATTCATTAATTGGCACATTAAAAATTAAGGAAAATGCAAATATGAGCTCACAGAAGGTTACTAACAAATAATAACTTTAGGACCGCCAGAAAATGTGTTTATAATTTTAAACATGAAGCGAAATGACCCACTTTTATAAAGTATCAGGGTATGCTCATTGAAATAATGTTATTCTTAATTAAGGCAGAAGCTGGGTACATTTGAGGGAAATGGTGACCTTCTGGAGAAATGGAGAGTGAAAATAGTTTAGGGAATTGAGTCTTGCATTTCTCTTTCAGAAAGATGCATGCATGTGTATCTTCATTATTATGAGTTTCATGTTTGCAAACCAGTGTGACTACTTAAATGTAATCACCTACTCATGACAATTTATTTCATACTATATTTGCTCAAGAATGTGTCCTGTGTCATCCCCAGGAAGGGAGGGAGTTGATAGGATTACCTTGGGACACTGGTCCAGACCCATGAGTTTGGATACTTCTATAGGAAGCTTTTTCTTTTTTATTCTAGGCCCAGTTCTCTTCCTGAGAATTCTTCAGGAGAAATAGTGACACTTTCCCCCTTTATTGTATAATCCTATACCATTGCATAGTGATACTGCTTTGGTCATGTCATTAATGTAATCCTCCCCTCCTTTAATGTCATACATGCACACCTTGAACACAGTGCAAATATAATTTCTATTACATTGTTTCTCACATCAAATATTTACTATGATAGACAACCTGGTTTTATTCAGTGTCATAGTCATAGGAAGCTTATCAGACTTGTCTCTTGGATGTGGAATTAGCCAGGAGTATACAGCATTCCTTTTCAGGATCATTCTAGAAGGAGCTAGATTCAACAGAGATAGTCTTCAGTCGATTCATCAATTTGTTTAAAATTAAGTAAACCACAGAAGGAACAGGAACATGTGAATTATGATGTTAGTTCTAAAGATTTTTATTTTTTTTTTACTTGAAAATGGAAACTGGTTTCTTTTAATGCTGTCTGTTTCATTGAAATGTCCCAACCTAATGACCGCCCTCATTTGCATATTCTGATGTGGTGAATAGATAGGTCAACCAATTATTTGTCTTGAAAATTCTGAAATGAGGCCACAGGTCCTCCCCTTTGCAACTCTGTTTCCTAATAATGGCCAGGAGTACCTTAACCTTTGGATTTCAGTACCCACAATCATGATGTGAGCAAGAAATTATGGAACTTCTTTAAAAACTGTCTCCTAAAAGGGATCCAGTTAAAAATTAGGGGGAGAGCATTTAAAATTTAATAAGAAATAAAGTAATTCAAAGTAAAGTCTGTAGCCAAACTCCTTAATTGTGATGCATTTGCTGAGTTCCCCTCTTCCATCGTCGGGCCTGCTCTGATGCCATATGGCCTACCATGGAACATTTAACTTGTCAGATATAATGGATTGTCCTGGAAGCAGATTTTTGCTTTGAGCACTCGGCTCCTTTCTTGCATTTCACTCTCAGCTCCAGGCTGCAGGATGAAGGATTGTGGTGGAAATGCAAAGAAGAGACACACAGTTGATTCCCCTTAAGAGAGTGACCTATATGCCACAGAATTTTACCCACGTAAAGAGGCATTATCCCCGTCACTGGCCTTAGCAGGCTGCATGTCAGAATCATTTAAATGTGCCCGGACTTAACAGATTGTACAAACATTTCAAAATTGAGTGCTTAGGAATAATAAAGCATCGCCATTGTCACTTATGCAGAAATGGTGTAGCCACATCAGCCAAAAGATAAGTATTATTTATCGTGACCTCCTTATAACACAAACCACCTGGATTGTAGATGTTGTAAATTGCAGTTTAACTCTCAAATCTACTAAGAATGCTTCCAAAAGAGCACCTGATGGAGATGTTACAAGGCTTCATTGTTTTGCTTGGTGAGGAGAGGTGAGGTTGTAATGATCCTTTAGGTGGATGGACAGTGGCAGTTAATTAGCCTACCAAGCTTTCCATCTTGAAACTTAAGTGCAAACCTTCTGTTTATTCTAACATACTATAAATTAGAGATTGACTATCCTGTAGATTATTTAAATTTTACCTGTTAATGTAAAAAGCCTAGTGGTTGGTGTTAATTTAGATTTGGTTCTTTCATAAGGTGATTCCTTTTTATGATAATTTGTGATACAGTTTCTGAAATCAGAAGCCTGGAAAGTACGAGGAGTTTATGACTTTTGCATTTATAGGAAAACTTCCTTAAAAGAAGAAACAGTGGCCATTCCATTCGTACATGCACACATATAGCTAAGAAGAACTCTTTTAGTATATAGCCTACTGTAACCCAAAAGCTAATATTATGCAGAGAACCAGAATGGATAAGTTATAAATAATCAAGTACAAACTACAAACCAGTGGAAAAACAAGTAACTTATGGACCTTAATTTAACCATAAAATGGTACATATTTGATTGCTCTAGGGTTACAAAATATAATAATGTGTACGTGACACATGTAAATACCCTAAAAGAGATTCTGTTTGCAAAGGGTAATTTAATATACTCATCAAAATGTATTTTTGTGTGTTAGAAATTTAACATTTCATTTACTTGTACAAATTTATTTATTGTAGATAGCTCTTAATACTGATCTATAAAAACTCTAGTGGCCTTGAGACTGGTATAACCTTACTTCTATACAAAGAAGGCATTTCTTTTTAATGATCAATTCCCATGCAGCAGCTATGAACTTTCAGTATTTACTAATAAAGTGCATTTGTATGTATTTCTTACTAATCCTAAACTGAGCACATTTGTTTTTTTAATGTCACTGATAGGATGATTTTTTTCTCCTGCCCTATATTAAAATTTTGGCTAGGCTTATCCTAAGTGAGTTTAAGTGGTGGCTAGCCAGAGCTAGTTCTTGTTGGGGTATGTGCGCCCTCTGCTGGCTGCTCAGATTGGAGCCAGCTGGTGTGTGAGTTCTTAATAGCTTATTTTTCAAGGTTAGGTTTCTTTTGTTCTGTTTTGTTTTTGCACTTTTACGCAACTAATATATTTGCAGTAAATTATAAAGTTGCAGGTTAATACTGAGTATGGCAGTTAAATTTTTTTATTTGGAAATGAAAGGTTTTTGTTTTGTTTATCTGTGCATATTTTTTTTTTGTTTGTTTTTTGTTTGCTTGCTTTTGCTAAATAGAGCCCTGATAGTTTAAATAACATGAAAAGTATATGGTACTCTTGAGTTTTTAAGTGGTGGATTTTACATTTCCTTTAATCGTATCTTTTAGTTCTTCCTAGCCTGATCACACTTAAGAATTCTTGTTTGATTTAAAAGGATAAATCATTAAAATTTTGGAACATTACTTTTTGTAGGTAACGGATCTGATAGGCAGTCCCTTCTGAAGAACTCCCTGAAAGAGTTGACAGTTTTCAAAAGGAAAAAGTGCTGATATTTGCATAAAAATGTCTCATAAAGAACTGGTATAACCCCATAAAGACATTTTTTGTTTGTTTCCTGCAGATCAAATTAAGCTATTCTTCCTAGCAGACATTGAGAATGGTGGTTTGAGTGGGACCTTTTTGGTTTGGTTTTGCCACTTTGAGTTATTGTTGATGTAGTGTGAGATGTTGAAGGAGCAAGGACCAGCTTGGTCACATGACCAGCTTCTACCAGGGCGGCCACGGAGGGAACCCCCTGGCCTCTGCTCCACAGCTTGGCTGCAGCGCATCCCTGGGTGCTGGTCGCGAAGACCAGGCCTCTGCATAAGGAACGTGTCTTAGAAATGGCAACAACGTTTGCTGACACATTTTTATCAAGTTCTTTATGAAATTAATTATAAGTGATTTCTACATACCTCTAAAATGAAATGTCTTATTGAATCAGTATGGTGTTATATGGAGAGAAGACTTTAGATCGTTACAGTTCTTCTCTTTTATATTAAAATATATATTTTTTAATAATTTGTGAGCAGATTCCATCCAAAATCTAAAACCAGCTCTCCAAAAACTGAAATGATTCAAAATCCTGGATTTGAAGCCTGGCTTAGTTGGTGTGGCTTAGTTGGTTGGGCGTTGTCCCCTGTACCAAAAGGTTGCAGGTTTGAGTCCCAGTTAGATCTCATGCCCAGGTTGCCTGCTCATTCCCTGGTAGGGGTGTGCAGGAGACAGCCAATTTATGTTACACTGTTAAGGAAGAAGGAAAATGTCATCTAAGTATTTATTATTTTTATTTTTCAGTTTTTTATCTTTCTATTTTTAGGTACCAGTGACTTTAAAATTCGTTTTGAATAGTCATATAACTATCTGTTTTTAGTTACTTCGATATATTTACCATTGTCAAATAACTACAAACTGCACTTTTTAAAAAATTGATTTTTTTACAGAGAGGAAAGGAGAGGGAGAGAGAGTTAGAAACATTGATGAGAGAGAAACATCCATCAGCTACCTCCTGCTCGCCCCCTACTGGGGATGTGCCAGCAACCAAGGTACATGCCCTTTACTGGAATTGAACCTGGGACCCTTGAGTCCGCAGGCCGATGCTCTATCCACTGAGCCAAACCGGTTAGGGCACAAACTGCATTCTCATATCAAGTTCCCATTAAATCTGTTATAATGGCATTTTGCAGTATCGTCCATACCCGTCGTCCCTGTTGCCCTCTGTTACCAAGTCTTCCTCTGTGCTCCCTCATCACTCCTGTTTTAATCCTGGCCCAGCCACATTGTCGGGCTTGCTCCCCATTTCAGCCATCCAAACTCTTATTCCCTGAGAATATCCATCGTGACATCCGTACGTGGAGACACTCCACAAAGAGTGGTTTTTCTGTCCCATGTTTTTGGAGCCTCATTCACAAACCTATTCAGATGATCATTTTTCCAAGTGTCAGATGTGAAAATTGACCTGTCTAAACAACTGTCCCAGGTAATGTATTTTATTTTTGCCTATTGTGATAGGATGAGGTCACTGTTTCAACTACCCCCCTTCTCCTTCCTCCTTCTCTGATCATCCTTTCCTCTGCCTCTCCTCTTCCTTCCTGTGCCCAGTGCCTTTCCTCTCTTGACTTAGTCATGCTAATATATTCAGTGACTGGAAGCTTTTCTCAAACATCCAGTGTGGGACTGAGTGGCTTTGTAATTTTATCTGTGAGCCATCGCCTTCCTTTGACAGTGACTAGTGTCACAGGGGAGTCATACTCTGAGAAGCTTGGGCCTCTTAACCTCGGAGTTTGGTTTTTGTAGGTCCATTCTCTTAATCTGGAAGAGCTGGCTCAACCGTTAGCAGTTTCCCTAGTTTACTTGTTTTGTGGATGCCCTCAAATATATTTTGTGTTCTGGGCTATTTCCCTTAATTTCTCAATAGTGTATGTTCAGGGACCACAGACCAGTTATAATACAGTACCAGAGCTAAAGGAATGCTCATCTAATATATTATAGATACATATGTAAGGGACACTTGAATTACCTTCTGTTTGGGGTTTAAAATGTTACTTATATACATGTAAGCTCAGCTTGAAAACTGAGGCCATCACCAGTCTTCCAAGCGCTAAAATACATATTTTTCCTGTGTAAACACTATAACAAACATTATACTAGCAAACCTTTTCCCCTCTTTTCTGTTCCACTACACCTAATTTAGAGTTTGGTCATTGTTATTTTTTATAGTTCATGCTAGTGAGACTCTGTTAGAACACCATGTTTAATGGGCAGCAAATAATTTATTACTAAAAGTAATTTGTGTGGTGAAGTATAGCTGCTGATTTTCTTTAAATGTGCTGATAAAATATATCAAACTTTAATTAAGAAATGAAAAAAAAATTGTTGATAATTTCCAAATAATTTAGCCCAGAAATCAAGTCTTACTCCTCTGATGTTGTCTCTTCAGAGTCTGGCCAGGAGTGTCATTAATCTGTCTCCTCCAGAGGGATCTGAGAAGCAGGCCCTCTCGTAGGTGTGGGTCTGTAATGCCTTCCACAGGGCGTGGGCAGAGGAGAGGGACTGGGGTCCTCCGAGTTGAGCCCAGTAATGCTCACTGGGAAGCCTGAAGATGACTCTGTCGGGGGAGAGGAGGGGAAGGATGGGATAGAGATGCTTTTGGAGCAAGGGCTGATGGGAGAGGAGCAGCCTTTGACCTCCAGGACTCTCATGTCTTGGACTTGTGTTGTTTATCAGGGGAATCGGCTTGGTAATATGAGATTCATTTCTTTCGGTCAGTCAGTCTTTGTTAGTGGAGACCAACAAACGTAAAGGCTAGTATGCTTCCAGGAAAAGGTTTCTCTAACCCAGAAAATTGTAGCCTTCTTCATCTGATGTCACACACAAGCTAATTACTAAAATTCTGCAGCACACCAAAAATATATTATAGGTATAATTTTGATTTACTCATACCAGATACCTACTGTTGTGTTGGCTGTTGTCATTCTTTTTTTTCTTTCTTTCTTTTTCCATTTGACAATCAAGGGAAAAGAAGTCAGTGCCCCTGACAAAATAGTCAGGTATTGCATGTTTAAAAGTTCTTGTGGCACATTGGTTGAAAGTCACTGCTTTAATCCTTAAATGGTCCCATGGTTACTGTCTGAAAGGGCTCGTAGAGCAACTATTGTTTGTCTTTTTAAGATCCAGTTAAATAGGTTGCATCAGGTAATAGTGGATTTTTTGGTATCCACTAGGATACCAGGTTTATAGGAGTTTCATCCTCTATAATAAAAGCATAGTATGCAAATTGAATGGCAGAAAGACCAGTCTGCTGGGACGCTTGAAGGGGGAGAGGGGCGCTGGTGAGCAGGTGGCCCCAGACCAGCCAAGGCATGTGCCAGCGGGCAGAGGGAGGGGAGAGCAAAGGAGGGGAGCAGGGCTGCACTGGCTAGCGCAGTCCCCTGACTGGCTGCCTGGTCACTTCCTGCAGAGGGAGGCCAGCAGCAGCAGTGGCGGGGTAATGGGGTGGCACCCAATCACCTCCCGCAGAGGGAGGCCAGACTGCAGCTTAGGCCTAAGCTATCAGTAGAACATCCCCTGAGGGCTCCTGGATTGTGAGAGGGTGCCGGCGGGCTAAGAGACCCCTCTTCTTTCACACCCCCCTCGCAGTACACAAATTTTTGTGCACCGGACCTCTGGTCTATTATAGCTTTACAGGCCGTGCCTGCTACTTAAATTGGTTACTCCCTGGCTTGTTAGTAACCAGTGGAATTTTATTTAAAAAAAATAGAATGCCAGATCCCATGCCACTGAAATCAAGTACTCTGGAGTTGAGACCCAGGTATCTGTTTCAAGAAAAGTCTTACAGGTAGTCATGATCAGCAAGGTTTAATTGAATTTTGGGGGATTCTTTTGCTCCACACCCATTCTCTGTCTTCATTTGCTCCTAAGAATATAGCAAAAATGTTTCATTTCTGCTTGCTTTTGATACCTTTAGAATGTATTGCAAATATTATCTTTTTCATTTATATATAAAATTATAATTTCTTCTAATAAAAAATAAGGTTCAAATGCATGTGTTGTTTCCTCAGAGACCACAGAACTCCTCAATTGCCTTGATTATACCCCAATCATCGCAGACTCTGAAGTAGAAATATAAAATAGGGTTGATAGAACTAGTAAATCTTAATTCCATGAAGCCAGGACTAAGTAACTGACTAGAAGTAAGTTGAATGATTTCAAGGTTGCCCTTAGCCCTTCAGGTCTCTAGGGTACCCTTGTGCAAATTGCTGATTCAGAAAAATCATTACTCTGGTGGCTCAAGTGGCACTTTGGTGGCCTTAAAGAGTTATTTGACACACCTCCCCACACAGCTAAGTTATCCCCATGATTATGTTGATTAATTGCACCCTCTGTGGAATGAGTGTTATTTTCAATTAAAGATTTTCCTGCATTTGGAAAATAAAGCATAAAGCTCGTGTCCCTTAATTTGATCATGTGCACACATCTCCTAAACCTGACACTGAATGAGGGGGATTGTTTTGACTGTTGTTGTCTTGGACATATGAAATATTCTAAGACAGTATTTTTATTCCACATTGAGAGAATGTAGTTTTTGATCTTCCAGAGGATGGTCACTCAGGATGTTGATCAGTTTTAACATTCTCATCCGTCCAAGGACTTGAAAACTGAGTTCTCTTTGATTCAGTACATGTTTAGTTCAAATGATTTGAGGGGCGTGTTGTGAAACATGGGGAAAAGAACACAGGTGGATACTCTTTGTGACTACAACATATGCTGATAATACACTAGAATATGCCAAAAGGAGGTGGCATGTTGTGAAAATGGGCTTTGGTACTGGAACTGGAAGTTTTTGTTCTAGCTTTAACTCTTAATATTTGTATAACTCTTATATAAGCTGGTTTCTTAATTTGAGTAATCTCATCTATAAAAATAGGGATTAAAATGTCTATTTAAGGGATTCTGAGGGTGTGTGGTCTTAAATAACTCAAGTTAAATTACTTTGGGTACTTAAAGTGCTTTACAAATGTAAGTGCTTTACGGAGAATTGAATATCAATTTGAACCGTAGCCCCCTAAAATGTTGAGTTTTGATGATGTCTCAAGATGCTCAGCATATTTGGAATTTGAGTGCACCCACTGTTTGAAGGGAGCACAGTGTCTAGACGAGATGAGGTGAATCAGTGATAAAATGCAGCCAAAACTCCAAATTTCCCATGATCAGAGCCATAGATCATTACTGAATATTCTATTTTTATGACTTAAGAATATCAGTGAAAGAGACGACTAACACTATTTCCCCCCCTGGGAAAATGGTTAGCTTCCTTTTTCCCATTAGTCTTTGGTACAAACTGTGTGCCTAATCACCTTTTCCCCCACTTCACTCCCCCTGATTTTAATTTAGAAAAAAAAAGGAAAGAGGAGAATTTTCCAAGCTATGATGACTAGTTTATCTACTGGAATTGAGTTATCTACTCTTTTAGCATGAAATTTATTAAACTTTGATTCCTTAATGCCTGTGGGTGATGACAGGTTGTCCTGGTATAGTAAGATTCTGTAGAAGAGAACCAATGTCCTCTGTATTTAGAAACCAAAAGACTAACATCAACTTCTGACTTTTTGCAAACCCAGACTCTCACCTCTAGGCTAGGAGTAGCGATAACAAGGTTGACCAGCTAGTGAGAACAGCAAAGATATATCTACATAGAAACAAATTCAAAAAGTCCAAAAAAATGCATTTAGATTAATTTAAATTAAATTAAATTTTTTAAATGAACATTATTTTTTTGATAGGAAATTACAAACATATATTAAACCAATACATTTTTAGTGTTTTTAATAATACCAGTTCCTGAAGTTCCTCGGGACTTATATTAAAAGACAAAATGATTGGGGCAGTTACGTTTTGTGAGGTCGCTATTCCACAAAAGACACTTACGATCTATGCTGTATGGTCCTGCATTGTACTTACATTTTTGTTTTTACTCTTTGCTGTGCATTTAAAATGAAGTCATATTCTTCACATCAGGAATGTGTAGAGGAGCCGTTTGCTGTCATGCTTTTTTGCTTTGTTGCTTCAAGTTCACGTGGAGGTGGTTGTGTTTTGTTGTATGACGTCACAGGTTCTGGTGCATATCATTTGCACAGCTCTGAGGCACCCAGAGACCATTTAGGAGTAAAACACCATGTACATGTAAATGATCCCCACTTATAAGGCACTTTCATTAATTTCTTATCAAATTCATGAGTGTTTTGGGGTCTGGGATTTCAGTCTTCAGTATTGGGCTTCTTGTTTACTGATATTCTCCCCCTGCCACCCCGCCCTTGCCCTCTTCCCTCACTCGGATTTAAATAGCAGCAGCACAGAATAGTGCTAAAAGTCCAACCTTTGGAATCAACGTGCCAGGATTTGATTCCCGGGCCTAATCACTTAGCTCCTGCGTGACCTCTGGAAATTTCTATAACTCAGCTTCCTCACTTATAACATGGGGTTTACATTACCCGCCTCTCAGGGTTGTTGTGCAGCTTGAATAAATCAGTCTATATACGCCCTTTGCATTGTGGGTAATATGTAACAGGGGCTCAGCTATTCCTATTTGAGCTAGGGAGGAAAAGGCAGACGTGGAAAAGATGAAAGAACTGCGAATCATGACCTCATGTATATTTTCAGAACCATTAAGAATTGCAGTCATTGTTTAATGAAATAGTCTTTTCAATATGAAGAAAAATTAATAGGGTAACCAGGAATAGGTTGGGGTTGGGGACAGGGACACAGATTTATTCTGACTGGAACACGGTGATGATGAGTTCCCTAGTCTGATGGCTGGGAACAAAAGACTCATTCTTCAGTTCCCAGAATGAGGATTAACAGGGAAGCAGCCTTGCCTGGCATTGTCCTGCAGCATCAGATAATTGTGAGCAAGGCTCTTCATGGGACAGGTTTCACTGTGGAGGTACATTTTTTTTTTAGTGGTATGTGAAATACCTACCATTTACATGTAATTTTAAAAGTGGCCTTTTAAGAATGAATGGCTCAAAACCTGAACATGACCCTGTTGTTACCTTACTGGTCAACCACCAGTGGGCTCTCCCATGTCACAGCGTATCTATAGAGATCATCAATACGTTGTTCTTATCATTTCTCACTTTTACCTTGTAGATTACAACTTACCAGATGTAGGGATCTATCAAAATGTCCTCATAAGTCCATTCATTCATAGGGATACTTCCTAGATGGATAGCATTGTTGTACAACAGGATGCTATGGATATGGATATTTTGGAAGAAAAATTGCACGTCAAACGGAAAATTATATAAGAACATAAAAGTATTACATTAGGAATTATATTAGCATTTGTTAACCATAGTGCCCCAAATCAAAACCACTTTCCCCCCCTTATCCTCCTTGGGGATTATTGAATAGATCAGCAAATATATTGGTCTTTAAAAAAATTGGATGTAACGTATGCAGTATTTTCTACTTAGATTAGATTTTCATGGGCAACAGAAGAAGCAAGTGAACCTTTTATTGATTGTCAGTTGGTGCCATTTCTATTGATCAAATTTAAATATAGGTCTCAGCAGCTGATGGGTTCAATTCGGACAAAACACGTGTTGGCTCTCCGGGTTGTTTGCTCACTGTAGATGCCGACTGTGGTGGAGAGTGGAGAAGGGGCTGCGAGTTGGTCTCCTTTGTCTCCGGGAGGATTCATTGACTGATGTTGTGTCTGCTCGCTCACAGCGTCTTTCTTGCTTAACTTTAAAAATTGTGACATAGTATCACATGCTCCGTGTATACATCATTTCTGGGGAAGAAACTTGTTTAGCCAATATGTCGGCTCAGTTTGTGAAACCCGCCCTGTAGCTTTCATTCAGCCTTCAGCGTGCTCCGTTAGGTCACATCGTCCGTTCCATCCCACGGCACCTCGTCCCCAGCAGCAGAATTTCGCATTGGGTCCTCTTAGGTATAAAAGGAATCAAATGCCTGACGAGATCTGTCTCTGGTACATATTTGAGAACCACCCCTATGCCACACACACACATACACATACACACACACACACACACACACACACACACACACACACACACACCCCACCCTTTCTGGGCATAGGACAAATGCTACTAACGTGCACCTTTCGTTTTTAGAATACGGACAGCAGTACTCTGTGCAGCAAAAGACCTGAGCGATTAATGCTACCCTCATGCCTCTTTTGAGTAGTTTTAGCCATGGGGCTTGGCACTGCCACCGTTGTCTCTGTGCCAAAAACTATCCGCAGCGGCTGTCGCATTCTAGTACTGGAGGGTTGTCTCAAAAAATCCGCAGTGAGCACGCCGCTTGTTCATCACTGCTCTCCCTTTTAAATATTGAGGGGAAAATGGAATCTGGGGCTCTCAGAGCTGGGCTGTGGCGGTGGGCACGGCGGTGGGTGGGTGGTGGAGAATGGAGGAAGGAGGAGAGAGCTGTCTGCGCCAGCCAGTGGGTCTCAGGGACAGAAACCCATGCCCGACATCGAGGAAGCACAAATATGGGGGAGCTTTTGTGTGCCGGAGCACAGAGAGTTACTTAAGAATCATCCTCAAACGTATTATCAGCACTCCTGAACATTATTTTTTATTTCCTGAAACAAATGCTCCAGTGAATTTTTTAGCAGAAAATCAACATCAAGACCGTAGCTCATTTTTGGTGGACAGTTTACACAAAGGATATGTTTATTTGCCTAGAAACTGGGGTGTCCCCGTAAAATGGCTGCTTGCTGTCATTAAGAAACGATAGGAATAGATAGGATACGTCGGAGAGAGCGCTTGGGTTTTATCCTCAGTCCCTGATTATTTTGCTCCCAAAAGGGGGTTTGGGCTCTGAGGGCAGATTTATGGTTGAATTTGGGAACAAAAAGATGTAATAAAGTTAAAGGCTTACACTATCAGAATGAAATGTGTTCGCTCATGATCTCTGGAGTGATCTATTTGATGGTAAAAGTGGATGCTACAGATGAAATCTTTACAAGGAGCATAATCCTAAAAAAAAGAAAAGAAAGAAAAGAAAAAAGAAAGAAAGAAAGAGAGGGAGAAAAAGCAATGCACCCCCCAGCCTCCTGCTGGCTGCACTGCCTCTTTGGTACCTCGCAGACTTCGACAGAGTCCTGGACTGGTGCCCATTGATGTCATGGAAACACTCAAATTACTGAGAATGATTCATGTCTATGCTGGTCTCTTATCCTCCCCCACACAAACACGAGTAGATTTTTAACCCTGACAACTTGTAATTTGCAGTGGGTTTATTTTTGTATCTGGATAAATATTTTTTAACAAGCAAAATTAAGATTAAGCGGTCTGTATCTGATATGATAGTAAAGAGTGCTGGGCCTTGTAGCCCGGAGTACTTTGGGGACTCGGTGCAGCGTGAATTCATATTCTTCTCATCTCTCCTCCTCCTTCTCTCCCTTCCTGCCCCCTTGCTTTTCCATCCCACTCTCCCTCTCTTTATTTCTCTCTTCTCTTCTCTCCTCTCCCATTTATTCTCATTTCCCCTTTCTCCTTCCCTCTCTCCCTTATCTGTACTATTTACACTGACCTTCTAGCTTCAAAATAATGGAAGAGATATAGCTCTAACTTGTATACACATACATGAATTGAGGCAAACCCTGGTGAGAAAATTAATCTCTGAGGTCCGTGTGCTGGACTCAAGTAGGGAAAAAATGCCAGGTGGTGAAATTCTATAGGGGATAAATTCAGTAATTCCTTCTAGAGAGAAAAAATAGGTAGTCTTTCTTACTTTAAATTGTATTTTACCCTTCGGTTTCAAAGCAGGTTACTAGATGTTCCATTTCCTAGGAAGTCAGAGCAAATTCTACCTCATCTATTCCTTTACCTGTCATCTGTCTTTCTGTCTGCCTGCTTGTCTGCCTGCTTGCCTACATCTCTACCTGCCTTTCTAGTTGTTAAACAAGTGAGTATTGTGTCAAAGTGAATTATGGTGTGGTTGTATGGACGCTTTTAAAGTGCAAGAGCTTAAGGAAGGACATGTGCCATTCGATAGCTTATAAAGGTTGAGTCTTTTTCTGTTAGTAATATTTGTAGAGAAGCTAAGGGGCATCTATAGGTTATATTTGAGTTACACAGAAGAGTAGATATGCATGCAGGGGCATTTGCACTGCTGACAGGTAAATGAGGTTTTTTTCCTTCAGTGTAAAATCCTCATATAATTAAAGTTATTTTCTTAGATGTCCCAAGAGTTGTAGTGTGTCTGTGAGATGATATCCTGTTCCATAGGAATTGAAACTGATATAGACATTGATTTTCTACTTTGCACTAAACAATATACCGGAAATGGGTGGGGGAATGTTTTCCCAAGTTTGAGATTCTTTGGAATCAGTAGAAAAGTTAATGCTGGGGGAGAGAGGGTTAATTTTAAGACTCAGGTTTGGCTTTCTTTGAAAAGTCATCTTCAATTTTATATATATATATATTGACTAAGGTATAAGGTGCACTACTTTTGGTCAGATATAAGATTTATTAAAGGCACCTGCTTTGTGTAATATCACAAAGGAATGCACTACTAGCACTGTCACCAAACTAAAACATCAAAAATGACCACTGTTCCTTTTCATATTTGCCACAACTTGGCTTGAGGGGAAATTGAGGTGGATACCATTCAGTCCCTAAAAAATACTAGTTTCCAATTTTCTCATCAAAAGAAAGAATAGTATAATCCTAGGAATTAAGTATAGTGTTCCTTAAAATTCTGTTCTCCATGAAAGAAGTATCCTTCAGTCTCAGGCATTTGCATTCTGGGTACTTGGCTGTCCCTAGACCTTTTTAATGTGTGGTCTGGGTCCATTTTCTGTGATAACTCTTCATGTCACTCACTAAACTCTACTGCTTAGACCTCTTGTAATGTGGTTTCATTGTCTTTCTTGCTGATCATTAAGGCTAGCCATACTTGAAAGAGAAACAAATGAGCAGCCTTGATTACATTCTTAGCTGTGGCCAAACAGCTTCTGAGGCTGCATACGTCTCTGGATATAGAAGCAAGGTTGTTAGAATTGGAACAAGATATTCACATGCCATTATCCCATGTCCTGCCGAGTCCACTGGTAGAATCTGAACTTGGGATCAGAGTAGGCAATTTTTCAAAGCCCTCTTTTCCAAATGTAAATTCCATCATCATTTTGGTCACGATGGAATTTACTCCTGGGAAAGGGAGTTAAAAAAAAGAGAGAGAGAGTGTGTCTCAGAATTTTGAGTAGTTTCTTTTGCTGTACTCACCATCTGGAAAGCCTTGATTGATTAGCTTTGGCCTCACCATTAAGTGTCAATATAATCAATGGGAATTCCTAGACCAGGGTGATTACATAGATAATTTGCCTGCTGTGTAAATAAAAATGAAATTGTTTAAATTTTGTGAGAGAGAAAGCAAGTGAAAATAAGAAATGACAATTTGTTTGTTAGAGAAAGTGGAGGCCCTTGGAATGACAGTTTTTGGGAGTGTGGAGCTGTTTGGCTAAGAATAGGAATGAAGGATATTTTTTTCCAGTTTATCATAGCCGGAGTGAGGAAGCGTTCTTCCCTCTCTTGCTTGCATACTAGTACATTGCCAGTAGTGCCTACTTTACGTATGTAAACATCGGGGAAGAGCAGTAGATGTCTATTACCTGGAAGCTTTTTTTTTTTTTTTTTTTCTTCTCAAGGAAAAAAACCATTTACACTTTTTGTTTGTTTGTTTCTCTTGGCAGGTAAAACAGAAAGGGGCTCATATTCATCTTATGGGAGAGAATCAAACTTACAGGGTTGCCACCAGGTAAGTGAGGATCTCGCGAGGGGAAGGGTTGGGAGAATTAGCCTGGTACTTCGGTTTATTTTACAAATGAGAGGATGCATTTTGGGCTGTGACACCAAGATGCACCGAGAGCCTGCCGATGCCTCTTTGCCTTTAAAAAGTGATGGAATAGCGCAGAGCTTGGAGGTCACAGGCACCTTCATCGTTAGCTCTCTGGCATCTCAGGACCACATCCACGGGCTTGCTTTTGTTTTTTAATCCATCAACCGGTGTTTGCAAACCAGCGATGTCGGTGAAAGTGTTCCATCCAAAGAGTTTATTTTGCAATTGAGAACTTAAGAATTTCTTCCACTAGAAATGCTTCGTGCAGCCATGTGTCAAACCCTGGGTTTGGTGGCTACTGCCCTAAATTATAGTTTTCATAGGGGCTGTATGATGTTGTGTGAAAACAGGGCTGTATTGAGGGATAAAAATGTCTGTGAAAATATGATTTGTTGTCCCTTTTTGTTTCTGAATTGTTTTTGGCTGGAAGTCAAGGCCAGCAGGCTAACAGCAAAGCCGTCTCAAGGGAAGCACGCGTGAGCTAGAAAAATAAGAGTACTTTAATTAAATAATAAAATGCCAGTGTAATACAAAGGTATAGCATGTGTGTGTTTGTCTCTGTGCACCCTGCATTTGCATACCTTTAACTCTCCAGAGAAAGCCCCGTTCTAAAAATACTATCAGTAGCCAAAAGTGTAAGCTTTGTTTCAAGACAATTGAGATTTTATAGAGGCTTTCTTTTTAATTTCAGTATCAGTATTAATCATATGTTTAAAACCCTTTTTTTAAAAATTAAGATGTAGGGTTTCTTTTTACAAGTGCATTGGCTTCTTTAGGGGGGAAAAAACAAACTCTTGATGAAATTTAACAATCCTCTTTAATATTCAAAGCTTTCTACTGTTTTATTATTCACCCAAACAGAACGTATGTTCTTTTTGTACTGGGAAGGGAACGCTTGTTCTCTTGATCTCTCTCCCCCTCCCATTTCCTTTAATGAAATGGGGAGGGGGGGGGGAAATCTATTTAAATTTTTTTTAAAACAACTGTGTAATATGTCCTGAAAATGTAAGCAAACAGTTTTCGTAATGAAATAGAGCCCCTGAAGGAGGTTTGCTTTTCAGATCCCTGTTACATATCACTAAAGGTGGGATTCGGGGGCGGCATGGTTTCTCCTGGATGCATTTGCATTTTTAAAGTTTGCTGCTTTGGCCCAGCCACCAAATGCAGTCAGATTCAGCATCTGAAAGACTGGTGGGAGGAGGTGAATGGTGCCCGGTTAGGGAGCTCCCTCCGCTGCTGCGAGGCTGCAGAGGACAGTCCCTGGGAGTTTGTTTGGAAAGAATTCTGCAGGAAAGAAATTTACAGTCCTTCCAACGCAGCAACGGAAACATCTTTGGAATGTGAGTGCAAATGTTCGGGGTAGATAGCCAGGCGACAAGCCTCTCCCCGCGCCGAGTCTCTGGTGTAAAGCTCTCGATTCCTGCCCAAGAGCCTGTTCCTGTGTATCTGTTTTCCGAGGGGTCAAGGCAGAGGTTGTCGGAGTTTTGGGGAGAAGAAAGTTGACAACATCCTTCCTTTCTGCAGCTGGTCATGGCAGAGGTCTCTGTTTTTGCCGGGCCTCTCTTTCTGGTCAATGAGAGAATAGGCTTCCTCGCCCCTGTATCCTTTCTTACTAATAGGAATTGGCGTGATTCCTCACAGACACAAAGATTTCCTCTGCTGAGTAAGCGTGAGGCCCCTTAACTTGGGAAAGCATCATCCAGACCGCGCGAGTCGTCTGTGTGTGTGCAGGGACACGGACCCTCCCCGGGCGTGTGGGAAATAACTTCCCTCGGGTGAGACTGGAGTGAATTTTCTTGGCAGACGCAAGGTGAGAAGTGGGAAGGGGCAGAGGGTGGAGTGCAGAGGTGGACGGACTGGCATGTGAAGGCTGAATTTCTGAGCCATGGGAGGTTCGTTTTTGAGACGTTTCGCCTCCAGGGAAACTCTGCTGTGTACAAGAGGGCGCTTTTTTCTTAACAAGTCTTCATCACGTAGGTGTGGAGGGTAGATGCTTTCCTTCTTATTTCTGCTTCATGGTTGTGAGTCTTGTAGGAACTGACTATCTGTTTGCTTAGCCTGGTCTCAGCAGTATTCATAAACAGTGTGATCACTTTTTGGAAATTCCCTGATGGAGGAAATAGGGGCCGGAGGTGCAAAGGGCACATATTATGAATTCCTGCTCTCGGTGAAATTTGAGAATAGGGCAGACCCTCGTGGGTCTCCCAGTGAACGAGTCTCTCTCTCTCTGGTGCCGAATTGTTCTTTGAGTCCCTGTCTGCCACCCCAGCTCTGCAGACCAGAAAGAAAGGCAGCTTGTCTGTGTCTTGGGCTTCAGGTCTCAATAGCAGATCACAGCTGAAATGACTCCCCACGGTGTGGCCAGGTGAGCGCCGCGCGTGGAGGGGGAGCTTTTGTTTTCTCCCGCCTGCTCCCCTCTAGAGACACAGGACGCAAACCCTTTAGATGCTGTGCCCTTCAGGAGCGCCGAAAGCGGCTTTATTGTATTATCACAACATCCCGTGGACGTGTAGGGCGAGCACCGTTACATGTGAACTTGCTTATTCCAGTCCCAGAGGCCTTTTGTTTGGTGTAGAGAAATGCTGGCGGTGAGCAACAGGTAGCAAAACGCTGCCCTGGAGAAATGGCTATTGATTCCGAAATGCATCAGGTTAACGCTTGTGCCTGTGAGTGTCCATTGTGTTCCTCTGGAGGAGTGAACACTAACAGTGACAGACATGTGGCTTTCAAAAAAAAAAAAAAAAAAAAAAAGTGGGTATCTTAGCCGAAAAACAAAACCGGCAGGTTTTTATTTATTTATTATCAATTAAGTGGTTTTCATTAAAACCAGTAATGAGATGATGCGAATTCATTAATGCATCCCTACATAAAATTGTCAAACAACAGCCTGTGACTTTACAGACTTGAAATTGTGTAGAAAAATTCCGATAGTCAAAACCGAAGCGGCTAAAAGGACTTTTTTTTTTTTTTTAAGTCCTCACTAAATATGGCAAAACTAATTTAAATCAAATTGGGGTACGGAAATCACACCCAGGCTTAAAATGTTCTTGCCAAATTACAACCTCATACTACTTTTACTGGCAGAGAAAATAAAATTTATAATGGAAAGTCTGACAGAAATGAAAATGAGCGGAAATAAAGTTTTTCTCAAGATAGTCCAACTTTCAAATGATAAATAGCCAATAGTGATGAATGGGCATCACTTCAGAGGAGAAGAGAGAAAAGAGGTCCTTTGCTTTTGGCCTTTTTTTTTTTTTTTTTTTTTTTTCCCTGCTTTGAATAAGATGTTTGGTGATGACAAACTTTTTTTTTTTTCTTCTTTTTTAATCTCGCTGAGATCTCTGTGAATGAGGTGATGATGTCAACACAAATGATTGTTATTAAGGTAGAAGTTTTCCCCTTAAATGGACATCCAGCATTGATTATCAGGACTTGTTTGTCTTCTCTTTCTGGGATATGGCCAAGTCTAAAGCAATGGTTTCATTATTAGTATCTCCTGAATACTAAGGGGAGGGTGTGTGTGTGTGTATGTGTGTGTGTGTGTGTGTGTGTGTGAGAGAGAGAGAGAGAGAGAGAGAGAGAGAGAGAGAGAGAGAGAGAGAGAGGAGAGAGAGAGAGCGCACTCATGTGCACGAACTGGGCCCTGTCTGAGACTAATTAAGTTAAGAGTCTTATTAGCTGGACATTTGCTTTTCTTATCTCTCAGGTGATTCCAATGTGCAGCTGGGTTAGGTGACTTTCTAGAATGTTCTATAGGAATAGGCTCTATTTTAAAGATTTGTGTCCAAAATCTGGAATTGCCACTGACCTTGAAAAAGCTTTTTGATTTCTTGCCTTAATTTGATTATTTAAGACATGTAAATACATTGCATATGTACTTCATTTAACAGGCAGTGAAAATTACTGCTATGTTGAAAATCAGTAGATGCCTTGAAATTTTTATACAGAATTCCACAGCTGAACTTCTTGGTCCGCATTGTTTTCTCTGGGGAAGTCCAAGGCTCTACCCTCCTCCACATTCTTTATCTTTTTCAAGTAATCAAATAGGACTGCCCTGATAAAGTCATTGATGTGTACATCTGAAAATTGACAGGGTTTAAGAATTCGGCCTAATCTCGAATACCTTTGTTAGATTTCAATAACCGAAGCTTTACAAGAAAGGGGTCTTCTCTATATTTCATTTCACTTCCTCATAAATCTAGTAATTTTTGATGATTGAACTTAAATGTGGAGTTGGTTCTGAAAGAAATTACATATTTAAGGATGAATTTTTTTTCTTTCAATTATTTTTTTATATGGAAGGAGTTACAAATTACTTAATTCTAAAACTTTTTGGCCCCTTTAATTTTTTTTTTTCTTATTTAAAGTCGAAATGGAAAGGATATAAGCAAGAAGGCATAGAATAGAACCCCCTGTCTCTTTTTATGAAAATGGCTGTTTAGGCCTTGTGTGCACAGAAACACGTTTGGTTTCTAATCTGACATCAGGCTCAAATGTTAGTTCCTGGTGGGCAGCAACCCGGTCCAGTCCTTGCGTTCTTCCTGGGACCCGCTCCCCCGGAGCTGCCTTACGCGCTGTCTGTGCACTGCTTAGCGCTCCGCTTCACTGCATAGCACTTTTCCAGCTTGGCATTACTTATGTTTGTTGAATTCTGGGTTCCACCTGAATTCTGTGAGCTCCCAGAAACAGGGGCCACGTCAGTTTTCTCATGTATTGTGTGGACTCGGGTTTATTTCCCCATCATTACTCTTAGGCGTCATTTCGATAGTAGAGTCTGAATAGCGATGCATAGGCACCACATTGTAAGCATCATTTTCATGCTTATGGGAACCAGAAAATCACACTTTCATAAGAAAGTTCTTTGGAAGCCCTTCCTTGTAACTTTTATGGAAATGTCTTTAATAGCTTTTCTTTGGGGGGGGGGTCATTATGTGTAATATTTGGCTTTTATCTTTATAATATCTTTAATGGGATGATACCGAGGCCATGTCACCGAGTGGCACTTGTCCTCATTCCCTTTCAAGGGGCTGAGTACTAGCCTGGGGCCTCACAGTTCCAGGCCTGAAGGGACCCAGTGTTTGCTGTTTCTGGCGGGTGTGTTTTTGGAACCAAAGGTCAGAATCCAGACCTGTCCTTTTTGAAGGTACCGGTGCTGACCATGGGGCACATATTTAAAGTGACAGCAGCTAGTTCCAGGCATCACGGCCTGAGCCTGCAGTGGGAGTGCCGTTGGGACTCGCCCTGAGCACTGATTTTTGGGGCAGGGGCACCTTCGCTTTAGGACATCGCTGTGGGTGCACCCTCTCCCAACGGCCACCCAGCACCCACCAAAGGAGATGCAGGGGCCATTCTTTCAGCACATTGCTTAACACATATGTGCTGGCCCCTAGCAATGTGTTAGGCACCAGAAAGGAAGACAAAAGGAGGCTCTTTCTTGCAAACCCTCCCTTCACCCCCACCAGCAGCTTTCTGGATATTAAGGGAGAATCAAACTTCACTTATTTAATTTTAAAAGAATTTTAATCTCATAGTAGACAAATACTTGCAGAAGTTGTAAGAACAATAAAATGAAGTGGATATACTCTCCACTTAAACGGTTGCTAATACTTGTTACATTTGCTTCATGTTTGTATATAGATTTTAGTGAATCATTTTTAAGTGGAAGATCTAATAAGATTTCATCCCTAGATTATTTTTTTATCATGAATCTCTTAAAATTAACAACACTTGTGTATTTAACGAAATGACTATTATCACCCTTAACAAAATTAACAATAGGTTTCTAACTTAATAACCATTAGTTGTTCAGATTTCTTCATTTGTCCAATGAAAATGTATTTAATAGCTTTTTGGGTGGGTTGTGATTTATGTATAATATTTGGTTTATGTGTCTCTTTATATTCTTTTTTATGCTAGAAGAGTTCCTATAATTAAAAACATGCTATCTCCCTTAAAGAGATTAGGTCAGTTATCTTAAAAAAAATATTATCCTCTCCCCCCACCCTTTCTAAGTGGTGTTGGTTTATTTCTTTGTGGCGCTCCTTGATTTGTTTCTCTATCTTGCCTGCAGTTTGAAAACTAGGTCCAAATTCTTTCAGGTGAAAGTTAAACTTTCTTAGATTATTTCATAGATGAAGCTATGTGCTTCACATTGCATTCTATCCAGGGGCATATAGTGCTGTTATGTTGCTATTGGTGATATTACTTTTCTTGTTTTGGTTCATCCTTACCTGAGGATATTTTTTCCATTGTTTTCAGAGAAAAAATGGATTAAAAAAAAAGGGACTGAGGGAAGGAAGGAAGGAGAGAGAGAGATGTGAGAGAGACACATCAATCTGAATGCACCGTGATCAGGCTTGGAGAGCGAACCCACAACCCAAGTATGTGCCCATGACTGGGAATCAAACCAGTGACCCTTTGGTGGTGGGCCAGTATTCTACCCACTGAGCAACCCCTGCCAGGGCTGAGGGCTGAGATGCTAATTTTAATTACTTGGTAAAACTTGCAACCTCCCTCACCCCCCTTCCCTTCATTGTAAATAAACCTTTCCCCTTTTGCTTAGCAAGCAGGGTTTGTGTTGATACTTTAGCTCTGAGTAGTTATCCCTGTGCCCCAACAATCTCTGACCTGATTGATTTAGCATGCATTATGGATGCGTGGCTGGATTAGAAGTTTTAGAACAAATGATTAAAAAAAAAAAAATCCATCATTCCTTTTGCATTTATAGCTGACATTCTTCTGTGAGGAACTTTCTTTCGTTGTTGATTTAAGTGTAATATATAGACAAGTGTAATGTTAATCCTTGCCTTAAATGTGGTCCCTTACCTGGAGGATGCTGGAGGCATTAAAGCCGTCTTCAGACCTCTTAAGGTATATTGATACGAAAAGCAGTTATGGCTCAGGCTAATGGTAAAAAAGCTTTAATTGCAGGAGGGAGGAAGTAATTATAGGTATGTTTCCTTGAAAATGAAACTAGTATTTTTCTTCTTTTCTTTTGCTGAAATTTGGAATTTGGTGACAATCTCTGCACCCCTAGCAGATTAATTTTGCCACAGCACTGGAGTTTCTGTAGGTTCTCAGGTTCCCCTCCAAGGCTGACCAACTGAGTGGCATGGGTGCTGAGGTGCTCAGTGAAGCTGCTCTATCAAGGGCTGGTTCCGTCCCTTCCCCAGTCCTCTCACAGCCCAGGCTCGGCTCATGAGTGAATATCAAAATGAGTGAATTTCTCAAAGTTACGTAGAGCTTACCTGGGGAAATAAGATTCAATGCCAGCATTAACGTTAGAGGTCATTATTATAATTCTTATTTGATGATTAAGAAAGTGATGCAAACTGTGCAAGATTTCACCCCCAGGTAAGTTTCAGAGCCGGACTTTGAACTGGGAAATGACTGCTTTTAAAGCCAGTGCTTTTCAGCCTGGGGCCCCGCTGCCCACGCCCCTGAGGAAGTCTCCCCTCGGAGGTTTATCTGGAGCCCATTTGGAAAGTCAGTGACTTTTGGTAGCTGCCCGACTCACTGCACGCTCCAGGCCTTACCATGGTGCCAAGAACAGAGTGGCTTCTTCACCCCGGCCTGCTGAGGGAGGACTGGAACTCTGAACCCAGGGGGTGCCGGCAGGCATGGAAGAGGGTGGGCTGCACCACTCCTGGATACCCCCCTTTTCTAAAAAAACAATTTAAAAAAGCTCCTTTCTGTATGAATAATCTATTCTGCAGCATCCTCAGAATTAGCATATGCAATTCCATTAAAACCAATGAAGATTTCCTGTGAAAAGGCTGGGGTAGAATATGCCAATTCGCAGTTCAGCAATAGCATGAACACTCTCTTAAACATATACAGATTCTATTTGGACCTTGCGTTTGTGCAATGCGGGCAGCATAGGATTTGCTATCACGAATTTGGATTCATCATAGATCAAATTATTCTTCCAAAAATACAAGGACTACTTAGAATGAAATTCTGAAGCCATACCTTTAACAGACACTGAAATGTGACCGAAACTTTTTTCAGTGATGGCATGTTACTCGCTCGTGAAGTATATGACATGGTAACGGTGTGTTGGAAGCATAGGCAAGTTCTATGGAGCGGTTCAGGACAGCGGGTGCAGAACAACCATCAAAATCACTTGGAAATGATTTTTATGAGACTTCAAAGAAACGGAGTCCTGGTATCCAAATTGAAATTTCACCAGAATCTTGGGGGTGATTTCTCTTTTCTTACAAAACTATTCAGGGGTTTTAGTAACTACTAGCAATTAGGACTGCAATGTATCTTTAAAGTTTTGATGTGTGAAGAGAAAGGGGAAAATCTCAATTAATGACCAAACAATTGAGTTAGCATTGAGGTGCACTTGATAAAATTTAATATTGACATATACCTGCTCATCAGGTGGAAACCTGTGTAGCCCTCTAGCTTTTTTCCATAATAAAGAAAATATATGCCGAAACCCGTTTGGCTCAGTAGACAGAGCGTCGGCCTGTGGACTGAAGGGTCCCAGGTTCGATTCCGGTCAAGGGCCTGTATCTTGGTTGCATGCACATCCCCATTGTGGGTGTGTGCAGGAGGCAACTGATCGATGTTTCTCTCTCCTCGATGTTTCTAGCTCTCTCTGTCTCTATCCCTCTACCTTCCTCTCTGTAAAAAAATCAATAAACTATATTTTTTTAAAAAAAAAGAAAACATATAATTCGGCATCAGCAAAACTTTTCACTATAAAATGGCAGAAATGTTTATTCTTTTGCCTGTGATCATGCTTCATGTAATCCCACATTAAGAAAATGTCTCCTGAAACTCTTAAAGCTGAAACCCAAAGTTAAAATTATTGGAGCACTGCAATAGATCAACAAAGCCCTTTGTCTTAGAAATAAGTGCCTTAGAAAAGACCAGTAATGGAGTCTGCTGCCATGCCTGATAGTAATAGGTAACTGCTTGAAATAGAAGAAGCCCGTACCCTGGAAGGGTGTGTGTGTGTGTGTGTGTGTGTGTGTGTGTTTATGTTGGTCTCCTCCCATCTGCCTTCACTCGCAGACAGGCTACACTGCACATCCTGACGCATGGGCCTTTGACGTCATTGCATTATCTAATAGAAGTAGTTTTTTTGGGAGAAGAAATCCAGCAAGAATACATAGCTGCATTTGCTTTAGCATTTCTAACCCACATTTTTTCCCCCCTATAATGGTACTCATTTTTGTCTGACATTTTTGTACTTAATAAAGTAAAATGTTGGTGTGGTAGCATCATTCGCCTGGCACATCCACAGATTTTGTTGAATAGGATATATCATCACTGCTATATGTTTGTGGTACTTAATGAAATCTGTGTGTCTACCCCTGGAGTCCATTAGCCTCCCCTTCTAAAAGACATTTTGCAGTGAACGCTTTCTGTGATGTTTAAAAAATAACCGAGTATATCTTATTTTCAACCCACCTCAAAGCCACGGCTATGTGAGTTTGGGACGGTGACAATTCAATGATAAGAAAGTAATTAAGGAAGAACATCACTGAGGTTTTCAAGCGGTGACCATCCTCCAGAGCTCTAGGTGTGGGGTCTCTGTGTGTCGGGTTTGACCGTGAATGCAAGCAGAATAATCCGAGCTCATTTGCACCGTGATAATGAACAGCAGGGCACTGAATCTTTCCCATTTTATTGGAATTGTATACAGTGAGTTATTAAATTTCATCTCTGTAATACACCTGCAGTAAAGTAACAAAACATGGCTGCACTTAAGGAACATGTGTGTGTGGTACAATACCCTCCCCCATTATTCCAGCACCCGCCCCCCCCAACAGCTGCTTACAGATTTCAGGATCCATTGTATATATTCCCTTGAGCCCATCTCTAATAATCGAGACACATCTGCCATTGCAGTATTATAGGCATATGTAGTTTTATTGAAAACTATACCTGTAAAAAAATTAAATAACTCCTACCTCAATTAAATTGGCAAGCTACCTTTTGCAAAGATTATATTGCCGATCTCCTGAGACTCGATGAGTTCATTTTATTCTTATATTACAAATCACTAAATGTGTTATTTTTATTTAGCCAAGTAGCTAGCTTTTTTCATACTTTGATGATAAGTCACTTTTATCTATTCTCACTTTTGTTTTCCTTTTACCCTTATCTTTACATTAAAAAAAATACCATGCAGAGTTTATGATGGAAACATTGAGAGCCTGGCTATAATGAATGCTGGATAAAGTCAAGAGAAAGGACCCTAGAGAAAGGACCCTGTAGCACTGGCTTTAAAAGCAGTAGTTTAAATTTTTAACTGATTATTATTTTTTAAATGTTTATTATTATTATTATTATTTTAGATAAAGAGGAAGGGAGAGAGATAGAGATACAGAAACATCGAAGAGAGAGAAATGTCATTGATCGGCTGCCTCCTGCATGTCCCCCCCCCCCCCACACACACACACACACAGGGCATCTAACCTGCAGTGCAGGTATGTGCCCTCACTGGGAATGGAACTGGTGACCTCTTTGTTCCTGGATTGACACTCAATGGCTGAGCTACACTGGCCTAGACATAAAGTTTACAAAATCAGGACCAAAATCTTAACTCTTCTTATGCTTTGATAGATATTTGTGCAGCTTCTTTGAGATCCATTGGCCTTTCATAGTGGCAGAATGGGAAATAATGTGAAGAAGGAATGAGTTAGTACATCATACAAGCATGTATAGGTGGATTAAATCCCCTACCTTAACATTTATATTTTGTTGGATTTTGAGAATATCTATGAAGTAATTTTATCTAAACAGGTTAATGGTAAAATATTTGGTGAGATATTTCTGGGTATAACCTTATTTTCACTTAAGATGTGTAGGGGGTCTATATAGTTATTCGTAGTGAATTAATTATGCCGCTAGTACATTGATTTAGCTTAGTAGAAAGGTTTATAAATTTGCTTCATATTAGAGTAGAAAAATCCAAAGACAAGATGCCCACTATATTAATAGAAAGATAACTACATATCCTTTCTTCAGAATACGAAGGTTACCCCTTACATAGTTTCTTACAAAGGAAGAATGTTTCCTGCTATTCACAAGGACTATATGAATGGATTGAGGTAAACATGGATGGATCCCTATCCCCAAAGTTAGTGTAGACTCAGAAAATAGGTACTTGGGTAACAGTCAAAAGGTATACGATTTCATAGAATGAAGTCACAGATAAATATCTAGTGAGAGTTGTTGAAGAGAAGGTAGAACATCAAGTAGTGTTGTTGATCTCCAGTCAGGATTAAAAATAGTTGCATGTTCAAATGATGTAATCAGCTATGACATTTTCTGCCTCTCTTATGGTTCATAAGAATTCAAAGTTTAATGGGGATAAAAGTCTGAATCCTAGATAGGTCATTGCTTTCACTTAAGATCCAAAACCCCAAGAGAATTAGATTTCAGGATCTTAGATTTCAACTTTATAAACATCTAATCAGTTGGAAAATACATTCTAAATTCTAAACTAGCCTTTTGAGCAAAACTCTTGCAGAAGTTGGGGAATGCGATTTAACTTAGGCCACCCCACTCCTTTGAAGCCCGCTCTCCTGAGTGTTCTCCCTTTGGGTGTGAGTCATTCCTGTGGAAGTATCTGTTACCAACACTTTTGAACTGTGAAGTCTGTTTGTCACACTGAGCTCTGCAATTCAGAACTGTTGTGGGTAGAGTGACTGGGATGAAACCACATCAGCGGTGGTTAAAGTTCTACTGTGGACAGTGACATGTGGCAAAGAAGAATGTCAACAGCTGCTACTACGAATCATTGTCCTTCAAGGAGTCCTTCTGCCTCTCTGCCTTTTTACTCTCTCAACCAAAGAGAAGTCACTAACATGGACCTAGTCTTCTCAATCCTTCTCCCACTTAGCTCCCAGATACGATTTGCTTTAATTTGTTTTCATAGTGTAAGATGTGGATGCCATTTTGTCAATGGAAGAAATATTAACTTTTTGGGTGTTTTATATGGGGGAAGGGATTATTCTTTGCATTTTAGGAGAACTCTGTTCTGTATTCTCTTTTGCAAATAACACATATACCTTATGATTCTTGAACTCCAGTCTCCATTCCGTACTTCATTACAAAGCTTCATTTCATTATATCTGAGGCAACTATACTCTCCTCTAAAACCTTATAGTGTGCCTTCAGAAGACATATTGGAGGAAGCTCCATCCAATATGTCTTTCTTAATTCTCTGGTATAATATTTATACATATTGCTGTAGCAATAGAAGGCAGACATAGTAAATCAGCTCTGTAGAACCTTAACGAGAAATCAGAACATTTAACAATAATATATTCCTCTACACCTTCATTTGCGTATTTGGTAAATATTTGTTATGAACTAGCACTCTGTTCCCAACGTTTAAGGACGTGATATTGCTATGTTGGTACAGGGCTTGAGCTAATAGTATAGTTATCTAATTTGAAACTCTAACCCATAACTTTCAGATTTATATTTTTACATCTATAGGGTATCCCCAAAATGTATACACACTTTGAATAATTATTAATCCCAATGGGTTAAATCTGAAAAGAAAGAAACATCAATTGAACTATCAGTTGTAAAGTATGTATACATTTTTTGGGGACACCCTATATTTAGATGTTTTTTTAAGGGGCTAGAGTAAAATCTGGCAATTACCAATGAGATAATACTTCTAAGGTATTGTGCTTTTAACCTTGAATTTTATTGAAGGATTAGTTCCTTCACCTATGTCCCTTGGCTTGGTGACTGACTGTTCTGTCTCTCTCACCCCATTTAATCAATTCTACTTTCTATACCAATAATACCCATCCCCCACACTCCCAGTCACTACTATTGCTTTTCTACCCCTCTGCCTCCCTCCACCCACCTTCTCTCTCACAGTGGGCCATAGAATGATGATCACTGCAAAATCCTGGTGATGGCCTTGCTTAGCATCCCTCCAAGTACAGGCTCTTGTCATGGCTGCCGGCCTTGTCCTTCAGACGCATCATTCACTTCTCCTGTCTCCGCTGTACCGAGCTGCTTCGAGTTCCCTTAGGGCTCTTCCAGGGTTCTCTCAGTTTTTACAAAAACCCTTCCATAGACCTGCAGCACTTTCTCCCTGCCTCTCCTCCTCCACCTCATGCATTCCTTTTGCCAGGTAACTCACTCATCGTCCAAGGTTCAGCTCATGCACTGTTTCCTCCAGGTCCCCTGGATGTCATGACCTGACCAGTCCAGAACAAAGTGGCTCTCTTCTGTGCTCAGGTGGCCTGGGTGCACGTTTCTGTCCTAACAATTGTCACACCCTCTCCAGCCAGGAAAGGCCATGGGCTATGGTGTCATCTCATGCCTAACAAGGGTAACGCAGTGAGGTTTGCTTAAGAGTCAGTGGATGGATGAGTAAATGAATGAATGGGTCAACAACAGTAACAAAGTATATAACTATATAACGTGTGAGCAAATAACTTACATGTTAGCACTTTTATACAAATTCCTTAAATTAATCATGCCAGTGACCCAGAAAGGTAGGAACTATTTTTAATCCCCACTTATTGATAACAAAACAGAGACTTAGAGCAATTTTGTCACTATTAATATAGTAGTAGCAAAAAATGGGATTAGGGCTCCAGGTTTATCATTCTATCTGTCTCTCCTTTAACTCTGGATAAAGACAGTGGACCTTTTGTCATAGCAAGTAGCCTACAGTCTTCTCATAGATGGTTCCAGATCTCCTCTCCCTGTTCACTTAGGGATCATCACACTATTGACTTCTTCCTGTCAGTAAGAAAGAGTGCACCTCTGAAGAGGCAATGATGAACCCAGCAATCTGTACATCGACAGCACTGTCAATTTGAGAGCCCCACAAAGCAGATATTTTGAATGTTTCCCATAAGAAACTATAAATTACATACAATATGATGCCAGTGGTGGTAACTCTGCTCCACTGGTTTGGAAGGACCTCAGTTGTGGTGAAAGGGACTGCAGCGCACTGAGAAGGAACAGGCTTTGCAGCTCTGGCTGGAGTGCAGTACCAGCTGCATCTTGTCCTCCGGGTTGCGTCCTCCTCTACCGTCCCTGGCGCATCCTTCTGGGCAGAGGGTGGGGTAGAAAGAGGAAGAAGTGGATGGGTTGATTAGGTCCTGATTAACTTCATGTTTTCCCCACATTATTCTTTTTCTTCTAACCTGGAGGTAAGACATGGAAAACAGTTCATAATGATACTGAGCTTAGCTTTGGTCTATAACCTTGACATCCCTAAATTTAGAATGTTAGAGTAAGAAAGGACCTGAAGGCCACCTGGTGCCCAGGGCCATTTTTGTACAAATGGGAAGCGACAGCACAGAGGTGTTGAAAGACTTCTCAGTGGCACCCAGCAGACCTCCCTCCCATGGGCTCACAAAGCGCAGGGCAGATTCCAGTAGCTTGTAGTGCTGACCTTTTTCCTCGATGTCTTTGTAGCCTCTTAATTCCCAAGAGCACAGGGCCACCCCAGTCTATGAAGTCATAGCCAGAAGCAGCCGGAAATGCATCCCGAAGAAATTTCTAACCGAGCGTCCCTTTGTTCAGCTACCACTGAATTTCATTGTCACGGCGCCAGAGGGTATCGTTTGCTTGTAAATACTGAGTTTTTGAAATGTCACTGTAACACTGGGAAAATGTTGTCTCAAAAGGTTGCCAAAGTGACAGAATCCCGACATTGTAAATACCAGCCAACACAAGTGCTCATAAATGACAGGAATAAAATATACTTGACTAAATCCATAATAATCACTGATAACACTGTTTACCCTCAGTGACCAGGAGCTGCGAACTTGGATAAAAAGCACATGTGTGCAGATATCATTAATGTGTCTGAGCCTCTAGCCATTCCAGAATATTTTGATGGAAAAGCTTCCTAAATACGTGGAAGCTTTACAATAACGAAGAAGCAAGTGTGGGGAAAGGCGGCAGCAGCCCCCGTGGAACCGGAGCCAGCCTGGCTCCCCAGCGCCCAGGGCGCTGATACAGCCTCCATGGTCAGGACCAAACTGTGAGCCCGGCCTCACGGGGCACTCAGTTCTCTATTTCAATGGATATGATTTCTAATAGAAGGTCCATTTGCCACAGGCAAGAGATCAATAATCACATACCATGTTCTTGAGAGAAAGAAAATATAGACTTGAACTCAGAGCAACAGAGGAAAGGATCTCATGAGAACCTGAGCTAGATTTTCACTTAAGAGGGATGGCCAGGCAGTCCCAGCTCCATCCATAGCCTCGCTTTCTTACTGATAACTCCCTGCTCTGTGGAGATGATTGCCTCCTGCTCTTTTCTGTCCCAACTTAACAATGGTGCCTGGGTCTCAGGGGTTCTAAGAGGAGCTGTATAAGGTGACAAGTCAGTCTCTCAGCCTCTCTCACTGCCCCAAGCACCTCTCATATCCTTGCTCTACCTCCCCCCAGAATGCTCAAGGGACAGAATGCATGATAGAGGGCTGGCCCTGCCCAGTTTTGGGAATGGTGAGAGCAGGAAGGTGGTGACAGAGCAGTCCCAGGAGCTTCCCCTCACTGCTCTGAAGCTGTGTTTGTGGAGGAATCAGAGCTGCCTGGAGTGACCTTGATTGTCATATGTGTGCAAAATTATTTTCCCTTGACATACTCTGTATTTTGTGTTTTATTTCCCCCCCCCCCTTCTCTCCCTAGCATTGCTTTTTAACTAAAAATAAAAGGTTGCATTCAATATCAGGAAATGATGAGGTTTGAGGAAACTATAGAATTACACATTCCAAATTGACACTGTACCAAGAAGTTGTGTCAGTCCAATTTCTTGGATTTTTATGCTTAGGAAGAATTCATAAGAAGGAAACAGCTTTCAGCAGAAGGTGCCCATTTTAGTAGTAGCAGGAACAGAGGTGAGCAGTTTGAAATGATGTGAGTGCCCCCGGCTGTGTGATGTTGGTATCCAAGAATAGCGTCTACATGGATGATACTACAGCCTTAAGAGTTTTGGTGGAGGAGGAAATAGGAGTGTCCCAAGCCCTTAGGAACTCAACTGTTGGCCTGGAATCTGGTGACATGGTCATTCAACTCTGCCACAGGGATTCCCTGGATAAAACCCTGTGTGCTTCCTGAGATACTTGGCAGCTGGCTGGAGGCAGGGCCTGCTGTGCTAGCTTGACGGATGAGGTATAAGTGTCGGTTTTGGAGAGTCAGTGGCTGTTCTGGGCTCTGTCCTGGCACTGCTCCTGCACACTGGTCATAAACGCAAGGCAGAGATTGAATTGCTTCTTCTATTTCTCTCAAAGAAAGACAGCGTTGTCTTCCAGGGATGAGCTGGAAGGCAGTGCCCATGTGGACATTCTGCAGAGTGGGCAGCCTTGAGGGAGGGCCCAGTTGCCTACTCTCCGGGCTGCGAGGACTGGCGGTGCCTCCAGGGCTCCGAGAGCTGGAGTGGAGCTGAAAAACCTTGACGTTTACTTCTTCTTTGCCTCCCGAAAGGCAAAGGACACACCTTCAAAATCTAGTCTTCCCACTCTTCAGCCATCTTTTAAAAATTCCTTTCTATATAAAAGCCTTTGGTGATTACTTTAGGCATGGCAGGCATGCCAGACTCCTGTTTGGAAGAGCTGAAGCAGAACTGAATAAAAGTGGTCTGGCCTCCGGTGACTGAGGAAGATCTCGCTACATTAGGGTCAATTTCATGGAGGCTGTATTTTGTTAAAATTCATCTTATTTTAAATAGATTTCTGCTGTTTTGACTTTTACCTGCAGGTGGACAGCCACAATTTCGACTCTTGGTCCACTTCGGTTATCGCCTCTTTGTTTTTCTTCTGGATTCCCAGGCTTCCAGCCAACTGCTCTTTTAGAAACCAAAGAGAAGTAAAAGAGATGGAGGGTGAGGGAAGGAGGCGGAGAAATATTTTTATTATCAGTGGATAAAAATACCTATCGGGCTCATAAGGTAGCTCCTTGGTAAATTTTATCCTTTAATTATTAGTTTAGAAGGGATATCATTGAGCTTAAGAGTTAGCTAATTAAGGAAATCAGTGCAAGATTTGGGGGAACTCACTTTTTCACTCTTCAGATCCCCTGAGTTTCATCCTTCAGCTCCACTTCTAGATTCATCCCCCCCAACCCCATTCTCAATATTTATGTACTTGTTAAAGCTCCAAACTTCAGCCTCCAAGGATCTAGCCCCAAATTGCCCTCCTGGTGGCAAGATGGAGGATGGGGAAAGGCTAGGTGGATCATTTTTGCCTCTTCTTTTCTGATACATATTTTTAGTTATCTATAATATAATATAAATCAATCTCAGGGAGAACCAGCTCTAAATAAATTAGATTACCACTGTTTATATGTGGGTTATTATGCTATAGGGATTTCTTTTCCTATTATTACTTTCCAGTTTTCTTTGGTTTGATTTTTGTGGTCTATACTGTATTGACCAGAGCTTTTGTAACAGTACTAATATCACTGGGGTGAGCGAGCCATGCATCTCTCTCTCTCTCTCTCTCTCTCTCTCTCTCTCTCTCTCTCTCAGTGCAGGGGATAGTTGAAGACTGCACATGCTATCACTTCATGTGCTGGTGTGAGCAGTGCTGGGAAGGGCTGTGATTTTATAGGCAAGCTGATTAGCCAAGCTCTTGTCACCTCCACCGTTGCTCATTGGCCTACCAAGTGTGAGCATGTCATCTAATTGACAGCTGTCTGTTGTCAGAGGGCCATCTTTTCTCCTTTTCAGTTTGAACACAACAGAGACATCTGCAGAGCTCTCTGCAGCTCTGACAGGGTTGTCCTGTCTGCCAGCCCTCAGACTCAGAAGGTAGTGTTGTTGAAGAGCTCAAAAAGGATGTTGACCTATTGACCATTTTGATTTGGTTTATTCTGGGGGGAGGGGAAGGTGCTTTTGAAGTGACTATTAAGTCTGCCTAGGCAGAGAAGACATGAGATCCAGTGTCCTGATGAATGGGGTTGGTAGAGTTTAAAATGTCTCGGTAGTAATTAGCTATGGGTTTCAGTTGATGTGAATGCATGGAATTGGGAGGCAAGTTCATTTTCAGGGTAGATTTGGTGTTTCATGGTGAGGTTAGACAGAAGCAGGGGCATATGAATCCTAGGAACATTAGCATTCTCTGTAGGTCCCATTTGGCTTATGTAACTAGAACAGTGCCTGGGATGTGTGTGGTTTTAGATGAGGTGTTGCTTTTCTTTTTCTCAGCCTAACTGGATACTACCCAATTTGGGACAGATTCTAGAATCTTCCTGAAACCATAACCTATGTATTTCCTGGCTAACCCTACAGAAGCATAACTGCCTCTCTGAGACATTTCCTATAACTTAGAGATATAAAGCTGGACTTTCGTGATAGGGAAACCATTCAAATTATCCTACAGATTTCATCATAGGAGTTTGAACTTATAAATCTTTGTCTTGTCTCAGTGCCTTCCAATGGAGTGCTATCATTTGAACATCTAGCAGGGCCGGTACAGTGTGTAGACATGCAGGGCTTGATTTGGATTGAGTCACACCAGATATGCATTTGGAAATGATTTAGTTTAAATGGTCAATTTAGTTTAATCTTAAGTTAACCAGAGGAAAATATTTCATTGCATTCATTTTTGAAATTTATTTAGAAAGAGATAGTCTATGTAAATATTGAATACATAGCTTTTACTTTCTTTGTTTTCCTATTGATTATTTGCAACTTAACAAGTCTTTGTCTCTGAACCTGAGTGAGAAGAAAAGATCTGAGAAACCTTAAGTAATTTGTTTTAAACTCTATGGGGGCTAGTATTAGAGAAAGGAACATCATTAAACTAGTTGTGGAACATTCAGACAAGTAGACAAGAAAGATTGCTGTTCAGAGTTGTCCTTTATCATCGAAAACAGGAATCATTGAGCAGATTGTTTACAATATAGCAGGTTCTAGACTGGGGTTGGATAAATGAGTTCTTATCATGCATCCATCCCCAAGTAGCACCTTTTTAAAGGCCCATTTTGTACTTCTGCAAAATGAAGGGCTGGCCTAATGGTTTATAAGATCCCTTCTAGCTCCTGTGTCTGCTACTATCAGAACAGGGCATGTTAGCCTTTAGATATTTCCCAAATAGTAGACACATTTCCAAAACTACATATATAAAGCAGAAATTCTGTTCTTAAAAAGAAGAAATACAGAAAGCATTCAAGAGATATTAGAATACAATTAGCCTTCATTAACTAGTTTCTTCTTACTTTCTGTTTAGTATCAGTGATAAATAGTTTCCATTTTTAAAAAGTTTAATAGAGGTCAGGAGGGTGAAGAGAGGGAATTGAGTCAAGTGGGATTCATGACCCACCTGCAGAGTTACCATTCCTCTTTAATGATGGTTTTGTCCAAGACGCTGGGAATGCTGTGTCAAAGCCTATGCTGCAATATTCAATTGATGCTAAGGCAACATTTTTTTTACATGTTAACATCTCAGAAATTTATGGTATGCCAATTTAACTGGAAATATTTTTACTTCCTTGGTGGTAAATAGTGATGTGTCTTATATTCAGTGGCATCATGTATTTGATGAAATGCACTTCTTAGAGGGAAAGCAAGATTTTTTTTTTAAACTAAAGAAAGCTAAGTGACTTCTTTACTCATTGCCTTAGGAAGGCAATTCATGTATGAAGCTCACCTTCCCAGAACTGCCCATTTGAAGAAGGAATGAAATACATGTTAATAGATATATAGAAGGAATGTTCTGAAATGAACTTAGCAACTTCTACTCCTTGGCTTCTATAGCATCTTTTTTTCTAGAATTACGTCAGTTATTCTCAGTCAGAAAGTCCGGGTATCTTCTGAAAAAGGAGGTCAAGGTCTTTGCCAGTTTCCAAGCTGGAACTCTTCCTACCTAGTCCAATACTACCCAAAGTGTTCATAAGTCACTTAAACTTTCTCTTTTTTCCCCATCCTTTTAGGGTTTTTGGATCTTCTAATCCATTCCCTCATTTCACAAATGAGTAGGCAGGTACAGTGACTCACTGTCCACGGGCTCCTTAGATGAGACCTGGTGAGCATGATGTTCACTCTGGCATTCTTGTCACTGCACTTCATACAGTGTAAGGAAAATGGATTTGGCCACAAACAAGTATTTTTTATGCCTTTTGTTTGGATTTCGTAGTGTTATACTTGTATTTATGTGAGTGAATATAGTTGGGTTCCTTTGGTTTGTGTTTCTGAATGCCACACTTATTTTTCTACCTTCTACACTTTTAAATTCATAGGTAATTTAACAAGAGACAGAAACCAAACTTGTCATATACAGTTCCATATGTACCACATTTTATGTTGGAATAATAGCATTTGGCCACTCTGTATTGAGCTCTATTTGTTGAGCATGCCAGAGCGGAGCTCAGAGGTTGCAGCACAGGGTGTTGCTCCTCATTTAAGGAGCCCTTGGACTGTGAGTCACTGTAAATGCCTACTCATTTGTGAAATCATGCTCACCAGGTCAATATATACTTACCTCGAAGTTCTTTACATTTGAATACGATTAGAACCCATTGCATGTTAATATCATACATATCCACCTATTAAATATGAATGAAAATATTTTAACAATAATTTTCTAGGACACTTCACCCCATTTGCTTCAGAACTGATGGAATGAGAAAATAGTTTAATTTTAATTATTTTTGTGAATTTTCACTTTAAAATATATATATATATATATATATATATATATATATATATATATATATATTGTTTCAAATACCTCATTGAAAGAGATGTGAGTAGTAATATCTTAATATTTTTAATTTTAAAGATTCTTCTAACTTTAAAATTTTACTTTTCAGCTTTATTGATATATGATTAACAAGTTAAATTGTATATATTTAAAGTGTGCAATATAATGATTCGACATATGTATACAGAGTGAATGTGTTACAATCAAGTTAGTTAATACAACCATCACTTAAATAGCTAACTTTTATGTTAAGAACGCTTAAGAAATATTCTTAGCAAATTTTTGATATACAGGGCAATATTATTAACTGTAGTCACCATACTGCACATTAGTTTTCCCCATCTGTCCTCAGAGAAGGTACTTAATCCTTTTACTTCCCATTATCTCTTTTTACATTTTAAAACTCTAATTCATAGTTTTATTTAAATTTCACAAATCATTCCAATGATATCATATATAGCTTTTTTTCTTGTCCTGGATACAATCCAGGGTCACGGGTCATTTTAATTGATATGTTTCTTTAGTTTCTTTTAATTTAAAAGAGTTTCTATTTTATTAAGCTCATCAAATGGGTCAGAGGCTATGGATCAGCCATAACACGTTGGCGGAAAATCACTTAATTGAAGCTGTGATGGTTAGAGGAGATCTGAGGCTGTTGGGCAGGCAGTTATCCTGAAAGGATGACTCTCTCTTATAATTTACTGACACCAGAGTTTAGTGTCCCACCTGTTCCTCAAATTTTGTGTATCTTTCTTATAAGCCACATTAGTGAAAGGGTGGAGGTAGCAAGTCTTTTCTAAAAGCTCTTAAATGTCCATTTGAAAAAAATAGTTCTCTAACGTCTATTTAAAAAAAACAACAACCCTTGGTTAACTATTTTAATGGTGAAACTTGCGTGCCTGTTTCAGGTTAAATCTGGAGGTATATTGAGGTGCCCCAGGGTAGGTTCTCCACAGGCATCAGAGATGAGGCTCCTGGGCTGGCTGTGTGGTAAGAAGTGTGACACTGCCATGCCAAAGTCAAGTATGGGAAAGTGGGATGGCCTGTGAGACCTGCATATGGAGAAAAAAGCCCTCCAACCATGAAGAGCCATTTGGGGTCACAGTTTTTGGTGGATGGTGGTTGAGAAATGGCACTTCTTTTCAGGATACTTAGGTTTGAGCAGGAAACAAAGAAAAGTGACTGGCTTTGAGTGTGATAAATAGAGCTTTGTGAAAAGAGGTCAGACTGGATTCTTGGCTTGCTTCTGGCCTAACTAACATTTTAGTTTAGATGCAAGCATCCCACCCCATGCCTTCTTGGAAGCCTCCAAGTGTCCTGTGATAAAACTACAGAGCATTTTCTTTCTCTTACCTGGGTTTCGAGTTCTATTCCCGGGATGCACACAGGAGGCAACCTATCAGTGTGTCTCTCACATCAGTGTTATTAAATATTCTTTTCATCTTTTTATTAATTTTGCTTTGGATTGGCTTTTCATTTGATAATGTTGCTACACATTCTTATTTATTTATTTATTTATTTATTTATTTAAAAACAATTGTTGACACTTTTACAAATGTCCCCCATCCCTCCTCTCCTGTCCACCTTCACTCAGGCCCATCTCATAGCCACTGCTGTCTGTGTTCATGGGAAATGCATATATGTTCTTTGGCTAATCTTAAAATATTTTTAAAAATATGTTTTTGTTGATTTTAGATAGAGAGGAAGGGAGAAGGAGAGAGAGAAAAACATTGATGTGTGAAGCATTGATCTGCTGCTTTTTGTTTGCCCTTACTAGGGATCAAGCCCCAAACCTGAGTATGTGCCCTGACCAGGAATTGAACTGACTACCTCTTGGTACATGGGTTGATGTTCAACCACTGAGCCATGCTGTCTGGGCATCTTTGGCTAATCTTTTCATTCTCCTTCATCCAGTCCCCCATGCCCCTCCTCATTTCTGTACCTCCAAGCAACTCCATGAGCAGGTGGAATTATCATCTCAGTTTCACAAATGAAGAGGCTCAGGCTAGGGAAATTCACCTTCTCAAAACTTGTCTAAGAAGACTTGGGCCCTATTCCCTCTATCTCAGCCTACAAGCACTATCCTTCATGGCTGTTTGCTTGCTTCACTCAGATTCTTTTGGCCTCTGCTTTCAAACTCTTTTCTGTCCTCTGAACATCCTATGCCTGCTGAGTTCAGGCATCTACAACTCATGCAGGAAGTATAACTTTCTGCCCCCCTGGCAGAGGTATTATGAAGCACGAAGTGGCCATCTCAGAAGACCTCAAAAATACCAAAAAACTGGCCACACCATGTATGAATAAGACTTGACACTGCCTATCAATGTGATGTATCCGATTGGAATTACACTAGTCATCCAGGTTTGAATCAGGACAGGCAATGCCACTTAAAATGTTTCCTTCAGTGCAAAGATTGTAAGAAGAATGGCAGCATTTATCCCCAAACCAGTATCTATACTAATAAAAGAGTAAGATGAAAATTGACTGTACCTTCCCAATGTCCACCAGCCAATCATGAGTGGGTTAATTTGCATATGCAGTCACCCAGACCTCTGGGCAGTGTGGGAAGGCAGAACGGTGGCTCTGGCCAGAGTGAAAGCAGTGCCAGCAGCCAGGGGAAGGAAGGCCCATTCTTGCACAAATCTTCATGCATTGGGCCTCCAGTATAGCATATTACAGAATGATTCACAAATTTAATTTAAAAAAGAAAACACATTTTGCAATTTAACCTTTATATAGTTATATCCCATGTCTTTCCTCTTCTGTTTATGTTCATTCTTTTCCAACCTACTAACTGGCCCTTTGTTAATATTCTCTGCCTGACCCACATATTTTCCTGCAGATGGGTATATTTTAGTCCTCTCTATCAAGACCCTCTCATTCTTTCTTCACACTCCGAGCCTAATTAGATCTCTCTAAGCTCTGAAGTTTGACAGACAGTTGTCATTTGCACTGACACACACATTCAAGTGCCCTAAAATCCTGTTTGGGAAAGTGATTCGCATGGTGAGGGGCCCACTGTGAATTGGGAAGGGTCCCTAAGGGGGGCACACTTAGGAAGTCCTAGGGCAGTGGTCGGCAAACTCATTAGTCAACAGAGCCAAATATGGACAGTACAATGATCGAAATTTCTTTTGAGAGCCAAATTTTTTTAAACTTTAACTATATAGGTAGGTACATTGTTATTAACTTAATTAGGGTACTCCTAAGCTGGCCTTTGCTAAAAACTCAAGAGGCCAAAGAGCGACATGTGGCTCGTGAGCCGCAGTTTGCTGACCACTGTCCTAGGGCAATGACGGGAGCTCTTTGCTTAGTTGATTTGAATGCTCCTCTTTTTTAACTTACAGTTGGGTTGAGGTCAGCATGAGCTTGCTGTGGGGAGAGCTGGCCCTTGACTAATGGAGTCCCTCACCCCGAAGCTCCATTCTTCGGCAGTGCATGGGTTGAGCAGGGCAGGCCAGGAGCTCTGTATGGGAGGCAGCACTTCCCTTTGGTCCACTGCATGAGTGAAAACACTTCGATGTTCTGAGAGCTACAAAGGCACAGCTCTTTTCTCCTACAGACTGACAGGCAGATATTTGAGCAGTAGCCAACCAACCCAGTTCAGCGAACTGCCAAAGTTGATTTTTATAAGACATTTAATGAATATATTTTTATTTATGTTGATGTAAAAAATATCCAGCTGCTGGCTTTTGCACCCCCGCCCCCTCATATCTTTTTTTGCCTTAATGCCAAAATTAGAGTATTTGAATATTTAAAAATTTCCTGGAGATCCACCTGTGAAGTGTGAGGCCAATATGGATTTGCAGGGGGAGTTGATGAGGTTGGTTGTCTTATGTGCTTCCTGGGAATGTGTGTCTCCTCCCACGAGGCTGCAGTGTGGTTCTGACTGTTCATGGGCCTCAGCTGACTTTTAAAGGAGCTGAGCATCCCGGCACAGGGGCAGAGGACAACCTTAGGAGCTGGTCCTCTGATCAGGGTCTTCTGGTTCTTTCTCTGACCATCTGCTTGGCCTTTAGTCCAGTATCTCAAATGCCTTTGCCTCTATGCCAGCTTTAAATTTTCTGGGACTCTAAGGAAAGGATGGAGTATGAATCTTAGAGGAATCTGCAGCTTTTAACCCCACTGTTGCTGTTCAATCTCCTCCTTAAATTTAAAAACACAGAGAATTTGTTTTGGTGACATGTTAAACTTTTAGAACATTTTTATTATGGAAATTTTCAAATTCACAAAACATCTAGAAAACTGCAAAATGATTTTTCCATGTATCCATCATCTAGTTTCAACAGATGTCATTTTCCCATTCTTTTTTATATAGCAACACTTCTACTTCATCTTTCTGAATATTTTAAAGCAGTGCCCAGATAGCATATTATTTCACCTGTAAGTATTTCAGGAGCCTCTCTAACAAATAAGCCCCCTCCTTTCTGTTTCATAGCAAAACTGTCAATGGTACTTGACTAGCATCCTGAGTGTGTCATGATGCTTGGCTTGCAAATGTCTTTTTACAGTTGGAACTTGAATCAAATTCCAAACAAGGTCACATGTTGCATTTGATTATCATGCCTCTTAAATCTTTTTAAAATCTGTAACTCTGCCCCTCTATCTCCTTTTTAATATTATATCTGGGCCATTTTTTTTTCCTAAACAATATCCCCACTCTAGATTGGATTGATTCTCTATATTTCCTGTAAAATGATAGTTGAATCTAAAATTTTCATAAGATGTATGATCCATTTCTTTTTCATGGGTTATCTTGATTACTCCTTTTGCTTCACGTGAAGCGATAGATAATATTTGGTCATTCTCTTGTCATGATGCTTAGATTGATCAGTGAATCCTTGTGCTGCAATCTGATCCCCATCATAAAGTTTCTCATCGTCTGTCACCTGCTGGTTTTAGGATCTATTGATTATTTCATTGGAAGATACAAAATATTCAAGACAAATTAATTTAAGGAAGGTTTTTGTCCTTATTAAATCTTACCTGGTGTATGATAATCTATAATTCATTTCCCTTGGATATTTTTTACAAGTTTGTATTGTAGTTTATATTTTTCTAGTCATATAGAATGTCTTACAGAACTACTAACTTACTTATTTGTTCATATTTTCTTTTACATATACAAGTGAAATTTACATTGGACTGTGATTTATACCCCTGCTTAGAACAGTTCCGGGAACATGTAATGCTATTTATTGAAGGAATAAACTTATGATTTCTAAAGAATAGGAGCCCAAAACTTGGCTGAACTGTGAAAAGTTTTTGCCATATCATAATTCCCTCAAATTTTGGACATTTTGGGCAAAGGGATAGAAGTTGCAAGAGCTTTGTTGTCTGTGTTGGCAGAAGGAAAAGGATGGCAGATTAGTTTGTAGGTGTTTGGATGAGGACAATATAAAAATAAACAAATAAACATAAATATATAAAATAATATATGTACATATAAAATATATGGACAGACATACACACACACATATAGGTAAAATTTGGGAACATATAGGTAAAATTGTATACTTAACTAGAGCACTAATTGTATACTTAACTAGAGCACCTATATGTTCCCAAAAATTCTAGTTTAGCACTTCTTAGTTGGGGTTCAGGAATCTGTAGTTTAACAACTCCACCAGGTGATTCTCATCATGAGAGAAGTTTGGGAAACACTGTTCTAAAGGCATTGAAAGTCGCTTTTCCTTTAAATAGCTTTAGGTATTGACAGTATCTCCAAAGTAATTAAAAGGTGGTGTAGTAAATTTTCTTCCATACCATGCTTTAAGCACTTGATAGGAAAAGAACGTTATAGGCCACAGAACCCTTGGAGTCATGTATATTTCAGAGTTCAGGGATTTTTTTTTTTTTTTTTTTTTTTTTTTTTTTGCATTTTGGGAAGTTAATATGGTATATGTAACATGTTCTATGTAACCCCCATGGAGTCTCATGGAGCGTCAAGTAATTAAATAGATGCCTGTTTCTAAATATGAGTACATAGTCATACCTATGAGGATAAAAGAGATTACAGAGATCCTCACATCAGTTCAGGTCAGGTTTGTCACAAAACTGCAGAAAATTTTCAGAGACTTTAGAATAGCAAAACTGAGGACAAGGCATTATGGTCCTATCCATGAAAAAAAAAAAAAAAGGTAAATACCTATCCTTTTCTGGAAGAAGAAAAAAAAAGCCAAATTATTAACAAATAAAGCAAATATTATTATTAAAGGATTATAAACCCATCATGTAAATTACTTCCTTCTGAGATTGCACATAAAATTTAACAATATAATATAGCCAAAATCGGTTTGGCTCGGTGGATAGAGCGTCAGTCCCAGGTTCTATTCCGGTCAAGGGCATGTACCTTGGTGGCAGGCACATCCCTGGTAGGGGGTGTGCAGGAGGCAGCTGGTCAATGTTTCTCTCTCATTGATGTTTTTAGCTCTCTATCCCTCTCTCTTCCTCTCTGTAAAAAATCAATAAAATATTTAGAAAAAAAAAATATATATATATATAATATAAAGAAGGCCTATGTATATGATTAAAAAATGTTTTGAATCAAGTTTAGAAACAGAACAGCTTAGTTCCTCACCTTGTGCCTCAAAGCCTAGTGTTTAGTGGAGAGAAGGCTGGTCTGCGGAAAAGCCTGCTCCTGCCGGGGAGGTGGGAGGCTCGCTGACTCTCAGGCTTGAGAAACCGGCGTTGTCACTGAGCTCCATCCCGGCTTTGTGCAGCAGACCTTGGTCCGGAATTGTTCTTCCTCCCAGCGCTGCGGGCAGGCACCGCGCTTCTCCCAGAGACTATGTAGGAGGTGAACATAGCGGGGAGGCTGCCAGAGAGTGAGATGCTACATGTTCCCTGAGTCTAGCCCTCTTCCCTACCTTTTTGTAATGAACATGAGCAGTTATCAACAATAACAATCTACCTATGCAAAACTGAAATGAACATGAGTTTATCTTGTACACTTTTAAAAATTAATCAAGTGGTCTTGTCCCTTTTAAATTTATTTTGGAAGGTTTGTTTCTAGTTTTTTTCTATAGAAATTATTTCTATCAAATACCTGATAAACTACCTGTGATAGTTTTACCTGGGCTAACTAAGTTCTTCTCTACTTTAAAATGTGTTTTTTTTAATGGCTTAGTTTATCCTCTTGCTTTTATATTGTAACCTTTGCATTTAAATACATTTTGGCATAAAGTGTGTGAGGCAATACCTACCTAATTCTTTTTTTTTTAAACGCTAAGCAAAATTTTAGTATTGTTTATTAAAGAACTTTTTGTTTCCTCATTGATTTTAAGGACACTTTTATTATAAATCTTTCTATACAACTATTGCTATGTCTGTCTTTCTGTAGTAGTACCAAATTGTATTAATTTTCTTTACTTAAAGCAGATATGTATATACATACGTACATACACACACACACACACACACACACACACACACACACACACACACGAGAACCGGTGCACAACATTCATGCACTGCGGGGCTGGCCCTCAGCCCGGACTGCATCCCTTCACAGTCCGGGATCTGGGACCCCTGGGGGGAATGCCAATCGCCACAGCCACTGCACTCGCCAACCATGAGCCCGGATTCTGGCTGAGCAGCACTCCCCCTGTGGGAGCTCACTGACCACCAATGGGCAATTCCTGCGTTGAGTGTCTGCCCCCTGGTGGTCAGTGTGCATTATAGTAACTTGTTCTGCTGTTCAGTCAATTTGCATATTAGCCTTTTATTATATAGGATATAGTAGGGTTTCCCAACCTCTTCATAAAGATATTTCTTAGCTATAATTATCATGCATTTCATTTTCTAGATAAAATTTAGAGTCATTTTATAATCTCATGTTCTTCCTCTGCTTACTCATTTTTCTCTATTTGGCATTTTGTTTGTGTTTACATTAAAATTCTAATTTAATTTTGAGTCATCGATTAATTTTGCTCAAGTACTTTTTGGTAGAATATCTCTATAAAAGATTAAAGTACTTGGTTCATTTAAAAGTTGCTGTGTGAGATTATTTTGGTGTTTTATGAGTGTTTGTGCTGCTGAATCCTGTCGTGATTTTTGTTAAACTGGCTTATGAACTAGGTCAGATAATCAGTGTCAGATGCTTAATATCTAAATATATTAAAATGAGGAATTAATGGGGACACTTAATAAACAATATGCCTTTCTACATCTTTGAAGATAAACTATAGGTGGATATAAATGCTCTACAATTACTATCAGGAAGCTTAAAAATTACAAGTCTTCTCTAAATCTGCAAAGTTAGTTGGTTGCTCATTGTTAAAATATCGCATTTCTTCGAAAGATTGAAAATGCTTATAAAAGTTGTGTGTGAATATTGGGTAAACCAGGAGATTGGGGACTGGCCATTTATCAAGGAAGGATTTCCTTGAGTGAGTTCTGGATGGGATTTCAGAGGAGGGCAGGTCACTGTTTGGGTGGGAAGCTGCAGAGGTCAAGGCTGAACCTCTGAAGCTGGCAGTGGCTAGAAGCCCGGATTCCCTGTGATTCTCACTGTACTGCCACTGCGTTGAGGCAAGGTTTGGATGAGGAGGTTCTGCACTCCGCCTGAACACCGGCCAGCTCAGAGTCAGCAGTTACTGCAGCGTGTGGGCTCAATGTGAGGGAGAAGAAAGGGAGACCTGCGAGGTGGGTCAGAGCCTGTGGGGTTGGGCTGGAGGGAAGGGTGTGAGTTTGACATGCTCGTTACGGCTTTTCTGCCAAAAGAAAAGGAGCAGCTATGGGCTTTGGAACACTAAGTTCTGTCAGCAGTACGTGAACATTCAGGGTGGAACAGGGGTGCAGGAGAGAGTGAGGGGTGCAGAAGGCTCCCATAAAATTTTGTGGCATTCTTTCCATGACCAAATCGTTGAACTTGGAGGATGTGCCCTATACAAACACTGCACCTTCATCCTAGAAGAGAAAGTCAGCAAACTATGGCCTGAAGCCATATCCGGCCCACAGCCTATTTTTATAGATAAAGTTTTATTGGAGCACAGCCCCACCTGTTCATCTACACAATGTGCATGGCTGAGTTCATGAGGCACCAGCAGAGTTTAATAGTTGCGACAGGGACTTTAGGGCTGCCAAAAAATTAAATGTTTACTATCTGGCCCTTTAAGAAAATATTTGATCACCTCTGTTAGACCGTTGATCTAAGCGGTAATATTCTGGGAACACTAGCCCAGTCAGAGACTTCAGACAAAAGTTGTATCAATAGTCTAAGGGAGTGTAGGCCATTTGTCCTCCTATGAAGAAATGTACCAACATTTTGTGTTGTGTTTGAAGCTAAGTTTTTAAGTTGTTGCCTTGCTTGCCTTACTTCTGTCTCTGGTCTACTGTGGCCATTTCGGTGACGGTAAGTCCACCGAAGCACACTGAGTACCTGCTGTCTTTTGATTCTGTCTTGAGCCAGCCTGCTATCCACAGTTTGGAAATTAGAACCACAGTGCTGAGTATCAGGTTTAGAGATCTTGCTGTCTCTACCAAGGAGAGTGATTTCTCAGCCAGCACTTTTAACTTCTCCTGGCCAGTTTTATGTGCTGTGTTCCCAGAGGAACCGTTCTTTTCAAAACTCTCCCCAAACCACCCCCCTTTTTGTCATTGTGTCTTTGTTCCTCTTTTCGGCAGTGTCTTTTCTCCTCAAATATGTTTCCAAGGCCTTGGAGAATAATTAGGAAGCTGCAGAATGTTTGTGGGAAAGATGTGACTTTTACATATCAAGGACCACATTTTAGATTTTTCAGTGAAGCATTCATAGGGTGTTGTTAAAAACCACTCTAACGGCACAGGGGAAAAAGCAGAGGACCAGGCTGAATATATAGGCAGAGGGAGTCTATGTCTACTAGGCTAGAGATGGTGAGATTATCTTCGCGACAGTAATTGGTAAAATATAGGAAGCTTACTCCACAGTTGATTAACCAGTTGTTGAGGACATACTGTGTAGTAGGGCCTACTGTGCTAAATGCCAGAAAGATGACTGAGGCTCATTTTCTGCCTTGAGGAAATGCCAGACTAGAAGATGATGAATAAACACTTCCTTGCATGCATTGTGAGGACTGTTACAGCATGTGATTGTTTTCAGATGAAGTAGGAAGAAAAATCTAGAATGAAAAGGACTGGAATGTGACAGGACTGAAATGAGCAGACTGAGGAAAAGAAATAACAAAACCAAAAAGAAAGAAGGAAAAGGAATCTGAACTTCCTTAGAGAAGCCAGCTGCCCACCCTGTGGAAATCCAGGGTGGGGAACTCCAGGAGGCTGTGGAGAGCCAGAGCACAGCAGTGGGGGACTCAGACAGGAGACCTGAGATACAGGCTGAGATTTCAATGAAAAGGTTTGTTGTTTTATAGCCTAACACTACCTCATCTATTACAAATTTGTAAAATATACACTAGGGCCAAAACAGGTTTGGCTCAGTGGATAGAGCATCTTCCTGGACGATTCAGGTCAAGGGCATGTACCTTGGTTGCGGGCACATCCTCAGTAGGGGGCGTGCAGGAGGCAGTTGATTGATGTTTCTCTCTCATCAATGTTTCTAACTCTCTATCCCTCTCCCTTCCTCTCTGTAAAAAATCAATACAAAATATTTTAAATATATATATATATATATATATATATATATATACACACACACACACACACACACACACACACACACACACTAGGTAAGATACTTAGATATGGTAATATTCTAATTTATGTAGCAATGTTACATAATATTCTCATATAATAAAATATTTTGTATATCAATATATATATAACAGTACTCCTTATCAAGGCTAAGTAAGTACTGGGAACTTTGCTCAACACTTCATATTATCTAAGTTAATTCACACAACAGGCAGCTATGACTATGCCAGCATCTCCCAGGCGCAAAGCCTGCAGCCTGCAGAGGTTAGACACGTTGTCCAGTGTCACCTAGGAGGTAAGTGGCACCCCCTATGCAGGAGGCTCCTATGGAGAAGTCTGAGAGGTGAGCTTTTGATTTTAAGATGAACTGAAGAGAAACAGATGGACTGCTCCCGATGGTTGGGGTGAAGGCAAGAATAAAACCTCGAGTAAGGACTGGAGGGAGGGCATGTGTGAGGGAGAAGACGAGCACCAGCTGTGAAGCCAAGCCTAAGCGAATTCCCATCCTGGCTCTGCTGCTTGCCAGCCACACGGGTCAGGCAGCGTTCCCACGCTCACGTCCTCGCGTACAATGGGACTGTATCTTCTGCCTTGTTAGTATGTAAAGGGTCTGCAGCTGTGTCTGGCTCCTAGCAGACACGCCGTTGCAATAGCTGCCACCACTACTACATCTCTTACGGTTCCCACGACTCCGATTCCACGTTCTTCCTCCTCCTCGTACTATTACTGCTGCTACTGCTGCTGCTGCTGCTACTACTACTACGACTACTACTACTACTACTAATTATTAGAGCAACAGTAGTTGGAATGATTAATGGAGTAGAAATTTGCTAACAATATCATAAGTTTTCAATTTGATCAGAAGCAATGTTCCGCATTCATTGCAGAGGCAGGTCTCCGTATAAGCTCACCAGGAGTTAAACTGCGAACACGTTATTTCCTCTTTTAGTGTATAAATTAGTTTGGTCTTTGTACCACACGTTTTGGATAAGCCATACAGTCAAGAAAAAGAACTTTGGGAGGTCCTCTTCATGCACATTGAAAGCTGGCCCACTGACGCAGGGGCCGCCCTGAACTCTGAAGGGTGGTCAGGGCTTAAGGAACTGCAGGAGGGGCTGAAGATCCCTTGGTCTCTTTCCTGATTCTCCATATAAGCTCGGTTTTCTTGTGTTCTATGGCAATCTTGCCACCTTATTTATAAGTTCAGATGTTATCGGGATACTTTATTTCAGTGAATCTTCCAGGCGTGGCCGTCAGTTTAATATGCCAGGGGCTGGGTAAGCAGGGTGAGTGGCCCCAGTCCCTGTGCTCTGGGAGGACAACCTCTATCTGAAAATGGTTTCCATATATCCGTGCTCTTCGGGGAAAGCATTTACAACAACCTTGCAATGGAACCTTCCTCCCCCAGTAAGAAGAAGACTGACATGTGACAGTTTGATATTCTTTTATTTAACTAAAGTAGCAACCTGGACAAATGTACTTTTCAGCACAACTATTGTAGCCACATGTTTATATTTATAGAATGAGAAGTGGCGCTAATTCTCTGGTATATTAACAGGTCTTACTCAAAATGTTCTATTTTTGCGTTGGAACAAAATTGCTGAAGGGAAATATTTTAAGGCAAGTAGTTATTATAGCATACTTATCAAATTATATATTAAATAAACTTCCTCAACTGACAAGGAGCATAATGGAAAAAGAACTAAATTGTCTTCAATCCTATATTGTTTATATCAGATTTCTTCAAAGTTACTTTTATTGTAGGTTGCTGATTGCTTTAGTGTTTTCCCTTAGCTAAATTTCCACTGTCTCACTAACAAATGCAATCCTCTTTTTAATATGTAATAGATGACATGGGAATCCAGAATGGATTTTCAGAAACCAAAGAAAGACTGCCTCAGTTTAGTGTATACAATAAATAATGTTTGTATGTTCTTTTTAATTTGAGAAATAATCAAATAGGTGAATGCATAAATCTTACCAATCCTTGGGCAGCTATGACTTCTATAACAAAATAAATAAGTTTTTATTTGACTATCACTCTGTTATACATTAAATAGCAGTTACCATGGTAACCTTTGTATCACATTATAACATTTAAATAAAAGGTGATGTGTACAGGAAAATACAGTATATTAGAATTTTTAATTTTTTAATTTAATTTTCATAAGTATATGTGGTGAAATATAATCAGAACTAAAATAGGTAGTAATTTTGTAAAATTTCACTTGTATTCTTTGGGAGTTATGTAAATTTCCAACCAAAATGATGAACTGCTTTTATTTATTTTTGTGATGTTATGGGGAAATATATATATTTTTAAATAGCACTCAGTAAATATCACATAACACTGATTAAATACTGGTAATTGGCCTTGCAAAGAGAAAAACAAAATTTGAACCTATTTGAAGTCATTTATCATTGACTAATATAGTAGTTAGAGTTTGAATTTAACATCAATTTTGATTGATAAAATTGTATCAAATACATTTGTTTTTGTTTTTGCGTATCTAGTTTGGCAATACCTAGTCTGACTAGTTTTGTTCCCACGTATAGTTGACTTAGCAGTCACAGTTTGCGTGTGCTTGCAAAAGCAAAATTAAAGGAGCCCTTGAAAGAATCCTTGTGGCTGTTTCAGGAAAACGGCCACTGCGCTGAAATTGTTGAGATTGATTGTTGGCTCATTTCTTTATTAAATATGGACCCAAACTAGCCATTTCTTGTTGCCAGTGTAATTCTGGGCAATTAGGCTATATCATCACTGTTTATTTAACTGGTTTTTAGGTTTTAAATTTTTATAGTGGCTTTTCAAAATTATTAGCTCAGTGTATACCCACTGACAGTCATTCTCACCTCTTGAGGAATCAGTTTACATAATCCTCAGCGGACTGTGATACGGGACTGTGAGTTGGAGGAACAGAGAAGTAGGGCGACCATGTGCTGGACACCAGCTCTCCTGGACATGTTACATATGTTGTATAATGTGTTCCTGATGACACTGTGATAGAGCTTTCATTACTCCCTTTTTACAGCAGAGGGAATAGGGGTTAGAGCAGTTACATAACTGACCCCAGGTCATTTTGCTGGGTGTGCTTCTGAGCTTCCTGGGTGATCTGTCTGACTTCAAAACACCCCTCTCTTTACTTAGGGGGTTTAGACCCCACTTCTGACTTGTACAGTGTGCACTCCACTTATACAGTGGAAATAGAAAACACTGACCAAAGGTACTTAAAAGGAAACCTTTGCTGAATGATCATTTTAATAATCCGCTTTTCTCTACAGTACAATTACAATCTGTTAAGACCCCAATTATCAATGTTATCTTCTAAATGTCCTCGGTTCTCCTTTGTTTGAAACCAGGCATAGGACAAAAATCAAAATAAACCCCCAAAAAAGTGCATTCTGGGAACTTCAGGTTCAGGACTAAAGACTGTCCATTGACTGACCTTCAGTGTTGAGTTTTGAAGTTCAAAAGTGGACAGGTGGAAATACTGCCTTCTTCATTGCCCTTTGGTGCAAGATATATTCTATGTTGCAGAGTAAGTGCCAACAGCAGCAAAATTATCGTCCCCTCCTGCTACTATAGTAAGTCAGCAATGGCCCTTCTGTGGTCAAAATGGCAAATTCAGCAGCAGCTATTCGACAGGGATTTGCAAAAACTTCCCCGTGGCTGTTAGGAATCTTATTCAGCAGTGTCTTTGAAAACCCAATTCTGTGCAGAATTAGCTATGTAGAAATGACCTCAGTTGTGCCTTTTTTTGTTTTGTTTTAAGAGTTTTAAACAAATGTAGTTTTTAATTTTTCTCAATATGAATTTTGCACTTAGTGCTGAAAAGTCTACTGGATACCTATCCATATATCCAGTATTCTTAAATTTAACAAGGTTCAGAATTCTCTTTTCATATTAATATAAAGCCTCCCAAAATTCCTGGCTTTAGAGAGTCAGTTTGCCACACAAAGCCACTATACATCACTTAGGTTTGTGATGAAAGAATGGAATTGCAGCTGTGTGAGTATTAGAATACCCAAACATGAATTAGACTCACAAGCATTTGGCAATAGTTCAGAAAATGAGCTTAATCTGGTTTCATCTGAGACTGCTTTTCTCTGTTCTACAACATCCCCCCAAGATGTTGTGTCTGATATCAGATCACAACGTAATGGGAGTGACGCAGAATCAGAGAAAGCCCTAAGAATCCAGGGGCGCATTTGCCTTCCCCAGAGATTTTTTTTTTCCTTCTATTTTTTTTTTTTCTCTCTCTCTCCCCCAGATTCCAACTCTGAAATCCAAGGTCATTCACCTATTAGATGAATTAATTATAAGCCAGGAAAGCAGCATTCGTTGTACTCTGATCTCACTCATATCTATAATTAAGGGTAAATGTAATCTTCCTTTTAAGAAATGTACCACCCACCCAATGCATTTAAAGTGCTGACTGAAAAGAAATAATAGTTTAGAGCAAGATGATTTTAGTTTAACAAGAAAAAAAAAAGTTGATAATTTAAGCTCGAAGCAAGTCAGTTCTATTTTTGATTACCATTCAGTTATAAATCTAATTTGAGATGTAGGCTGCTTTTCTGTTACTCAATTTTAATTCATGGTTTGCATTCTTGGTTGCATAAGCCAAGTTCCGTGGTTGATCAAGGATGTTCAAAAGCTTTCCCCCAAAAGAAGTGGGGGCAGGGTGGAGAATCTGTTAGAAAGACAGTCTGAGACCCAGATCTGATGTCAAACAAACAGAAATGTTAATTGAAAGGGACCCTTACAGAAAATGCTGCACTTGGCATTGGAGTGCTATGTTGGGACTGGCTCTCTGCTGAAGAATTGGCTGCAGGGGGATAGACCCCCAAATATTTAAACCTGATCGGCCATATCAGCCTATTTAACACTTTGATTGGAGTATGCTGAGTCTTGAAATTGTTTATCTTTCAATAAAGCAAGGAGTGAGTAAGGGGAAGAGCTCATCTCATCACATGGCAGACAGTTAGGCGAACGTCGAACTCTGGGTTTAAGATTTACAGGTTAGCTTTCTGAGATGCCACAACTTGCTGCCAGTGTTTCCTGGCAGACGTGGGCAGCCTTCTACTGGGACCCAGCATAACCGCAGAGGGTGAGCGTGCACAATGTCAAAACCTGAAGCCCCGCTCGCCCTGTGTAAGGCAAAGAGAAACTGACCCATTTTAAAAGTAGACTTTGCCTTTCAACCTTAACTTCTATTCACCATTAATTTGCCTTTCAACCTTAACTTTTATTCACCATAAATTTGTCTTTACATGATGTGTGGGTAAATTCGTATATAAATGAATTCTTTGCCCATTACATGCAATACTTCATTTACCTTATTCAATCAAATTCATGTGTCTCTTTAAATTTGTAAACTCAGGTTTCTCAGCTGGTGGAAAGTTTTTTTTATCTTTCTTATTGCAACAGTTAAGTGTGTGACGTAAAGGCCAAACAATAGTCAATGGTCATTGTTCATTTCACAAGTATACCCCACAATGAGAACACATATATTTTTATCTTAATTTCCCCTGGGGGCTGAATGGGGCCCCCTTAAGTGTGAGGAAATGCTTATTTTTGTTACATTAGAAGAATGATTCTGTTGTCAAGTAAAAAAGAAAAAGGAACAAACAAGGCTAAAAAGATAGACACAGAAATGTGCTTTGTGAAAAAGAGATTAGCGTGAGCCACTAAATGTTTGTCGGCGCTGTCTGGTTTTAGACTAAGTCACTCTGCATAGTTCCTGTGGCTGGCTGCACATTCTAGAATCAGATACATGATCTATTTACAACTTGCCCATGAAATAATTTTCTTTTACATTAACAACAATAAGATGAACCACAGGCTCTTAGCTACCTCTAGCCTTCATTTTATATTTTTCACAGCACTATTGCGAATGCTGCTAAAATACAGTATTGCAAGTTTTTTTTTTCTTCTTTCTTTTTATGTTGACCTATTGAATGCATCTACTTTCTTGGGAGTGAAAACCTTTGCCACAGGTACCAACAAAATAAAGCTATAGTTAAGCTCATTAAAAAGACAAGCAAGCATTTAAAAAAATCTGCTCAGCACTTTTCTCAATATTTTGTATAATTTTAGAAAAATAAACATGAAGAAATGGGGCAATCCATGGTTACCAGAAGGGAAAGGGAGTGGGGAGGACTGAGAAGTTATAGGGAATGAAATAAATGATGAAGGAAGGAAACTAGACTTCAGGTGTTGAGCACACCATGCATATGCAGGTGTCTTATTATAGTTATTCACCTGAAGCTTAAGTGTATATTAAGTATATTGTTATTAACCAATGTCACCCAATAAATTTAATTAAAAAGTACAAAAATATTGTCAATAATATAATTTTAAGCTCCTATTTTCAATAAAATAAAGACTCCTTTGTAGATTTACCAAACTATAAGGAGGTTGTGATTTAAATCATCTGCAGATTTATTGATGAAAATTTCAAAGAAAATTTGGATTTGGACTTATATATAGACTTTGTTAATACGATTTACCAAGATCAATATTTTTTTAATTGAGATTCTAAAAATGTTTAATGCCATCCCTAAAATGACAAAGAAATCATTTGATATGATATACTGTTGGACTCCTGATTTTGTAGAAGAGTTGATTATAAAGAGCTCTGTATTTTAGCTTGTCCTTGCATAGCATTTTGGCATCTTAAATTCAGAAGAGACAGTAGTAATGGAGCATGTGGATGCCAGATTTTTATCTTGTATATAATCTGGTTTTTATTGGCTATTTATTTGGTAGATATTAAGATACGTACAGTGATCTGATTGCTCAAAATGCGCTTCCAACCTAAAATCTCACCCTTGAAGTTTTATTTCAAAGTAAGGTTTATTATGTATCCCTTCAAAAAGTCTGAAACTGGAATCAGGCAAAAGCTAGCTTGTCAGTGGCTGATTAGTCCTTTATCTATTACTCATCCAGCACTCACAAATCCCTGGGAATGGAAGGGTCTCTTTATAATATTTAGCTATATGGCAGTGGAAAGAGTAGGTTTGAATTTTTGATTTTCCAGCTTATGGGTCATATTTGACCAACTGCTTTCACTAGCAGACATGCCACTTTGTTGAGCTATTTAGGAATCAAAAAGACTGCCTTAATTTAAAACAAGGACCCTTTGTTTTAGTTGGTGACTGCCTTGTGAAATTTTTCAGTTCTCAGCGGGTTAACCAGGGAACAGGGGCAGAGTCATAATTGGCCTATTTAGAGTATTTTGCATGTGAATAGTGTGTTAGTGAAGCATCCCTAAGTCTGTTGTGAGTGACATGGTGATTAGAATTTAGATTAGGGAAAACACATTCTGTACTTTATCAAGGACAGTAATTAGTTCAGTCAGTAAAAGTTGATTACAAGTAACGATAAAGTTAGATTTTTAGTACTTAATTTTAAAATTTCTTTATTAAATAGTAAACTTGATCTTAATATAAATGGTAGCATCTACACTTGTTTTCCTTCACATCAGAATAATTAAAAGAACAATGTGTTCAATGCAGAGCATAATCAGACGATTTATATGTTATGGGTAAGTTTCTATGTAGTTTTTAGAAAATGCGATATTATATAATCTTTCCTATGTCATCATTTTCGAAGCTTTAGTAATTTGTCATGGCGTGATACGTTAATGATATTTGTGAAAGTTTTCTCGTGTTCAGGTAAATGTTTAATCTGTGGGGATGTGTTTCAGCCTCTGATAGTCCTCAAGAGGGCACCTAAAGTTCCTTAATTTGTTCCTGTGAGCGTAGAAAGCCTCCTGTTCCTATGATTTTGGGAGTTAATGTGAGGATTTGAATTTCCTCCCGGATCGTTGGCATTTTCTTTCCTGTGGGTGCTGCGTACCTCCATGGGGGATCTTGCTGTGCCGATGCAGAGGCAGGGGTCTCAGTGGACTTAAGCATCTATCTCCACTCACCCCCGACATAAGCAGCCAGGGAGTTGTGTGCGTTCGGAAAAATCAGAATGCTTCTTGGTTCTTGTTAAGGAAGGGCATGAATAGTTCCCAGATGTGAGCTTAAGTAGAGATAAAGAAAACATTAGTCTTACATAAGTGCCCTTTTCTTTTACATCAAAATGTTAGTCCTCTTAAAAGATTAAAATATTGCTTTGGAGGGAACCACCTTCTACCTTCCTTTCCAAAGTAGGAATTAAAAATTCACCAACTCTGTACTAGCTTCTTAGGCTGCTTTCTTTCCCTTTTTTGTTTTGTGTGTGGTTTTAATTGTTTCAGCTTAGCAGATGCTGTTTTCTTTATGGCATTGGTTTTAAGTACTAACAATCAGTTGGGGGGTGGTGAATGTGAAAAATTAACCTTATATGTTTGTTTTCCCTTTTTAACCTTCCAGCAGAGTCTCCTTGGAGGTGACATGGATATGGGCAATCCAGGAACCCTTTCGCCCACCAAACCTGGTTCCCAGTATTATCAGTATTCTAGCAATAACCCCCGAAGGAGGCCTCTTCACAGTAGTGCCATGGGTAAGGTATTCCTCTGTCTGAATGCCTGAGTGATTATTAGGAGTCTCTCTTTGCTTTCTTTTTTAATATCGCCCTCTCATCCTACCACCTCTCCCCCCCCCAAATTTTTTTTTTAAAAATCATGAAATTTGCTCAATAGTCAGGCTCATGATAGTAGTGCATTGGGTGGGTACGTTAACAGTCTGTAGTAGAGGAAGAGCTATTACAGTGAGCACTTATTTCTTAGGCTCTCTTCGCTGCCCATATGAGAAACATTTTAAAGAATCAGAGTATTAAAAAGTTAAATATGTGCACTTTTATGAGAAAAAAAAAAAGGCAGAATTTGAATTCTGCCAGGATAAAAAGTGATCCTGGTAGCAACATTGTGCTAAGGAAACGATGTAAGAAAATCTGGTCTAATCTCAAAGGCTTGGTAGTTTGATCTGCTTTTAGTTAGGAAAATGGGCCTGCGGGGAGCTCACAGCCTCTTCGTTTTCTTGCAGAGGTACAGACAAAGAAAGTTCGAAAAGTTCCTCCAGGTTTGCCATCTTCAGTAAGTACCGCTTGTTTCCGCTTTGAATATTATTAATTTCGTTCTGTTTTGTGAGGCGTGAGGGCAGGAGGAGGAAGTGAGGTCCCATACACCAGAGCTGCAGGGTTATCTAGAATGTGGATGAGGAGGGAACTCCCTGCACGGGCAGCCACCTGACCCGCGCTGGCGTGATGAATGGCATGTTCTGGAAGGCTGGGTGGTTGTGTGGGTGTTCAGCAGGTGAGGCTCTGGAGGGGGCCTTGAAAAGGTGCCTGGAGGTCCAGGAGTCTTACCTGTGCGGAGCTTTCCAGAGAATGAGTATTAGTTTCATGTGTTGGTTAAATTCTTTGTCACTATTATGATGATTTATGGATTTGCATGCGAAAGGAGATTTGTGGAGAGGATTTAGGGAAAATTTACATGGTTTTCAGGCCAGAGTGCAGAGAGAATGTCTCTATTTTCTAAAGAGGTTACTGAATAAGTCTGCAAAGGTAGCTGCTTCCATGGCCATTTGTGTCTGAAACACCAGGTGACAGCAAGAACAATCCAGCTGTAACCAAAAGCATTCTGGGTCTTTCTCATAGCTAGCTAAATGCAGGAGTGGCTGAGGTGCCTCCAGTCTCCAGCACAGCAAACAGTGGCTGTGATCACAGTGAAATGTGATCACAGTGAAATGTATTTTCATTTCTTACATATATTTTCAGATTTGAGATCCTGGTTTTGTGGGTGTGTGGTGTTTTTTTTTTTTAATTTAAAACTGATCTATTTCTAATAATTTCCTCTTCATATAGGATTAAAATATGAGTTCTTCTCTTCTCGTTTTCTCCTTCTTTCTACCCCCCCCCCAATTCTTCTTTCCTTTCTATGAGATAGATATTATAATTCAAATGTCTGATCTGTAGGACACTGGTATTCTTTGAAAAGAATGATAATGGGCCTATTATAAGTTCTTACACTCTAAAATAAATTATATTTCTGAAAATATATTACTAAGCAATTCTTGCATATTTATTTTATTTTATTTTTTTTAAATATATTTTATTGATTTTTTACAGAGAGGAAGGGAGAGGGATAGAGAGCCAGAAACGTCGATGAGAGAGAAACATCTACCAGCTGCCTCCTGCACACCCCCCACCGGGGATGTGCCCACAACCAAGGTACAATGCCCCCGACCTGAATCGAACCTGGGACCCTTCAGTCCGCAGACCTACGCTCTACCACTGAGCCAAACCGGTTTCTGCTTATTTTATTTTTAATAAATTAGAAGAATAATAGTTTTTGCAGATGCACTGTTAAATTAACCCAAACACTTGTGTATTTGACTTGATTTTAGTTCAGTTCATCTAAAAATTTATTAAGTGACTATATCAGAATAACTCTTATGGGGGGGGAGCAGATTTTGTATGCTGATTATCATAAACTTGGCCATGTTGAAGAGGCATCACAAAAGTATCCATAAATACAGAAAAATATTGTGTAAATAAAACACCAATGCATATATTGTAGAATAGTCACTTTGGACTACCAGTAAGTCACTTAATATGTACTGAGTGTTTATTCTTTGATTTTCCTGTGTTGTATTGAAATTGACTAAGATCCCCTTAGGTTTTTATAAGCATAGTTTAAGCTTGAAATTTGTGGTGGATTTAATGTAGATGAAACTTTAGCTCTTAATAGCTTTTATGAAAACTTGAAATGATATAGTCCTCACAGCTGTTTACATTCTAAACGTGCCTGAACCTAATACGGACAGCATTAAGTACAATAAGTGAACCTTTGAATGTTCTGAAATGATACAATAGCTCTGTGGTATAAAAGCCAAGCAAAACTTGAAGCTATAATGCCCTATTTATGCCTCATATTCAAATACATTTAGGCTGTTACTGTTTTTTTCCAGCGCTTAAAATAATGCAGAAATCTGCAGTTTCTAAGGAGTGCTCTGGTGTGGCATTAGAAATTATCTATCTGGTTATTCATTGTTAACAACAATTTATCATAATTCATTGTATATTTTTAAGTATTTCCCTGGAGGGAACTGGCCACCATAGAAAATTGTCTTAATAGCAAAATTTCCTTTGCTATTAAGACAATTTATGTGTTGCTGATTTGTTAACAAATATTAAAGTACGTTTTCCTTCTGAATAAATCTGGAATTGGAAATTTAGTTTGCATTATTTAATTTTGGGGTTTTGATGATCAGTTTAGGAATTACTATTCATAGAAAGTGTATCTTAGCTACATATTTTAATGGTCCTTATAGAACATCTTGGTAAATAGGGTACCTTTTTTGAAAGACAAGAAGTTCTGTGGAAATGGAAATGTTACCCTTTTTTTGTGTGCTTGACTTTTTGTTTTATCCAAGAAGAAGATAGCTTGGTTGATTTTTGGAATCCAGTAATCTATTTATTGTCATTACTTTAAAAATAATCTAGCTCTGTTTAAATAGCAGTGTAACTTAGCTTATATTAGCTTTGTTGTATGTATTGATTACATGCACTACCATCACACAAAATGTATATTTTATTTTTACCCAAAGAGATGGTCTGTAGTAGACACTGTAACACTTTTGCCCCAGTAGATCTGTATTTTTAGATCTTTGCTATGTTTAATTCTCTTTTTAAGCTCAGATACACTTATGAATATTTACTTGATAAGAGACACCTCTAAAACTTGCTTCAATATATACGAATATTTTTATAACAAATAACAAAAATTGCGGTTAATAAAAGGTTTCCTTTGGAGTGATTATGACTAGATAAAGACATTTATGTTTTCTTTCATACATATTTACCATGATAAATAGTAATAAATCTGTCACAATCTATTGTGTCAACTCCACTTGTTTTTGTTTGTTTGTTGTTGTTGTTTTCAAAATGGGACCTTTCTCTTCCTTAACATAAAACAAAGAAAATTGAAACTGTGACATCTGTAATCAGATGTTATTGATGACATGACTGCGGGGCAGAGGCTGGACTTCTCTGGCGGCCATTAGGCGGGGTCTTGTAGGAAACAAGGAGAGTGAGGGGCTAGCCTGGCCCTGTTTTTGAGAATCCTGCAGCAACCGTGGGAGAGAGAAAACGTCCGCCTGGCCCAACAGCGTGCCACGGAACTGGCAGGTCCTTGCGCGTGTGCCTGTGCTCTCTGCTGCTTAGAGCCCTCAGGTCACTGAGGAAGCCGGCAGGGGAGGGGGCGGAAGACCATCCTGTAGGGTCTGTGCACAGGCGCAGTGGGGAGAGGAAGTCCTTCCCTCTGGAGAACAAGCCTGCAGTAGGGCGAGAGGGATGTTGTGTTTAAAGGAAAGGCTGTGTGAAATGACAACTCCAATTGCCCAGAGCCCTGCGTAGCATGCAGAACATTGTCATGTTCTCTGTTCAGGTTCCACCATGTGCTCCTTTCAGTCCCATCCCAGGCCCTTGTGAGCCCTTACCTGGTGATGGGACTTCAGTCAGAAAGCTCCTTTTGTTGATGCCAGTTTGTTTCTCTTAGCTAATTTCCAGACTCTACTTGGGAACTTCTTGTTTGACTTCAACATCTTGGTTTTCTTTTTAAAACCATTTACCATCTCAGTGTTTTTCAAAGTTACTGCTCTTTTCAGCAGTTGTCTTACCCTTCATATAACCTAATAACATACACACTAAATCATGAATTTATGCAGAAAAATCCACCGTTTTAAATCACAGTTTTGGAAAAATGATCCACTATTTTTAAATATTAACACAGTAGCATTAACATCTAGAAAGCAAAAACTTTTCATATTATGTAGTTTTAAAATATTTTTTTCAAACAAAAAGACATGCATCTCCTTTCAGAAACATTCTTGTGCCCATCAGTATGTAAATACATAAGACTTTAATCTTAAATTTGGAATGTTTCAAACAATATACATTTTACCAGAAACGATTAATAACTACAATTATTTAGACATTGGTGGAATCTATCTCCACTTCCAATCCAGTTTTGAATCCATTGTTACCCTCTGCTGAAATCCCTAGAAACTCAGAGTTCTCTGGAAATAAGTTTTATCCTTAGAAATAGTTCATGGTCTTGTATATCACTAAGTGATCCTTTATTCACACTTTACTTTTTAGTAAAATCTATTTTTTGTGCTGAATTGCAGTTTCGGTGTTACTGTTTGTGTGTTTGTTTTTATTTGAAATTTAGGAGAGGATCTGCCATTGTATTAAGTGGTCAGAGATCATTTTAGACTAGTGGATTTTAAGGAAGACAATCTCTAATGTCATAAATATCCTAAAATTAAATTTAGAACCTCAAAGAAAATTTGAGACCCGAGTTAATCATCATATGGATTTGAAAAATAAAAATTCAATGTTTAGCAATTTTCATAAGAAAAAAATTCTGAATAAAATAAAGTCTTCAAGTTCTGATGATACTTCCTTTTTATAGAAGAGATTACTAGAAAATCACGAAAAAGTAGATAATGCTGATGACAATTATTATTTTGTGATTTCCATTATATTAAAAACCCTTCATATTTGAAGGTTTCAAACATGATGCTGAGTTCATACCAGAAATTATTTGGAGAAAAAAACTTTTCTCAATGCATGAAGAAATCATAATTTAAAAGAGAAATTGGTAATTATTTCTTCCATATTAGAGGCCCAGAAATCTTATATGATAAAAAAAAATTAAGTACTTAAAATGCATAATTTCCCCCATCACGTTTAAGACTGGTCCTAAGGAAGTCACAATGATGCTTGATCTTGTCAACCAAATTGTAACTTCAGTGTCAAGACAACTTTTGTTAAAATAGAATTTGTATTAAGCTTAAAATGATGTGTCAGCCACCTGGGCTCTATCCTGAATAGGAATGTCTGGAAGTAGCCAGCCAATTATGTGATGAGAAGAGTCTCTTCAAGGGCCATTCCTGTGTGGTTTGTTAAAATGTGTGGTTTGTCAAAACATATAGGAATTTACATTGAAATGTTAGGGTAAGTCACAGTATTCCAACTTTAAACACAGTATGACCATTTGTCAATTAAAGATATTGAAGCACAAAGTTTGGATATTAAACTTGTGCTTACTAATTATGAAGGTATATAGGTGGGTGAAGGATAATGCAATTAAATCATCCCAAATAGGGAAAACATAATATTCACATAATTTATATAGAACGTGACACTAGGAAATACCTTGAAAACTGACAAACATTCACCACAGAGTACTCCTTATTTTGTGCAGTTAATACTGAATTCAGTAAACCAAAAGCTTCCAAAGTTCGGCATATTCATTGTTTCTTTGAAAACCAATCATATTCTCACTATTGCGGTTAGAGGTCATTCTTTTTGCAAATGGCTGATTATGAAACAAATATAGGAGAATCTATACATATTTAAGTTGTCATTGAGGGTTCTTATTGCATTAAAACTATTTCAAAAGCATGCAAGACATGCAAATATACAACATATATAGGCATTCCAGTCCTTCAAGAGTTTGCTACAATTTTCTATATTTTTGTTCAGAATTTTGAAATAATAGCATTTAGTGTGAAACTAGAATCATTTGTTGAGAAAGGAGAAATACATTTCCGGGAACTCTTCTTTTGGACCTTACTTTATCACGTTCATTGAAGAGTATATTTGGTGTGAAGTCATAGACTTCATCTGAGTGGTGTTTAATTATTAAGAAATCTGAGAAGCCACTGCAAGGCTGCTTTACCTAGATGGAGAATTGAAACAGAGCTTTGCATATGTTTTGAAATTATAAAAAGTTATTCTTTTTATAGATCTGTGAATTTATTTTATGCATGTGGAATAATATAGATGGTTGGCTTACTATTCAGTTGACTACCACTTTTGTGAACCTTTAATATTTCATGAATTAAAGCATTTGTTTTATTTTCTAACAGAGATTTTTTCCCCCATTTTTTTTTTCCTCGATCATTGATAATTACTGCACTTCCAAGGTGTGTTTCCTGGTTTCAAACATCAAAAGTTTTTGTTTGAAAATAATAAATCAAAGTTAGATAGCACTTGGAGGACTAAGTAAAATTCTCTCATAATAGGTACCAATAACCCTAACTGGAATGAAGGGTCTCTTCAAAAATAGCTAAGTTGTATTTCCTTGAAGCAGATGAAATTGTCAGGCTGTTGACAGACACTTGCTTTTGTTATTGTGGTTTTGTTTTTTTTAATAAATTTCACTGAATTATTAGACTGAACATAATGTTGCCTTTCAAAGCAATAGCATGAGATTCTCAGCCTTGATCCCAACCTTCCCAAGCTGTGTTTGTGTACACGAGTGTGGGTGCGCATTTTAGAGGATAGAGCTTTTGTGTAAAATGCAGTGCAAAATGTGTGGTTTTAAATGCTCGATTATTTTATCTCAAAGCAGCAGCATGCGAACGATTCCCCTTTTTAAAGTTGCAGCTGCTGCAGAGGTGCGGGCTGCTTAGGACTTTGTGGCTTAGCTTGAGCATATGCTCCCTCTTCAGAGAAATGAAGGTAGTGCAGAAGATTCAGCATCTTGTCTCAGAGTTGCAGGGGTGGGAAATAGGATTGAAGTTTTGGTGAGAACTATAGATTCAGTTCTGAAAGAATGGCAAATTGGATTTTGAAAAGGACATTTTAATAATTGTATTTCAGTGTTTTAATGACACCCCCTATTGTCTCTCTAGTCTAACTTTTTCATCTGAGGAATTAATTAATCATAAATCTGCTACTAGGGTTGAAACTTGATCTATAAAGCGATTACTTCCAGAGTAATCAGAAGAGGATCTGTGTGTGTATTAGGTTTCACTAAATTTATTTTGAGTATTCGGTGGAGCAGAAGACTGGGGACATTTTTTTTTCTCCCTGAAGTCCTCTTCATAGCAAGTCGTGAAGAAAAATCTGTGTTCTGTTGCTAGAATTCAGTTGTGTCTGCAATGACAGTAATTCAAGGGCATTTCCTTTGTGGCTCCTATTAAAAAGACTTATATTTTCTCAGAAAAACGACCCTTTTGGTCCATTCTTCACACGTCCATGTAAAAACTCACTGTCACCACTTACAGTTGCCATTTTAGAAAAAATGCTGTTTTGAAACAATTATTTTGATATTATCTGAGAATGAGTGCCTGTCTAGAGCAGCCTCCTCCCTCCCAACCCATATCATTCTGAATATGCCTTCTGGATTATACTTATAATAATATTGTAATGGCTTCATTCTACCGATTGGCACAGTATATCGTTATATCATCAGCTGCCATGAGAAAGCAGTTTCAAGTAGGTGGCTGATTTCTTAGTGTTAATGCTTTCAAGCAACCGTGTTTGGGGAATTCGGTTGTTTCACAGGTGCTCAGGTGTATTAACCCACGGTATAATAATATTTTCTGGCTTGCTTATTATATTATAAAATAAACTTGAAGCACAAAATAATTCAATATTAAGTAGAGTATAAAAACTGGGGCTTTATCATCATAAGAAAGTCTAATAACTTGATATGTTTAGCAGATGGGCTAAAAATAAAATTTGTGAAGGATGCAGCAGTGCTAAACTCCTTTTCATTACTACTGAAGCTTTGATTTTAAAAGAACGTTCATGGCCTAGTGATGAAAATTTGATCAATCAATTTGAATTTTTAAAATCATTAAGCTGAATGGAAAATAAACCTATTTATGTAACTAATGTACTATTTGAACGTATTATTATGTAATAAAAAGGTAAAATTTCTGCCATTTAATACTAAGACATATGCTTCATGAGTGAAATTTTATTAACAAAGCCATATAGTGCCTTTATATGAAGTTCGTGTTTAGATGCATATGATATTGCCACATATAATCTATAGCTGAATTGGTAGTGCTAGGCAAAATAAAAGAAAAGAGAATTAAGCATATTTATTATGGATGTATATAGTTGGAGTTACAAAAATCAAACCCCAATAGGTAATTCTTTTACTTGTAAAAAAAAATAATGCTACTTTTGTTTTCTCTTTAATAAATTACATCAACATCTAGCTATTATGTGGATCCCTAAAATAAGCTTGAAGCACCCAGAGGAAAAAGCATTTTTCAAAGTTTTCATTCCTTCACTCATTAATTCATTAATTCATTCATCTCTTTCTTCATACATACTCCTTCCAAGTATATTATTCAACTAAAATAAAATTTAGACATACCATCTATTTGAACATTTCTTTCTCTGCTGTGTGCCCTTCATTTAAATTGTAAAGCTTCCTAACCAAGATTCTTCATGTTTAAGGAAACCCCCATTTTTGTCTCACATCCCAATTTGTGGAATGGCCTTATCATTTTCAAAAGCATAAAGTCTGGCCTTTGGAGATGGTTGTGCCATCAAAATAAAATAACCCTCAGTATACCACATACACTTTTTGTCCTTTGGGTTTATTATGTATCCACCTTAAAGAAGGTAAGGGTCTTATTTTATATACATCTTTTTTTGTCTCATAGAAGCTAAACTCATTGTGTTATGCACATTACTTTGAAATATATTTCCAATGAATAAATATAGCAATAAAAATGGTATAGCAGGGTAGAAATAAAGAGCTCTTTTTAATTTCATGTGTAATATCCTCTATTTACCCAGTGACCTTGGTAAGGTCACACACCTATTTTATGATTTACAAAATACATATAAATGGTGTCTGTTTAATGGTGTCTGAGATGATAGTGGTAACTAATACTCACCCTTAGCATAGTGTTTACTCTGTGCCAAACATGAGCACTTTGCACCTATTTTAAAGCATTTAATCCTACCAAAATTCCGTGAGTACTACTATTTATTCATGGCTAAGGAAATGGAAACTTAGAATACATTAAATATTCGGAAGTTTCACCTCACTGGAGGAGTCTCAGTACGCCCACGTAGTGCACTAGTGATAACACACAACTTCCACCCACAAGGCAGACCTGTTAGAAAGACTAGACAGCCCAGGATAGCATTTCTGTAATGGAGACAGAATGGTCCAGTGCTTAAGAACATGGAATCTGATCAGCTGGGGTTTTAATGGTGGTTAGCATGGTCCTATCACAGTGTAATGTCGAAGATATGGTAACAGCTGATGATAGTGACAAACACTGCCATTGTTCACATGAGCAACAAGGTAACGCCTATCTTCTGGCACAGGGGAAGAATTCAGCAGATAGTTTACCAGAGTAGTTGGTAGCAGGGCAGAAACTAAGAGCAGAGTCTCAGCTGGCATGCAGAAGAATCCTGCCTACCAAAGGACACTTGGTGTTTCTGAAATGCTAAAATACTAGAGGCCCCGGTGCACAAAATCGGTGAAAGGGCCTTGTCCCCGCCCCTGCCCACTGCCACCACAGCCAGGGGACTCTTCCACCTCTGCCACCTCTTCTGCAGCCCCCTCCATATGTGGCTTTGTTTGGAAGGATGGCTGTCCGGAAGGATGTCTGGTCTAATTAGCATATTACCCTTTTATTGTTACAGATCGCAAGTGCTTTGTGTACCTCCTTGTCCTGATAGTAACGTCTCAGTCAGGCCAAGGCGTCCAGTCAGCCTTTTTTGATATTAGACTGCTCACTCCGCAAGTTTGTGCTCAAAGTGTGGACTCCATCTTTTCCCCTTTGAACGGGACATCAGTCCAAGGTGACAAAGCTCCTCACAGTGATTCCCCCTGCCAATAGCTGGCTCAGCCGAAACCAGCCCTGCCTCTGCGTGATAGGAAGAGCATGCTTCTTCTTTCACGTTCTAGCAGGGTCTTTCTGTAATTGGCCAAGGCTGGGTCCTGGGAGTGATGCGAGCTTCCTCCTCGGTGGGCCTGGCTCCGGTGCCCTTGGTGAGGGAATGTGAGGCCTGGGTTTTGATTCGTCTGCCAAGACAAAGATGAGCTAACTAGGTGGGTGGGTGTGGCGGTTTGTTTCTCTTACCAAGTCAGAGTTTGATTTACTTAGGACTGTTTAGGTAAACTCCTAACATTAAACAGGACTATTTATACAGATGTTTTAGGAGTAAAGTCCAAGACTTGCCTTTGCCGTGTTATAATGTGTTGTTTCCGAGTGCCCTTGCTGAAATCATAAAAGTATTTTTGCTTGTCGGCTGTGGGAAACTTAAAACAATTTTTTTCTAAGGGCTGATTACATAACTCTTGCAGTTGGGGGGGGGGGGGGGCGGTGTGAGGGAAGAACATCTGGAAAAGGGGGTGGTGGAGAAAGAGCATGGTCTCTACCTCCCACCACGGATGGCCTTCCCCAGCCAGTGTTAATTCACAGAAAATCCAGGCTCCAGGTTGGGTTCCTGGGGAAAGGCCCTGTGTGGATGGACGTCTTCCTCCGTGTCCCCGAGCAGGGACCAGGCGTCCATTCACAGACAGAATCTCTCCCCGGGAAGCCAGATCGATCCGAGGGAGCCACCTTGGTCTGCTGTCATTGCCACCTTGTGGATTACCAAGGAGATGGGTTTTCTGCAAACTCCCACTTTAAACGTGGCTTTTTGTAGCAAGTGCCCTTTGGCAGTGGATGGTGCTCCTCACCGAGAGGGTCCTCATTTGCTCAGCGACACCTCACCCCTCCCCTCGCAGTTCACTGACGATTCTGATGAGAGTGTTTTTTCAGGAAACACACATTTCACTTTTTGACCTAGGAGCATCTGTTGGGATTTTTTTTCAATACTACTTTGGCATCCTGAAAGTGTTAATGTCTTTCATATCTGTTTAATGCTATTTAGGGATATTTATGATCACCTCTTGGTTACTCGGGGTAAAGAGTGTCGCAATTTTTTTTTTAAACAGACAGGAAAGCATTCACATGAGGAAACAGATTGCCTTAAACATGTGCTTCCTGCGACAGTAAAAAGAACAAATTAGATTTAACACTGTGTAATGAATGCACAAATGTGTACATTGAAGCTCTGAAAGGCTTGACGTTCGGTTCTGGTCACTACAAAAACGGAGTCGTCGGTAACCTAGGAAGAAGCTCTGGTTCCTCCCAGGCTCCTGGAATGCCCAGAAAGGCAGGTCTGCCCCCGAGGAGGCCCCGATGGAATCGGAAAAAGCATGATATATTCATGTCGGAGAGAAAGAGGCCCTTACAGGCCACCCTCAGGTTCAACCTGGTTAGAGTCGGGTTCTGTGCCTTTAGCCAGAAAATCAGAATGTGCTGGACAAAGTGGGGAGGCTTTATCCCACCCTCCTCCCTCTCTGGGGGTCAAGGGGAAAAAAATCAATTATTCTCAACTCCTCATAGTCCCCTTTCTTTCACGAAAGAAAAATAAGAAAATCTGCTGTTTACTTACGAGTGCCTACTAAGATTTAATTACCTAAGGAAAAGACGCCTTTTCTTATTTCTGTGAGCCAGTGTACGCTCAGGTGTGCAGGCTGGCAGGGAGAGACTGGAATCGGAGGTGTATTTCTGGCTAGCCAGCGGGGGGGGGGGGCATCAGGGGCATGGGTCCTTCCCCAGAAGAGGCCCGCCTCGCCATTGCAGCTGGGATCTGAGGGTGGGGGGTCTCCCTCCCCTGTGCTTTCCAAGCCGAGGCTTCGCTTCACACTCCCCGTCTTTCTGGCCAGGCAAGGCCAGGACAGTGTCCCTCAGGGGGGAGCAATAGTTTGGGGACATCTGACTCTCTTCTATCACATACTGAGGTACTAATATCAAAACAGACTGCTTGTCACCGCACGCTGGGGCAGTGCTTTTTTTGGCTGCCGCGGCTGAAATGAAATGGGCAAGCTGTAGTCCACTTGGCATCGGAAGGGGCTCGGGGAGGCTGGGAGAGCAGAGTCAGACTGTGAATGCGAGTCGCAGCCAATGGTTAACTTCCTTTTTGTGTGTCACTTGGCAGCGATGAGACTGATGGTGATTTTTTTTTTTTTTTTTTTTGCCGTGGGTGAGAGTTCAGAGCCCTGAGAAGAGCTGTAGACACTGTTATTGTGCTTCCTCGTTCAATTGACTTGTGTTGATTTCTTGAGGCCCCTGCAGCTGTCCCAGGTGCCAGCTTCAGGAGCTGTAAGCACGGCCTTTGGACTTCAGGAGAAAGGTAATCAGAGGAGAGGCGGTCCACATAAAATCTTGCTGATCACGAAAAAGTCAGGGGGAAATCAGATCCTGGCAAAGGCGATAGAGCCAAAGGATAACATATGCACGTGAATGGATGCTCCCTTGTAAGCAGGCATCAGAAGATACCTATACTTTATCACTACTGTACACCCCTCCTCTTCCCATCACAGATGCAAATCAGTTTTGGACTGTCTGGAAAATGCAGGGCTGAAATAGCCAGATTGAACTCGGATGAAATTACCTTCTGCTTTTTGGGGAGGTTGTTGCTCTCGGGTTAGTCACGTTGTATTTGAAGATTCATTCAGTTTGGGAGAATTTCTAGTCTCTATCAAGATTTCCCTCCCATTCCTCTGTTTGCAAAGAGCTTTCCCCAAAGGCAAAAACAGCGAGTTGCCATCTTGAGGAATGAATTGTATGTTTAGTGAACACCAAATGGTCTCCAAGTCACCCTGGAATTTTCAATATCTCTAGTTGCTTTTAAATACTATTTATTCCCCTCACCACTTGCCCAGGATATCAGTAGGATGACCAACTTCTGACAACCCTAAAAGCAGGGAAGGAAGCTTAGAAATAGAATACCATTTGTCTGGTAATTAGAGTGTATCTCTTAAGAGTTCAAGAGAATGCTGATTAACCTTTCTGTTCCCACATTCTCACATGAAATTAGCACACCTTTTAAATTATTATCTAGTATTTAAACACATATTTTTGAGTCTTCTTAGTGCAACAGGTTCTGGAGACAGTGAAAGTGTGTTATAGATTTCAGAAAAACTTCATTTTTCTTACATTTTAAATGTTCTGTTTGTGCAAAATTTCGAGAATCACCATAAGGGCTTCTTTGCATTTTTAATTTAGTAACTAACATATGAATAAATTTGCATATTAATTAGTTGCAGATTAAATCATGCATACATAATTGCCTCCTTACTGTGTTTAATGTTTGTCAAAATCTCCAGCCTGGTTTGATGGATGTCGTATGAAAGATTACAATTTGATGTACCCTTGGAAGTATTTACACCAATAATGCAAGATTCTTAATAGCAGAATTCTCTAGTTATATACAGTTACTAATAAACATGTAAGATAGGTGCATGTCCCTTTGACTAAAATTTTTTTCTTTGCACCAAAGCATTTACTATTCATAATCATTAATGCATCTCCTAATTATACAGCATATGTCTGTTAACCCTTTCGTTGCAAGCCCTCAAGTGGTACCCTTTTTTCCATTTTTTGCTCCTTAAAGCAAATTGTTTAATAGTGTTCTGAAATCACTGCAATGCTTTTTATTTACTTCTCTGCTAGTATATGAACACATCTCCTTTGCCACTTATTTTGCATACAGATGAGAATTAATTCAATAACTATTTTCCCAGTTAAAGACTAAGAAATGACCCACAAGCATACACTTTGCAGCCGATGGGCTTTTGCCTCTCTTATTAATACTGCAAAGAATTCAGAAATGTCAGATACTTCATATTAAGTGGTAAAAAATATATATATATAAATAGATACATATACATGAATAATATATTTTTCATAACATATATAACATGGTATATGTGCACATACATTCTATGAAGGAGGGTAGTTGTGAGACAAGTAAAATCGTTTAAATTGTATTTTATTCCATTCGAATGTTGTAATGCATTTAATGTGTGATCATCAGCTAGGGGTGGCTGTGATTTCTCTTTTGTGTTGAGACCTAGATCTCTGCAGCAGAAACTGACTAGAGAATAGGCATGCTCTTGATATGACATAGTTAAAAAACACATATGCCAATAAGTGTTCTTTTTAATTAATTCCTCAGGTATTTAGTTTTTTTCTAAGTTTTTTATTTTGTGCATGTAAAGAGTAGACCAACTGGCATATTTTTTTTTTCTATTTTGATGTCTAAGCTGCTTATCACACTGTATTACCCTGCATTAATGAGTATTCCTACTGTGCAAAATTCTATCAAAAATGATGGTGTGAATGTCATTTTTAATTGGAAGTTTATACAGTCAAATTTATAGTACACAACAAAAAATATGTACATAGTTCTGCTCCAAGCCTTTTTTAGACTATTGATCTTTTTGGTTTAAGTATACGTTTATTCAATCTGATTTAAAATTCAGTTTGAAAATCTGGACAAGTGTTACCAAGTTTGTATTAATACCAGTTGGGTGGAAAGAGGGACACTTGGGCACAGTAATAGAGGCTTTTAATTATAGGAGGAACAAATATAGGAATTACCAAGAGTCTAATTTCGGGGATCCCTTTTAAACATGAAATCTTGCTAACCAATTTAGTAATATTAGCAGTCATATTAGCTGATTGGTTTATTTTATTGTTGAATGCTTTGCATTTATATGCCTAGTAAAGAGATAAAGGTTAAAATGTGTCCGAAGTATAAGAAGCTAAGAAGCTGCTATCCTTTACTGGATTCTTACATGGGGGAATAATTCATCCTGGTCTCTGCCACTTCACGTCAGGATCATTTCTTTTTCCCTAATCACACGGCACAATGATTTAGCAAAACAGTCTTTTGCAGCACACAATATTGCATTAAATTATTTAGCAAAGAGAAAAATGAAATGAAAGCTGCAAAACTCACAAAAGGAAGCAAACAATCAGACCTGAAACATCATATTTATCCGCAGCCATTGTGCCTAGGTAATTCAGGGCATATGGTATGTAAATGATTTTTGGAGATCCTTGCCAAATCTGCACACGACGGGATAAATTAAAGACAGGTTTCCCTGGGTGTCAGCCCCACAATTGTGGCCACACACTCTCTGCACTGATGTGTTCGTTCTGTTCTTGTCTGTCAGCAAGAGCATCACACAGCTAAATCTGGTCCTCGTCCGCTTCGAAGACATTGTTTTTAATTCCTAAGAATTGACTGCCAAAATGTCCTTCCACCCCCACGTAAAGTCAGGGCTGAATATTTCATCGGGATATATTTGGATTTTAACCCATTGGAATGGTTGTCTTTGACAATGGGAATTATGTGCCTCTCAGCCACCAAAGAAAGGTGTTACTAACTAGTGGCTTTTAGGAGTAAGATGCTTTCTAGATTAGGCAGTGAATTATTTTGAACACTTAATAATTTTAGTTTCAGGTTAGCCCAGTCAAAATTTATTAATTCAACTTGATAACTCAAATTATTTCGACCTATATGCTCTCCCTTCTAGAAAAGTGAAGGCACTGTCAACTTCTTCCATTTGGAATTCAAAACTTGATTTTAGTAGCCAAGAGTTTATACTGTTACCTTTTTTTTTTTTTTTTTTTAAGTGAATTTCTTTTCTAGACTTAGTGTCTTAGCCATAGTTTTTAATACTTTAAGGACCATTTTGATTTACCTTAGACTGTGGAATTGGAGATTTTCACTCGATATAATGGAAGGTCTTTTTCTCCTATGATAAGTCATCAAAATATACTAAAGAATGCATTCACTCTGGGGACTCAGTTCTCAATACAAGACTTAGCGCTATTAATAAAAGTTATTTCAGGGCATTGAAAAGTATATGGAATATGACTTAAGGACGTAACATTGTTTTTATTAAGAATAATGCTGTCACTAAATCAAGCTGCTATTTTTTAAAGATAATGCTCTTCCTATTACGGTTTTATTTGAATTGAGAGTTTAGGTTCCGTCCTGACTTATGAAACACAAATAGCGTGCTGGTTACTGTATAGAAATGAAATTAAGCTCAGTCCTCGGCCATTGCTGTGTAAATTGGGTGAAGTCAAGGGAAAAAAATACCCTTGGGATCAACATACATCAGGACCACTTGACACAGATGCAGTTTAAAAGTCACGCAAGTGGTCGTGGTTTTGGAGGAGTTCGTATAATTACTATGCAGTTCGTGGCTTGTGAACTTGGACAAAGTTTTGAGCTGATTATTCTGTGACTATCCCTGGGTTCAGGGAAACCACTTTGCACAGCTGTGCTCCCAGCTCAACGGAGAGCAGAAACAGTATTCGCTGGAAAATAAGCTCAGTCAGCCTTCCAACTTGACTGGGAACTTGCAGTCTTGAAAACAACAAAATGGATAATCACAGTGAGATTACGGAGTCCAGATTAACTGTATTGCACAGTAGGGTGGCATGTCCTGAGTTTACTTGCATGGCACAGGCACCGCGAATGCCAGCATGTGAAGCATTGTAGCCACTTATTGAGATTTTTGGTTTTAGGTGTCAGCCAGGGGGCCAGGTTTAAAATGAAGCACTTTACTATAAGAAATTAAGATATATTGCAAAAAAATAAGGGCTTTTCTTTTCACTTCTGCATTTTGGAGGTCAAGAGGCCAGAGATAATGATGATCAAACATCTCAAGTATTAAGCCATTCTGTTTTCAGGCACTGTATGAATTCAAAATAACTTAGCAGTTTTAAAATTTTTTTAGAAAGAATATGAAAGGAGAGAGACATGAAATTTACATCTCTACAAACAACTCTGGGCATAGCAAATTTAAGATTCTGGCAGTTTTCCCACAAACATCAAAAATTGGGAGTTTTGAAGGAAACCGGACAGATCCTTAACTATTGCATTGCTACCAGGTGTGTCTGATGTTCTCAGTAAGTTAGGAAACTTTAGAAAAGGTACAAACAACTGAAATGATGTTATTTTAGAATTTCTTTCAGACAAAGTTTCTTCTTATTTAAGAAGAAAGAGTGCTGTTGTGTATTATTCTTCATACATTTTAGGTAAACCTGACACATTAAGCTTGATTCATAAAAAGATAAGGCTTCTAAGCATACAGATTTGAAGTATATTTCAAACCAGTCTTTACAAAATGTTAGTGCCTTTCTCTTAGGATTCCTAGCCAAATAATTCCATTCATCAACTATGTATATTACAGAGGTAACGGGAAACAGTATAATTTCTATCAGATAGTCAAAAGGGGTTCGTAGTTCCCCAGTGGTTAAAGAATCCTGATATCGGCCAGAAGCTGTGGGGAGAGATTGATGATCATATATCCTCATATACCCATTTAGCATAAAATCAGCTTCAGGCTCAAGTGTTACATTTTAAAATTCAGCAAATATTTATTGCACACCTACCCCGTGCCAGGCCCCCCGGAGGGTGCAAAGCAGTAGACCAAAGTTCCTGCCATTGTGAGAATTTATGTAAAGAAATACTCAGCCACGCGTGGTTAACCAAGCATGAGTTCCTTTTATAGCACCTAGCATCCTGATCCACCTTGTGGAGAGTCCAGCCACTGATGCAATCATACAGTCTATTGTCGCAATAACATACAATATAGAAAATGAAATCCGTTATAGGATTTACTATAATTGTAGGAGAGTTCCTTTGTTATCAGCATATTTTTGTTAACAATGAAACAAAATAACATCTTTTTTTTAAGTACTCCCCCCCCCCCCCCCTGTAGTGTCTAAAATCTAGTTACATTGGCTGAGTGGGAAAGGACAGCAAAAAAAAAAAAAAAAAAGTTAAATATGTGGAAATGATATGGAAAGCACCTGCTTCTTTGTTTGGTTGTAACCCACATCATTAGGAAATAATGGCTAGCCAGAGGAGAATGTTGTCCCTCCAAGAAAATGTTTACAAAATTGAATTTTTCAAGTAGAGTGTGGTTTAAATAGTTGGAAGGCCTAACCGGGAAAGAATACATGAGACAAACGGAAGTCTGCCTCACGCACGCTGAGTGGCAGCACAGTATCAGCTCTCTAAAGGGACAGTGTGTGTATCCATTTTTATGCTTTTGGCATATTGTTGATACTATTAATTATTCCATTGAGAAAATGGAATAATTTTTACACTGTACAAAGTAAGGGAGATAAATTAGGCCCTCCAAGCCTCCTTCTGTGAAGTATATATGGAAATGAATATGCTCTGTGCCAGCCCAGCAAATAAAACTTGGTTCATCTTTAATCTTCAACAGTTTATAACCCAGGTAAGGGACTAGCCAGGCTCATAAAATAAAAATTTGCCCTGGCCGGTTTTGCTCAGTAGATGGAGCATCGGTCTGCTAATTGAAAGGTCCCAGGTTCGATTCTGGTCAAGGGCACATGCCCGGGTTGTGGGCTTGATCCCCAGTTGGGGGACTTGCAGGAGGCAGCCGATCCATGATTCTCTCTCTTCGTGGATGTTTCTCTCTCTCCCTCTTCCTTCTTCTCTGAAGTCAATAAAAATATATTTAAACATAAATAAATAAATAAAAAGTAACAGAACTCCATGGTGGCACTGAGTAGGTACGTGCCCGATCACATAGGAAAACTAGGGGAACAATTCGTGATAGTATGTACGTGCTAGTGTTACCAGTGTAAAATAAGCTATCGTTCTATTTGAAAATGTTTGTCTAGTAATAGACTCCTTTTTCCATTTCATGAAGACTTCTTCTTGAATTGAAGTTACAGCTGGCTATACCATGTTTTTCTGAACTTGATGATTCCTGTCTTTGTGGGAAGGAAGGAAATAAATCTCTTTTTGTTCCTCATTCACTCAGTGAGCAATATGTGATTGAGCCCCTGATACTTAACTTATCCTGTTGTGAGAGGGCGGAGCAGGGGAAGTTCAGTTTTCATCTCCTAACTTAGGGTTCCACACTCAACCACAGAGCCACACCGGCCAGGCAATTTTATTCACTTTTAAGTTTACTTATTTTTATTTCAAAAACTATGTGAAGTTTATCAGTTAAAAACTAACATTGTTAGCAAATACGCCCATGGAGGAAAGGGATACGGCGTGAGGAACTGCTGTTTACAGGGTTTTGTACCCTCTCCTTGCACACATTTTCTACCTGGAGGCACTAACTAGGTAAGTGTTTAGTCACATAAAGGACATGGCCCACAGGCTCTAAACAGTGAGAGAGAACAGGCTGCATTGTGCGGGCAGAGGAGGTGTCCAGCTAGTGGTAACGGTGGGAAAGTTGACCTCTTTGGGACTTCGACTTATATTAAAGCAATTTATAGGTTGTTTTATGTTCAGAATGCACTTGAGAATCACGTTCAGAAAAGGCAAAATGCTGACATTTGGGAAACAAATACCCTTGTCAAACAAAGAGAGACAACTGTTCATGCCTCTCCTTTGGAAGCATCACATTGGCAACTTGACACTGTTAACAGTAAGCTCATCATGACTGTGAAGACATATATTTGCGTCAGTTTTTGCCCAAGCCCAAAGGAATGCAAGTAAGACCATTAATGCCATATACCTTTAGACACTCCTCACCTATACCTGCTTGGGTTGGCCTAATATTAGAAGCTAAAATTAATCAATTTTAAATTTTGCCAAACAGTACTAATTTAAATCCTGTTTCCTTTCAATGAAAGCTGGATGGGTGAGGAGTGGGGACAAAAAAGCAGACATCTGTAATACTTCCAACAATAAAGGTAAATTAAAAAAAAAAAACATTTTTAAAGCTGATGAAGTTATTTCTGTTTTATTTAAGAGAAGCCCAGAATTTACCAACTTCTCCCTTTTAATATAATTATGTATGAGTCACTCATGGCATTTGCAACAAGCCTTTGTCTCTTAGCAGATGCTGATGTAAAACTTGTCTCACCTGTCTCTTCATGGCTGTCTCTGTGTTTATGTGCAAGGTGAGAGTTTAAGTGCTTATGCTGAACAGCACAGAGAGCTAACTTATTTTTGAAACTTAAGTACTTAAATTTTTAAGGTCATTTTGAGTTAATACATCATTAGGTCAGGAATGTACAATGATCAGTTTAAGCTTTAGATTATAGATCTAACTTGAGGGCACTTACATCTTCCACTCCTTTCTCCTTGAAACACCACTAATTCTTACTCAAAGTGGCTGGTTACCGGTTATATGAAAAAAATCATTTGTCAGGAATATAAACAGGCATTTCAATAATGGATATGCATAGAAAAAATTGATAAAGCAGGAATATAAACAAGCAGGCATTTCAATAATGGATGTGCATAGGTTGCTAATTTTATATGGGCCTTCACTTTCATTTTAAAATTTACTTATTTTCCATTATTTTTCCCTACTCTTCTTTTTTCTGTTTATCAGAGATAATCATTAAAATATTTGAAAATTGTTTGTTCATTGCTCAGCAATTTATTGTCCCACTTGCTCACGGATGTCAAACAAGTCCATGTAATCAACATTTAGTAACCATGAGGAAATTGTTAGAATTCCTACCCCAACGAGATTAACAAAACCTGGGCAGTTATCCTATTTAGAATAAAAATGATTTTCATTGTGATATTATATTTCCCCTTTGATCATTGAGCAATGCTTTGGGAAAGCCCAGTGTTTATTCACGAATTTTAAAAAATTGTGTACATCCTGTGCCCAGATTCCAGGCTACTTCATCAATCCACTTTGTCAAAAGCTTCTCAAATGGAATCCTTCATCCAGACAAACAAACATGCCCAGGATTTCCCCTCGTTCGGGAATTCATTTTTACACGTGCATCAATGCTACGGAAAAAACAGTTCTCATCTTATTTCATTCTGTTCAGGTGATGGCGGGGAGCCTGCTAGCTCTCTTCATCTAGGAAGTGCAGCAATCTGAGTCAACTTCCTCCCTCTCTGTTTTTATATTGTCCAGGGCTATGCTTCCTCATTGTACCAAAATAGAAATGGTTTGTTTTTGTATCAAACTTGGAGACTGGCTATGGATTACACTGGGTTAGAGTAAAAGGATCTTCCCCCCACACACCCCCCCCCCCCCAAAAAAAAAAAAGAACATTCCACTTATCCCAGAGGAAAGAGAATAATGTCCTGGGGAAAAATAAGAAACATAATAAAGTCTTTTCTCCTTAACTAAAATGTATCTTTCAGTTGTTAGAAATGTCACTTACATTATCTTTTTCTAATTTCACATGATATCTGAAAGAATAAGTGTATGACTTTTGCGCTTATAGATCTTTGCATGAAATTGAAGAGGTGAACTTTAGTTTGCAGATGCATGCAGTTTCCATTACAGTTACACATAGACATGAATATATTCTGTTCTTGCAACTTACCATTTCACTTTACCAGATCATGCATGCCAGTAGATAATATGTTCTTCAGTCTGTAGGGTAATGCCATTTACTGGTTGAAGTTCATGTTATGATCATGTGGGCAGTGGCATACTCATTGTATTCTTTACCACAGAGAAAAGAAAATATGTAGAAAAGTGGAAAAATGACTCAAATGAGATCAAACTGGATACAATAATTTGGGAACCTATATTTTGCATATTCCTGTATGTCACCAAAATAATATGTCTGTGTAAGTTTTTATAATAGCTTATAAAGCAAAATGAGAGACCTCTTCTCTCTTCTGAAGAGAAACACTGCCATGGAAAGATAGAAGTCAGATATTTATAGAACAAAAGCATGGTTAAAAAAAAAAAGTAGCCCACATTGCTTACCTTAGTAATCAATGTAAATAGCATTATAATTAATATGACCATAAACCATCTGACAAACCAAAGAGAAAATACATATTTGATCATCTGATAAACCATTTGGATGTCTGTATATGAATCCAGGCCACATAAAAGTAGCCAATTCAAGCTAACAATAGGAAGTTGCTGATAAAACCACAAATAAAAATTAGATTTTACAGTCTGTGCTGACATTTTGATTTACTTCAAATAAATATTTTATATTCATCTGACAAGTATGTTTATGTAAAATATTTTCTCCAAGTGTATGTGTATTTTAAAATGAGTTTAAGATAAAAGGGATTCTCACCCTGGCCAGTTTTGCTCAGTGGGTCCGATTCCCAATCAAGGGCAAGTACCTCAGATATAGGCTTGATCCTGGCCTGGTCTGGGCATGTGAGGGAGGCAACCAACCAGTTGATGTGTCTCTCACAGCAGTATTTCTCTCTCCTGCCCCCCTCCCCAGCCCTTTGCCCCCTACTCTTTCTCCCTCTAAAAAAGAAAAAAAAAATCAATGGAAATAATATATACTCAGGCGAGGATTTAAAAAAAAAAAAAAAAAAGATAAATAGGATTCCCATTGAAGAAAATCTTTTTTTTTTTTTAAGTAAAAAGCTTGCTAGCTTAATAAGAGAACCTATTTTACATTCTAAAAATCTCAATGCAAAGAAATATAGGAGTGTACATATAAGAAGTTTGTATTCACTACTAGATTGCAGGCTGCTCTTCAGAAAAAAATATTTTTACTGTGTGTGTATGTGTGTCTGCATCCTCTTTTTGATAATTAAATATTTTAGGAAGTTGTACTCATACTTAAAGGTTTTTGTCATTTCAGTTATTTAATTTAAAGTTTAAGATGGATATTAAACTTTGGATATAAATTATTATCATTTATTAATTTTTTAAAATATAGCAACACATGTATATGCATTTACTAACTAAACACCAACATTAATTTAGCTTAGGACTTAAATTTCTTGTTTATAGTGACTCCTACTGGAGAGTTAAAAACTAATTGTTTAACTCCTGAATTAAATTAAATCAGTAATACCTCCTTTTTCTTCAGGGGATAATGGTAACTTAGGTAGTCTCTTTTTCCTGATTTGGCAAAAATTATTTTTCATTTATGTTTAAATATGAGAGAATAGACTTTAATATTAAACATCAACAGAAATTATATTTTAAACATACACATGCTACTCATGACAGTAGTTGTGTGTATTCCAAAATATTGTGTGATTTGTAGTGAACACGTTAGCATGATGCTGTTTTTTTATAATCTTTTCCCTTTTAGTGGACTTCTGTTACTCAAGCCGATTTTAGGTGGAGATTGTTTTCTGACTGCTCTTTAAGGCACCTTTGCATACAGGAAACTGAAGAGGAGGCGCCAGGAAAGGCACTCTCATGTGTAATACCCCATGGAGATGCTGAAGGAGGTGGCCTCCGTTTATGCCTCAGAAGTGCTTGTGTGAAGATGAGGGAACTAAAACTTCACTGTAGAGCAGCAAGTTTGTGATTTTCATACCGACAGGTCTGACCCTCAAGGTTAAGATCTTGTATTTTATAACTTTGCTCATATCCCGAATCCACTGTCTTAGTAACTTTCGGGTCTGTGCAATGTCATCTGAGGGTCTTTGTGCCTTAATTTTCTACCTTTAGTGTAGGGATAATATCTATTACCAAACACTGTTTAGAAGATTAAGACAAATTTAGGCAATTGTATGTTCCTTAAATTGCATATCATATACATGTATCAGTTAACTGTCTTATTACCAAAAATTTTTGATGGGGTAGCCATTTCCCCCAGGCAGTTATTTAATTAAGAGGTTTGCTGGTTCCCATTATGTTATGTAATCACTGTATATCATGCATATCTTTGTTTTTGTTGTGTCTGAAATTTAACTAATTTAGATATGCTAGGTAAAGGGGAGCAACGTTATATAAGTAAATAAGTAGTCTATGAAAAAAAAATAGGTGTTCAATGACTTAAACAGAGATATGTGTTTTTCAACTTCTACCATGTTACATTCTGGGGGGAAATGACATTCCCTCCATATGATCATTCATTCAGCTGCTTTATTGAGCACCTGCCTTATTCTGGACAGTGTGCAGTGTAAGCTTCTCTCTCTCCCTCCCTCCCTCGCTCCCTCTCTCCCTCCCTCCCTCTTTCCCTCTCTCCCTCCCTCCCTCTCTTCCTCCCTATCTTCTTCCTTCCCTCCCCCCTGCTGTTTAGTGGATGTATTTTGACTGAGCAGTGACTGCATGATGTTATAGTCATTCAGAAAACAAAAGGTAGAATTTACTTTAGTGAGATCTGTGTTTGGAAGTGAAATGTTCAGTTCCTTTTTCTGTAGTAGTTTGGTGTCTTACTGCTTAACATGTATATGATTGCCCCTACTTTACAATGAAAACATTTGTCTTTAGTCCTATTTTTAAATTTTATTCAAGGCAGCGGTCCCATCACTTGAGCCACGTGGTCAGGTCTGTGAGGGCAGGCGAAGTGTTGTATATGTCACCGAATCCTGTGCACTTCCCTGGATGCACCAAGGTTCCACGCAAGTGGAGTGGAATTTGAATTTTTATTTGTTCTTAATGCAGTGGCTGCTTCATTCAGTCATTCAGCAAATTTCTATCGAATATCTATCCTTGGAGGTGACACTGTACACATGCATTAGAGATTTCTGGTTCAATATTGCCCAATTTCTTAAAACACTAGGTGTGTGTTCCCGATTTCAACTCAAGTATATCTGTCAAGGGCTTTTTTTTTGGAAAAGAACTATAAACTTTGACATATAGAAGAAAGTAAGAATAATGTGGATGTGTTTTAAGTGTCCTGAACTTAAAAAATATAGTTTTATTGGTAAGAATTTTTTCCCCTCGAAATTGACAAAAGTCATACCTTACCACATCGCCTACTCCTACTGTTGTCCTCCATGGTATTTGTCACTAACCAGGAACAAGAGTGCTAGCTTACTATTTTGTGTGGCTACCCTCATCCCTTATCATTTTAATGATAACAAGGGACTCTTTTCCTGGCTACTGCTCGTCAGGTAACTTACCCAAATACACCCTGATTATACAAACAACAGACCAGGGCAGGGCCCCTTAAAATTGGCTGCTGTGATTAAGATGTCTTTTAAATGATATCATGAAACATATGGATTTATATGCATAACTTCAGTTGTTCTACTTCTGCACTAACTCTCCACATGTCACACTAAAAATTTATCATGGATGATATTTCTGTCACAGAGAAAACTTCAAAGTCTGAGTTTGCAGAAATGTCTCAGCTTACAAACCACTGGCTTGTGCTCTGTGATTGAAATGTACTCTAAGGTCAGCAAACCAAAACCTGGGTGGATGTCACTAGATGATAGGTTTAGTGTCTCACCAGTTATAATGCGTAGATCACCTTTCAAATAAGTGGATTTTTATGAATCATTGCCTATTTGTACTTTTGAAATTTCATACTCATTCTCATTCGTTAACGAAACCTGGAAGCTTAATGTTCTAGTCCCTTTTTAGTTTTTGGAGTCCCATGTGCTGATTTGTCAGGGTTTAAAAATCTCTTTCACCTTTTCAGATTAAAAATATTTATTTATGCACATGTTAACAATATATTTAAAATCCATGAGAGCTTCAATTATGAAAATATTAATTGTAGCTCATTAAAA
>NC_140508.1:39778065-39940565 GCF_964339955.1 Pipistrellus hanaki | reverse complement strand
TCCTAGGTGCTGCTTGCTGATCTGATCGTGGTTTTTGCAAAGTTGGGGAGGGCTGCCGCACCTTCGTGGGTGCCATGAAATATTTGCCAATCCTGGGATATTATTATTATTGTTGTTGCCTTTTTAAAAAAAAAAAAAAAAATGTGCTCCCCCAGGGTAGAAAAAAAAATAGGTGGTTTCAGAGCTTTGCAGAGTGGATCCTAAGAAGGAAAGTTTGCAATCATGTAAAAGTTGGGAGGTGATAAGATGGAGGAGGAAAGGGGGAAAAAAAAGAGATTTTTTTTTTTTTTTGAAAGTTCTTGTTGCTTCCAAATGACTGTTTGGAAAGAAAAGCAGCTATGAGGAGCAGGATTGAGAGCGCTGAGGTGGGCTCAGAGGAAATTTGGGTTTCTCCCTTAGACTGGGGGTTTTGTGATATCTAGCTTGACTAAGTTGGAAGCGTAAGTTGGAATGGATTTAGTGGGGAAATGTTGAAAGGTTACCATAGAGCAAATATATAGAATTTAGACTTCTAATTAAGAAGTAGATTATATAAGCCTGTGTTGTTGTTTTTTTAAAGACTAAAAAGAGGAAGAAAAAAAACAGAATAGTCATTCATGCATATAACAATATTGTAAGTTATTTGTGTTGTGTGGCTTCTTTCCTCAAAATTTCCCCTTCCAACTGAAACACTTTATTTAAGAAAAAGAAAAAAAAATACTAAAAAACGTGTCTGGTATTTTGCGCATAACCCCAGCAGAAGGTTTATACTTGCCATCTGGAGGTTTATTTTTTTTCCCTTCGGCTGGGCCCTCTGAAGGGAAAAGGATTTCAATATTTTGAAATCGGTATGTGGGGCTCTCCAGAAGAGTTGTTGGGCGATAGAGGAGCACATTTTATTATTTTAAAATAGGAGAGAGGATGGAGACAGAGCAAAAAGCATCCACTTAGGAACTGCTCTCTCTGTGTACTTTGAACTTCCATTTGGATTGATCTGAATCAGGGTGTGATGGTTGGGCCAAAAGGGACCGATCAGAGCTTTCAAGAAGGCCCAATTCAGCTGTAGGGGTTGGCGCAGACGAATTAAACGTGTGTACGTATGTGGCGGTATATGCAGGCGTGTATGCGTGTGCCGATGTATGCATAACAGTTCTGATTATATACTGGAATGCACAGGAGTGTTTGGGGATATAATGTGGTTTAGGAAAATTAATAATTCAAGAAGCCAATTTTGTGAATGGGCTGCTGCTGGAGTTAAAATTGTAGACTTTTATTTTGAAAAGTGGGAGTAGATCATCAAAAGTTCATAAAACTGTCCTCTTTTTACCTTTTTTTTCAAAAAGAAAACAGAGTGAGTAATTAGAAGAATCGTTAAGTGTCGTAAGGGAAATGTGATTTTAAATCTAATGCCTGTGTGTGAGCTGATCAAATGAAGTGGTTAAATTTGTAAACATAAATATTAGGATAATGTAACTTTTTTTTTTTAAAAAAGTGCCTTATTTGCAGTTGGTAGTTTACTCACATGTAGTTCTTAAGACTTTTGCCTATTATCTTTCTTTTTGACATTCCTTGCAAAACATAGTCAGCGCCTTTAATTTTAAACACTCTTAATGAAAATTTTGTGAGTGATTCTATTATAGTAAGAAAAAGTATCTTGGAAGCAGTAAAATAGTTTCAGGGATTATAAGACCCTTGTGCATTATAAGAGAATCACGATGTATGTAAGTTTCCATGGTTTTTATATTTATGAATTACCAATGATATGATTTTTTATATGTTAATTGTTGATGTTACATCTTAAATATCTTAACTCACAAAATTTTAGTTTATATTTTGGGCATTTTAACTCCCTTTTAGCCAAAAGGAATTTTTAAAAATATGTGTTCCATTCCCACAGCTTGCCAGTTGCCTCTACCATAAGAAAATGCTGAATATGACATCATATCACTAATATGCCCTCTCAGTTGCCAAATATTTTGGTTGTTAGATTTTTTTTTTTTTTTTGAGAGGATGGTACTCATAAAATCGAGATCGCTCTGTCACAGGAAATGTATTTATAGGAACTGTTTTAAGGCGTTTATTAAAAACAAATCTGGTGATGTGTATCTCTATTGATTCAAACACTAGAAAGAGGCAAATTGTACATACATTATCGTGAGAAAAAATAGCCGCTTGGAGCAGGAGCAGAACGCTTTTGAAACCACGGATGCTCAGCAGATCTTCGTTTCAGCTTTCTGAAACAGACAGCAAAGTCCAGTCACACATGTTCCTTGGTTGGGGCCAGTTCTATACCATTTTTTTAAAAAAAAACAAAAACGCCTGCATGCATACAGTGGAGAGGCAGATTTTTGTTTATTCTACAGTGTGCATTGTACTGGCTCTAATTCTGCATTCAGCGGCTTTTGATTTGGTGCCAGACATCTTGTGGAGAGTGTGTATGCCATGCGTTAATTGTTCAGAATGCCTATGGAAGAAACTTTACATTTTCTGGGTCTCGTGTGTTGTTTTGTGGCCGCGCATCTATGTGTTTCTGTGTCTGTGTGCGCTCCTGACCAATGTGTGTTTTAACCCACCCTGTTGGAGTTAACTGTGATCAGCTATTTGTTACACAAGCTTCCCTCTGAAGACAACACAGTGCTGAATTCCTCCTTTTTCTCCCAGTGACAAGTCAATTACTTGTTTAAATTCAGTTTGAACTCTCTGAACTGAGAGAGGCCAGAGGAAGCAGGTTTTCCCCGGGAATAAACAAAAGAAGAAGAATGTAAAATCATTTCAAAACACTGAGATTTCAGGTTGTGGGAAGAGTACCATTCAGCATTTCAGCAATTAGGATTTCTTCCTTTTGAACTGGCAGCTATGGGGTTTGTAAAATCAGTTTTTCTCTCACTTTTTATAGAAAGAGTATAATCAGTGACATTTTATGACAAAGGGAAATGTGAATTTTCTATTACCTTAAGGTGTGAAGTGTTTTCATGGCCATCTCCCATGACCAATTCTTGTCTTCTTTCTGTGAAATACTGAAGTATGGACTTCGTGAAGCCTAAAACTATAAAAATCGGAACACGAGAGCTGTCCAAGACTAATTATTGAATATAAACCAGAATGTATTTTGAAAAAGCAGCTTTTTTCCCCCTGAGGTGTGAGTTTAACGAACTTGACCACATCAATTTTGTAATTTCTTTTCTCTGTGGACTGATGAGAGGTTTCAATACAAATGAATCCCATTCTCAGATAAATAAAAAAATTGAAAGCATTGCCTCTTAACGATGAGACAGGTTTTTTGGTTTTTTTGCACAGAAACCATTCGTTTCTTTTAAATGTTAGGAGCATAAGCTTCTGTCCTCATGCAGGCTAGGAACAGCTATTACCTGGTCCACAGAAGTATGGCTCTGCCTCTAAATTTTTATTTTTATAACTGCTTACATCCTCTTATTCACTGGATAAGAATTTTAATAAGTAATTATTTGGTCAAATTTCACATATCTAAAAATAAAGCAGTTCCACAAAGATAAAATTATGGCAAATGAAATTGAAAACAAAAGTGGCGAAATTCCCCCCAATGGTAATTTAAGATCACATCATCAGCTCTCGCCAGCATGTGCATGTGTTAAACCGTATAGAGAAACCTATAATTATTGTAATTGCTCTTTTTGCTTTATACTAACAAGCTTCAAACCATGTTTCAAACTAGTTGTTTTGAAATAGTTATTTGTCAAGTCATCAAATCTCAGAAAGTAAATGGTAATGAGCTTCCCATGTTTATATTCTGACTGCTGGTCATATTTGTGCAGCTTTTCAGGTCCATGAAGTTGAGAGATGGAAAGGGATGTTTATTTCTGATATCGGGGTCAAAATAAAACATCTTCACGATTCCTACTTAATATGAAAAATAGGAACTTTTTAATATTAAAATCTCTCAGCTGGGAATTAGAAGAAAGTTTTTCTATGATTAAGTGACAACTTCAGTGAGTCACCTACATTTTTTAAAGCTAAAAATTAGGGTATGAGATGTTTAGTCTTTTTTTTTTTTTTTTTTTTCATTTACCACAGGAAGTGCTAACAAAAAAAGCTTAATATTTAAATAATACCAGTAATCATATTTTCTGCTACATTCTTTGCAAACCTCACAGTTAGTTCCAGGAACCTCATGCAGGTAGCCATGAGTTTTAAAGTTTTCAATATTGTATCAACGATGCAAATTGCATTTAATATTTTAAAGTATTTCATATATTATTATTTTAAGAACCACGATTATAAATTAAAGTCGCTAATATAACTACATTACTTTTTAAAGTTATTGTTTAGCTGCTATAACAGGCAAACATTTGCTTAGGTCACAAAGGAATATAATTTTTCAGTTCCCCACTGATTCAAGAAAACAAAGCATATCAAAGAAAGAACGTGCTGGAAAAACTTCCTTTAAGTGAGCCTACTTTTTTGGTATCCCTGACATATAAAGCATTTTAATTTGCTCATTTCAAAATAACAATGAAAATCATATTTTTTTTCCTCCTCTGCACTTGCTTGCTTAAAACAAAATGATGTTGATTTTATTCTTTAGGTGAAAGCAAGTTAAAATTCACCAGATGCCTCATCTTGATATTATGGCTACATCTTGCTCTCTGCCTCTGATTAAATTTCCAAAATCCCTGCATGGGACTCACAGATGCCAATTTGAACATTTCTCTGAGGCTAATTTCTTGTGAAGAAAATATGGATCTGTCACATATCTGGTTAATTTTATTTGATCCCTAATTTCTGGTATTTTTAATATAGTGTTGATAACTAATAAGCATCCTTATAGTGCTCGAGGATGGCATTGTTTCAGGAATTAGGAAGGCCTCTGGAACATGGCAAGGAGGGCTGAGGAGAAAAGTGGCCAGGAAGAGGTCTGATGGCTGGAGCAGTCTTTAAATACCTTTCCAAATGATCTGCAGGAAATGGTGCTGAAGAATTGTTTGTTTCCTGTTCCATTATAAATGTGGTTTGCATTACACTCCCTATGTGTTTTGTTTTCACTAAAATTTCAGTACCACCACAGAGGCTTGAGAATTAGTGGTTTCTTCCTTATATCTTATTTTTAAATGGCGTGTATCATAGCTGGGTTTTAGACATTGTCATATTTCATTACTGTGAGTGTTATGTGAATGTGTTTCCAAGCCAACGCGAAAGTTCTGTCACTGTGGTGCTACTAAGGGGGGAAAATGTCATCGTGTTATTTCTTTATAATCAGCATGCAGGCCATACCTATGGTCAGCAACCTGCCTCATGAAATTCTTTAAGAAAATACAGTAATTTCTAATTCAGTGAAAATATAGATTTTTTTTTCATGTGAATGTGGCAATTTTAAAAGTTGTTAGAATTCAGATTTAACCTTCATCATGAGAAGAAAATGCAGTGGAGACAAGCTCGCTCCCCATTTCAAACCTAAATGTGCAGGTCTTGTCGCTGAGAATTTCAGGTCAGACACATGGAAGGTTACCAGACTTTCCTCCATTTTTCTCCAGTATTAGTAGAGTTACAAAAAAAAGTGCATTTTCACAGTCAATATAATTTAAAGATACTTTTAGATTTAAGTCTTTCAGAGTTTGTATATATTTGATTGGGTTTAAATCAGCCCTTATTACTTCAGATATATCTCTAAGATGGCATAAGGTCAAGTTATTGTGGTAAACAGTATTGATTAAGAAAAAATATATAGTTGTAGCCCTGTGTTTTTGTAAAATAAAAATCTATTTAAAAGATCATCATAGTTCTTTTTAAAAAGCAGTTATCTGTATAATAGGAAGCACAGATGAATAGTGACAAATCTGAAAGAGACACTTCCATAAAGTAACTGCATTTTGAAGTATGAAGTGGCCTGCAAAGAAGTTTTGCGTGGGATTTTCAGCAAACTCCCCTCATTGGAGAGTTAACATTTTAGAATCTGTAATAAACTATCTAACATATTGTCATATCATCTTGTGCATATAGATATTAATTGTTCTTCCGGTTGAAGTTAGTTGGTTTAGTGGTTACAAAGGCAAACTTTGGGAGACTTTACTTTTTGCAATGCTAAAGATTCGTGGCTTATACCACAACCTCTTATTAATAAGTATATTCTTGTTCTGATTGGAAATTAAAAATTCACATTTCTAATATTTTTGTCTTTAAGCTCCATGTTGCTTCAGGTCTATACCTAGTTTTCTTCAGGTTCTTTTTATTTTTTAAAGAAATCTGTACATGCTAATCAGGGCATTTTATTCAATGGCTTAGGAGGGTCACTGCACCTATCACATTTAGTTTGGGAGAGTTTACTGTTTTAAAGGCACTCCACTCCCAAACTGGGATAAAGAGGGGCTTAAAGCACCTGAAAAGTCAGGGGCGGGAGTAACGTAGAGGCCAGTCTAATTTTATACTCCACCGAAAAATGCAGGCATCCTCCAGGGACCTCGTGGGCTGTGCTTTCCTAGAGGCCAAATTACACTGTTGGAGAGAGGGCACATTGAGGTAATTGGTGGGACGGAGCGCGGAGAGCTGGACTCCAGCTGCTTCCAATGTAGCTGACCTGAAAACGAGGAGGGGATGTTAAGAGTGGAGGCTAACACTGGATTTGGCTTTTTCACCTCCGAGAACCTGGGGGTGAGAATTATAGAGTACCGAATGGCTGCACCAATAACGATCCCGTTCCAGTGGGAATTGCAGTGTGGGTAAAACTCTCACACCGTGTTCCAAAGAGCTGATGCACTTACCAACCGCAGTCCTAGTCCTGTAGCCCCAGTGAAGTTGATCCACAGGATGGAAGCAGGGCCTTGTTTTGGTTTGCCCTCTAGTGAGTGTGTCTTGGATTCTGGCCCCTTCAGTTACCCTTTGAAAAGGTTCAGAAGGACAGGCATTCTGGAGGCACCGGCATCCCATCCCTAAGAAAGGCAGGCCAAAATGGAGGTGTCTCCACTCCCTTTCCCCCAGGATGTGCACACTTTTTTTTTTTTTTAAGAAGAATAATGCTGTATTACTCAATAGCTTTTCTAACAAATTAAATTGATATTTCATGCATATGTAAGCCCCATCCAGTTAAGTACTGACGTGATTAAAATAATCAAACGTATTACTTAAAAAATTAAAAAGGATAAATTCTGCACCCCATTATTTTATTGACTTTTAAATATAAATTGCAGGAATGTTTACATTCCTCGTGGCATTATTAAGCTACACTGACAAATCAGAGGGAAAAAAGTTGATTGCCCGGCACATTATTATTTCTGCACCTGTTATCCCGACTCAGAAGCGGAGGCTCAGCATCCAGGAGCAGGGCGGGGGCCGCGTTCTTGCGCTCCCTTTGTGTGACGTGGGGGTTGGGACCCGTGTTTAACAAGGGTAGTTTCACTTTGTAGTGCCTTTTTGTGTGTTGATGTGATTAAAGGACCACGGTGTTTTTCATGTCGCTTTGAAATTAATATGCAAATAATAGGGGAGGGAAGAGCTCTCCTGTCCCCGCTCCACCCAGCTTTCCTGAGCAGGAGGAGGGGGTACCAGCCTTTGGTAGAAGTTGAACAGCGCCAACTTTGATTTCTACCCTGTGACTCTGTAAGGGGATGAAACAAGGGGAGTCAAGGGGCCTTTGATGATGCATTTGGGTAGGTTTGCAGATCTGGGATGAAAATATTCTAGGTTGTTCATTTCCGGTTACTTATTGGTCAGGAGGTTGGTAGACTCAAAGTGGGTTTTTTAAAACAATAATGTAAGTTGTGTCTTGTTGCCAGTGCTTTGGTGTGAGATGGTGCTTTTTTCTTTAGTGTATGTCCTCCTCGTCTTAATCAGACGATGTCATTTTTCAAACATGGGCGCCCCTGTTTCTTCCTGTGGCAATGACTAAGATTCTTCTAGAACGTCTTGGGTGTTCCTTGTCCACAATCAATTTCACACCTACCAACCTAAACTTTCTGCAGCCAGTGGAGTAACCATGCCCTTTCTTTTTTGCCTTTATCTTAAGGGTTCTTTAAGAATGCGATTAAATTCTTCCAAATGTAATGACAACAGTTTTGGATTGAGACGGGGAGAAAAGTGTCTTTATTCCATCCCATCCGACGGATAGGTTGAGTTTGCCAAGTGGCTAAAATGCCTTTATTTCCTGGAAGATGCGACTTAAAACTATTCATGTGAGTTTAGATTTCATTCTGTTTGGTAACTGAAATTCCTAGACTTTAATAACACTTAATGTGTAGCATGGATCCAACTTAATCTCCCCTCCGAGCTTCGCAGCAAAATGTTTACATAAATGAACTCTCAATTTTGATATTAACTATTTAACTCCGTCTTTCCAGAGTTAATACTATTTCCATAATTAAGCATGTTCCACAGTCAGTTCCATAGGAGGATGTCTTAAAAAATGATCTTTTCTGTTCTCATAAGCCATCTGTTGTCTAGGTCAGCAAAGAAATGGGGGCCTGATTTTTGTTTTAAAGCAAATAGGTTATTACTCTACTATTGTATTAGACATGCAGCTTCAGAGGGAGCAAGAGATAAAATTCCATCATATTTTCATTTTGTTACATTTGCAGCAGAAATGTGTATGCTCAAATTGGTTATTTTCAACACTTGACAGCTGTGATATTTAAAATGATCACAGCTGTTGTGACTTAAAATTGATTTTCCTATTAACACCTGAGCAAAAGACCTGTGCTGTATTAAAAACTTAAATAAGGTAACTGTAAAATGAGATATGTTGATGTGAATCTGATAATCCTACTTCCCAGAGGTTGCAAAGTGCAGCAAAGGCAAACCTCTTGGATTCTCTCAGGGAGTGAGCTGAAAGTGCTGGAAATAGATGCAGGATTGTTAAATGACTTTACCTTTTAAAGAAAGCATGTAATAGGAGATGCTCTTGGCCCAGCTTTATAGTGTCCAATTTTGCTAATAAAAGCTTTATGATTCAGTTTGCTTTAATACCCCAAAAAGGTGACTTATGTGAATCATTGCAAAATTCTAACCTAAACTTTTTTTACCTTTCAGATATGACATTGAGAAATGCAAAACCATACTAGATTGTTCCTTTCAGGGGAAGTTTTTTTTGTTTGTTTGTTTTGTTTTGTTTTGTTTTGTTTCTTTGTTTTATGGCTCTTTTCCTTCATCATTTTTTAGATGATGAGAAAAGAAAAAAAGAAGAAAAAAAAACAGATGAAAAAGGCAAAACAAATTATGCCCCCATAGTTTTAGGCTAGCTTTTGTCTTTGGAATCTCTAACACATTTTTAATGTTCCCTTTTCAGATCGCTTTAACTCTAACCTGTTTTAGAGTTAGGTGGTAGTTCCTGCGTTAGGTTGCTGTTTTTCCATGTTGACCTTCTCGGGATAATCTGGGTTGGGATCTTGAATGTGGCAATATATTACCTACCTAGCAGGATAACCAATCTGACAAAACTTAGTTACATGCAGATATGGAGACAGCTTTATAATCTCAAGTGGATGGTGTCGTATATGAAATATACAGCTGGCCTGATGTGGAATTATTTATAGATAATGGTGCCTTCACAGATGCAGTGCCAATAGGGAGCTGTGTAGATTAAGCTCTTTGGCTGGTCCTAGGCTTTTTACCTGTGTAACTCAATCACAATTGAAAGCATGACAGATTTGATGATGATAAATGTATCGCTGGATTGGAGAAAGTATGGATGACTGGGTGGATAGATGGATAGGTTACATAACTAGACAGTAATAGATAATGCCAATTATTTATTACTCAAAACTTGTTTATTCATCAAAAATTTACATACAATGTATTGTTTTTGATTATTGCATATAGTTTAGAATGAGATAATTAAAAATTAAAAATTTCCATCCCATAATCATGGGGTTCCAAAAGTTCCAGAATGGACAAAGATTGCCAATTTTAAAGATGTAAGCAAAGGGTCAAAATATCATGTACTAAGCGATGATGAGTATAAATGGATATTTTCTATTTGGCTGAAGAAAGCTACTGGTAGAGATGGCCCTGAGTTGTGTAAAGATTTCTGAAATCAAAGTGAATATTTGTCTCTGGCATACTCTAATTATATACTTACATTTTTAGAACAGTGGTGCCCCCTGGGAAAATTTTTGATTGTCACAACTGCAGGAGTAGGGTGCGATTTGGCCTCTGGCATTTAGTGGGTAGAGGCCAGAGATGCTGTGCATCTTCCTGCAGAGCACAGGTCACCCTTCACTAGTGCTGAGGTTAAGAAGTTCCTCTTTAGAAGTAATATGTCTGGACCTTAACTAATTCCCAGCATGGTGAGACACCTCATGAATGATGTCAGCTTGTTTCTCTCCTATCGCCTTCCTTCCCCTCCCCTCCCCTCCCCTTCCCTACCCTTCACAATTTTCTCGCTCCCTCCCCCACCCACCTCTCTGGTACAGAACACTATAGTATTGTCCAGTAAAATCTCACATATTCACCATTTACTGTGAATATGTGAGATTTTATTTAAAGTGTTATAAATATAGTACATTATTTATGACCCAATTGGAATGGCTTTATAGCAGCTGTTATGTTGAGAATATGTTGAGTCAGTAATGTACATTTCTCCATACCCTAAATACATATTTATATTTTACCTTTCAAAACATCTTGAACTCTCTCCCACTGTAACTGTTGGTTTATCAGAATCATTCTGAAAGGAAAAAGCTTATTAGCATTCATTTTTTTCTCTGTAGGCTATAGAGACAAAAATGAAATACATTAGCATAAAGAAACTTGCTAACTACATTAAAGAATTTTTGGCAATTAAGGACATAGTTTGCATTGTCATGAAGTATATCCTCCTCACCAAGGAAGGATTAAAGATTAAAACCAACATGAAAGGCTCTCTTTTCAACTGTCCCAGGAATGCAGCTTCTTTCTCCATCCACCGCTGGAAATCTCTCTTCCTACCACTGCTGTGCTTCCATCCATGTTGGGTCATTCTGGGCAGTGATTTGCAAGTGATTCTGTAGCCTGGGTTGCCTTCCCTGGCACCCTGTGGAGGAAGGTGGCAGTGTCTGGTGGCAGGGTCTCACACCTGCCAACTTGCAGAACCCAGAAGCACACCTCATCTCCTCAACGACACTCTTTGGAAGAGCTGTCAAGTCTGACAATAACTAGTACCCATCTTCAGTTTCCGCCTCAAGCCATGCAAGTTTCTCCAAGACTCAGTCAGATGAGAGATGGCAGCTCTGATTTGTAGTCCACTTGGAGTACAGAGATGCTTTACTGGTCAGCCCACTGGCTGTCATATTTCAATCCCGCCCCACAAATATCTTCAGAGTCCGCACTGGGAGTCTTCCTGTTTTCCTGGCCAGCTTGCTGCCACACAATTCCAGGGAACTCATACCTTTAGGTTTTCCGGTGCTTCTCACAGCTGGAGCCATAGGATAAGATCGCTCTCTGTTGGCATTTGTTTTTATTTGTTTTCCACATTTAATTGTACAGGGTTATCTGTGCTCCAAGTGAGCAACTAAGAAGAAAAATTATAAATATTTGTGCGTGTGTGCCAGGCATAATAAAGATTACCATTTTTGATGCTGATTTCATTGATTTGAGGATTTCTATTTCTGGGAGATGGTAATATATTTTTAATTGCAAATGTAAGTCAAAGCTCTTGGAGGAAGCATTGACCTTATTTCAGTTTGTTTAAAAATTGATTTCAGAGAGGAAGGGAGAGAGAGACGGAAACATCAATGAGAGAGAATCATTGATTGGTTGCCTCCTGCCCGCCCCCTCCTAGGGATTGAGCCTGCAACCCTTTATAGCTTTATGTGCCCTGACTGGGAATCGGGTCTTGACCTCCTGGTTCACAGGTCAATGCCCAACCACTGAGCAACACCAGCCAGCGACCTTAGTTCAGTTTTGATCTCTTAAGAATGCTCTTATTCTATATGTCCCAGTATCATACTCTGAATAATTTCAAAACAAGAACTTGCTTACACATTGTTTTTAGAATGTGCCTCAAGAAGCCTGCTTGTATGGGATTTGTTGGACTTTGACAGAGCTTGAAGTCAATCTTATTGTGACTTTATTTAATTATTAGGAAAGTGGTTTATAGCCAAAATAAATCTTGTAGTAAATATTTTATTATAGTAATAATCAGTGTTCAATGAAACATATTTTTAAGCGTCAGTTCTTTCTAAATACCTTCTAATCTAATTCTTACTATCCCCCTCTCCCCCTGGTAAGATAGGTGTTCCAGATGTTGTCATGTCATTTCACAGTCTAGGACTGTGCATTTCAACAGGGTACCCAGCAGCCACATGTGGCTCTTACCATTACATGTAAATTAATTAGAATAAAAAATTTAAAGTTTAGTTCCTCAGTCATACTGTGTGCTCGGTACTCACATGTGGTTAGTGGTTCCTGTATCGGCCGTGCAGATGTACAACATGTACATCCTTGTTGTGTTGGGTAGTGCTCTCTGGGAAATGGAAGTGTTGTGTGAGTCAATCACTCGCTCCAGATCACATGGATTGTAATAGGTCTAGAGTCCCTTCTGTTGTGTATTTACATATACTGTTGACTTTTATAGCTTTATAGTCAGCAAATGTCTGAGGTAAGAATTGATATTTTAATGCTGCCCAGCATTGTGATTGCTTACGTGATCTGTGTTCACCTCTCTTTTGCTAAATTGAAAGCTTGATTCAGACACACCTTTCAAAGTTAGCCATTTGTCCACAGTGAAGACTTGGAATCCCCTTCTCTAAATCAGCCTGAGATCCTCCCAAGAGGGACTGTCTTGGTGTATCTTTACACACTTGTCAACATATTGTGACAACCAGGAAATATTTATGCAGCCAAATGAGTTAGTCACACATCCACTACCCATGCACACACCTATGCATGCAGCTAGTCAAGTGCCTGGAGTAGGATGATCCCCGAGGGCTGGACACCATAGAATTTAGAGAGCTTCATGCCTTGGCTCTGGCTGTCCTAGGAAAAGTAGTATTTCAGTTTATAAAAGAAAAATGATATGTATTTACACGCATAATTCAAATATCTCTTTAAAATAAATGAAAAAAGTCTGTACAACTTTTTCTTAAAGCTCATTAGTCCCTAGCCTGATTGTATTATTTTGAAATTCTTTACATCTTCTAATAAGCTTTGAAATATTTAGAAAACAAGCATTGCTTTCTATCTTCTCAAATGTTAGCTCAACAATATGCATGGAGAGGTGTTCAAATAATATTTGCTGAATAAATCAATGAGTGCAGAAAGGACTGTTAGTGTCATGTTTCTCAAGATTCCCCCTACCCAAAATAGGCTTGTAGGACATTATTGGACATTATTTTCATTTTTTGTACTATTGAGGTGTAGATTTGTGCCTGGTGAATGTTGATGGCACTGATAACCATTTCCATTCATACGTGCACACTCCAAAGTGTATCAGTAATCTTTCAGTCACAACCGTGGATGGCAGAGGAGGAAGGGAATGTGTACCTATATTAGTTTAATAGGTACGATGATTGCAGCATTCCCGCCATCACCCTCTTATTGGGAGCAAAAGGAGCCTGCGGTCCTGGCAGATGCTTTCTCCTTGGGCTCCTAATGGTATATGCAAACCATCATTTCTCTGGGTAGTAATTATGGTGTTAAGAGGCATTTGTGTTGTGCACTCTTTTAGCTTGTGCCATGTTTAGTTCCTGTTATGCAAATACTGCTTTAAAGTTAGAAATGCCAATTTGCATTAATATTTTGGTTTCATATAGCTAGCTATTGCATTTCACAAACAAGTGCATTTTAATGAGTCCTGGCAGAATGTAAAAAAAAAAAAATGTTATTCATTAAATTCTATTGTAGAAAATGCAGTAGTTGGTTGCCAAAAATCATTATGACAAAATATAATGTGTATTGAGGCCACAAAGATAATCCCTGTAACCCTTACGGCATTCCATGCTGTCGCCTTCAGTGCTATCCACACAAGCATGGAAGGTCGGGGTTATTGTTGTAAAATGGAAGCCAGGGTACCATTGACATTTGGGTTTATTTAAAAATGTAAACATATTTTACTTTTTGACATTTGCCGTAGGGAATTTGCATAGGGAATCCACCTCTGAGTTCACGTGAAGGACTTTAAAAGTCATAAACACGAACTTGTAAAAGCACTGTATTTCTGTGTTTTACATTTTTGACGTGAAATCCTGAAATGGGGATTTGTTGTTTTATGACATTTTTCCTTCCTGAAATTTTTTATTAGCATTGTGGGCATACCATTATTTTTTTTTTTTTTTTTTTGATGGGGCAGTGTTGTGTGTAGGAAAATAAGAAATTGGCAAACAGATTTTCAGAACTGAGCTGTTTTACTCCATGGACTTGAAGGCTGTTGTCCTGGTTGCCGTGGCTCATGGTTCCTGATCATAATGAGCTTGTTTGGTGTTGGGATTGCAGTTGTGCTTCCCCCTTTCCCCCCTTCCCCCAATTTTCAGCTCCCTTTTCCCAGAAGGAGAGTTCCAAGCCTTTGAAAATTCTCATGATTTTGCAAATCCTCTCTATTTTTGTCTAGAATACAGGGAAGTTAAAACTGTGGCTGGTATGATGCCATGTTTTGAATCCAATTTTAAAGCAACCCTTTGCAACCCAGGGAGTGAAGCTGGCATCCCTGTGTCTGTAATGAAGATAATTACACCTGCAAGGTGACATCACTAGCGAGGCAAGGAACGCGCTTGAAAACGGAGTCTCTGCTCTCCTCTGCATTCTGTGGGCCACTTTTGGCATTTCACACCAGACACCCCTTTCATGCTTGTCCTTTGAGGAGTTGCTTTCAGATGAACTTACTAACGCTGACTGGCACAGGGTTAAATTAATTCTTTTCTTTATTACTCAAAGTGATACAGACCTTTCTTGGACTAATGTAGCTTAATTAGTGGTCAATTAAAACTGAACATTGCTGAATTGAAGTTCTTTGATCAAATTCCCTGGCTTCGATTCTCTTTCTTTAACTAGCCACCATCTTGAATTCATTTGGAATCAGTAGTATAAACAAGTTTAAAACTGGTTCTTTTATAAGAAAGTCAGCAGGCTTGTATAGCTGTGGTTTCTTTTCTTTCTTTTTTTTTTTTTTCCTTTCTTTTTTTTCTTTTTTTTTTTTTTTAACTTTCTGTAGGCGGCAATTCAAAGGCATGCTAAATGAAAACAGTACTACACCCTGAAAAAAAGTACGTTTTTAAAAGTAACACTAAGAGAGTCCGAAAAGAGTCAACAACCCCACCTATTTATTCCAGACAGCAGATACATTTCCCCAAGTTTCGGTGGTTAATTTTGTTGTTACATAGAAGGTGAAAACTCCCAGCCCTCACCAAGTCCAAAGTAAAAATTTAAAAAAAAATGAAACAGCCAAACATCTATCTGAGGGATGGCAGAAAGATGGGACAGGCACCATTGCAACATATATACAGAGATTTAACCCAACCACCTCTGAATTCATTTTTTATTACTCTATCACCTCTGTGTCTTTGGGGCGGGAGGGTGAAATGTTTTGTTAATTTCACCATTCTTTTTAAAGGACACTATTGAATCAATATCAGAACTGGTCATATAGATCACTAGATAAAAAAACATTGCTTTGCTTAGGATCCCAGTGTCGTTAAAGAAGGAAAGAAAAGAGGGGTGTGGGGAAACCAGAAATGGGGACAGAGAGCATCAGGAAATACTGTATTTCTGAATAGATCAGTCTCTTCCTTTTATACAGTCACCTGTCTTAATATTTAAAGTGTATATGCCATTCTTGTCGAAACATCCATTGTTACCCTTCGGTAATCTGTGCTCTTTAAAGCCTACCAGCCTAAAAATACCATAGCTGGCATTCAGTGAGTGCTGTATGTCTTAAAGTATTAATTAAAACTGCCACTTTTGTGCTGGAAATGCAAGTAATAGATTGGGTCTCAACAAATCATTGGCTCAGTCTGTGATGCCTCTGTGACTTCTGACATCTTCGGAGTTCAGAAAGGACATTGTGGAACCCGCCATGTAGCCTTTCCCCCATAAATGACAAAAAATCTTTTTCTTTTTTTTTTTTTTTTTTAGTTTTCATGACTTCTATCCCCAAATTATAGTTATAAACCGTAATTAAAATAAAAATGTTACCACTTGACAGAAAGAGAAATTGTTTATAGTCAACGTGCCTTTCAGCCTTCTCTCCTGCCTTCTCCCTGAAGGGCTGATTAGAATGTAATAATTGAGGATGATAGCGGGAGGAAGACGACAATTCCACTTAATTAAAGGTAATTTATTTTATTTTAAATTGGTGATGCCCCACATGAAGAAGAGTAGAGTTAGCAGATAGATTTATTAATGGGTGCTGACATCTCCGTTGACATAAAAAGCAAACATTTTCTTTCCTCCTTGTTTTCATTGTGTCTCCGCACCTGAGACGGCTGTCACCCCACTTCCCTTCCTGCTCTCCAGAGCTGAGAACTTTCCCACAAAACATGCAGCTATTGGTTCATCCGTGAAAACAACCTGATGCTCTGCTGAGTTTCAGACCAGGGCAGGAGCAGGAGAGGCCGCTCAGAGCCTCAGGACTAACGCTAGACATGCTGGCTTCCCAAATGGCATTTTCTGCCTGAGCTTTCTGGATGGAGTGCATGGGTTCCAGGGCAGCTTCCGCCTTAGAAGGAAGGTCATAGGTACCCTTTGGTCTTGGGCAAGGCCCTTGCGTGGCTACTCCTTTAAAAGAACAGGTATCTTGGATGTCATGGGTAATGAACAGTGCCACCAAAATGTCCTTGGCACTGCTGAGGTTCATTTCTCGCAAGGATTTGTGTCAAAATTAAGGCCCTTGTGTAATAATCTTGTCTTGTGCAGTTGCAAACAGATCCTGGAAATCAGGGAACTTTTTTTTAAAGTTAGAAAGTGGGTTCAAAATGCATAAAACTGTTTTCATGTAGTCTCCTCGGGTGTGATTGTTTTTAAGTGGTTCTAGAGCAAAACTGTATTTATAATTCTACAAATCCCAAGGCACTGTCTGCATGCATTGTTGGACTAACAGTATTCTGTTTCCCCAGTTTCTGTTTGACCTCCTACGTTATCTTTATAACGCCTATCCTCCTATCCCATTACCGTTTTCTTATTCATGTTTTCGCTTGTTCAGCTATTTCTGTATTCCTGCCTAGTGTGTTCCATTCATGTCATGTGTTCATTCTCTGAATGAAATCCAGACCCTCTGGGCACTTCTTTCTCCCTGCGCTTCTCCCGCTCAGAACTTCCTCCATTCACACTGACCCTTAGTCTGACTTACAGTCCTTTCTCTTCCTGCTTTGTTGCTCTCATTTTTATATAAAATTCCTTTATACAAATCCCCTTTCCTTGCCTATTCAGGTTTCAGGGGTATGTGTTTCTAGTTTTATTTCAAAAAATAGTTCCATCTAACTAGTGTTTAAAGTGAAGGGAGGAAATGATATGTTTCTTTTTTATTTTAAAAGTAAAGATCATGGTGGGATTTTATTTTGAGCCTGATGGATTTATTTTACCCTGTGATGCTGTTTTGCTAATTTGTTGTTAGATCAGCGATAGTGTTTTTCAAGGGTTAATTTATTATTTTTATGTTGCGTTAACCTTTTCCTTTTCTTCAGCCAACGTCTTATTCCTTTTTCTGGTTGGTTATAATAACCTGATCTCTCAGGAACTTACTTTATATTTGATTTCCTGCCCTTTTATTGCTCTATTGTCTTCACTTTACCATATCCTTTCTTCTGTAATTAATAGTAAATATATGATAACTTCCCCAAAAATCTGCTGCCAAATAATGCTGGAAAAGATAAAATTTAGGAAGTTACTTTATATTTATTTTCCTGCTTTTTTTATTGCTCTATTGTCTTCACTTTACCATATCCTCTCTTCTTCTGTAATTAATAGTAAATATATGATAACTTCCCAAAAAAATCTGGCGCCAAATAATGCTGGGAAAGAGGGAATTTGCCCGTAATGTTCTGAGCATTGAGAAATTCTACTCGGATTTTAAAATTCTACAGTCATGATTCTGGGTTGAGGACATGAAGGCAAGGGTTCAAACTGATCCTCAATTGGAGGTGAAAACCCTGCATATAAAAAAATTTTCCTAATGGAAAGGGATTCTACATTTATAGTAAGTAATCAGTTGTATCTGTTGGCCAGTAGGCTGTGGGCCATGGGAGTGTGTGTGTGTGTGTGTGTGTGTGTGTGTGTGTGTGGTGAACACTGGGAGCACGATGGGGAGAGGGGGTGCGGGGACCTGTCTGGCCAGACACTGTGCCTTTCAGTGGCTCCTGCTGGCTGTGTGGCTGTGACAGAGAGGCACTTGGGTCAGGATGAAGACAGCCTATAACTCTAGTAGTATTTCCTCCCTCTTTTTCTATCTTCGTCTTTTCCTCTGTGTTCCATTATTTCTCTAGCAATGTCCAAACTCCTTCAACCTTTTTCCTCTCTCCTTTCTTGTTTTACCGTTGTCAAATAAGTATTCCATTAAACGGGATTTTCCACAGCAAAAATCAGATGGGATGCTTTTGTCAACTAGCCTCTCTTTAGTAGCTTCTGTATCCTCTGGAAAATGTCAAGAAATTTGAAGAGTAAATAAAAGAGAGGACAACTGCAATATCCCAAACTGAGAACCCCTTCCTCCCCCCCCCAACACACACATACACACACACACACACTTTTATTCTGTAGGGAAGGTGTGCAGGAAGGGAGCCTCCTCTATTCCGGGTGTGATGGCATCTGGGAGTGGCAAGAGGGAATCTGTTAAACCTGGTCCAGATGAGGCTCCGTCGGGGGAAACCTGGGCTTGGTCATTTGGGTGGTGAGGCTTGTCCCACCTCCCCTTTCCCATGCCCTCCTCCCAGGCTCATCCTAGGCCCTCCCACCCCTAGGCAAGCCCCAGGCCCTGCTGCACACATCTGTGGGTCTGAGTTTCCTAGATCCAGCATGGAGTTCCCTCTCTCCCTCCTCTTGAGAATCCTGTGCTGTGGTCCTGCTTGCTCCTTGTCTGTCAGATTGCAGTTCTGATGCTGTTAGCCATGTCTGACCAATCAGCAAACAACACCACGGGATGAAATTTAAACAGTGCAGATGCTCAGATACAGGGTTATGTTGACTGGACCACGCAGGGAGAGCAGAGGTAAGGTCAGAGACTCCCCGAGTGGTGACTGAGCCTGCCTGCTCGGACACCCTCTGAGCTTCCCTGTGCTGCTTTGGCGTGTGTGCTGCCCATGTGCTTTGCCCTACTTCTGTCTTCCCCTGCCATTCACCAGGAACTTTCGTTTTCATTCGCTGCCCTTGTTCCTTTACCCCTCCGTGTGTTCACTTCCTCTTCTCCTGGATCGGTGCTGAGCGTCCCTGTGGATGTTCCTCCGTTGCCTCTAGGCGGAGGGTGCTTGGAAATGCCACTTGTTCATGGTCTTTGTGGCTGCCCTGTGAGGCAGGCAACTGCTGAGAATCTGGGCAAAGGGATGGAATTGATAGACCTTATTTATTTTCCCTCTGGGACTCTGGAATTTTCATTCGGTTACAACTATGGTTTTCTTTCTTCCCATTGAGATGCATTGAATTGTAAATTGAGTTTAAATCATCTTTTTTGGGGGGGATGGAGAGGGGGGACTGTTTTAATTAGGAAAGATATAAATAGACAGGACCTAAATTAGGATGAACCAGTTAGTTCTTGGGAATTTGGGAGAAGGAAAAGAGTTGATCTTCGTCCCTCCCCACCCCCCTGTGGACAGTTTGCAGTGTTCGCTCACAAGGTTGACTGCTCGCAAAAGCAGAATGTCCCAGCATCTTCCTCTTCTGCTTTAAGTGTTCGGTTGGACCTTTTTATGACTTCGAATGTTTACAGGGTTCTGGACTGCCTGGTCCCATCTGGAAAATATTTAAACTTCCTAAGATCTATAAGACTAAAATATCACATAGAATGGGACAGGCAGGAGGAGGAAAAACTAGACGCAGTGCGTGTGTGCAGAGTAAGTGAGCTGTGAGTCCAGAAGCGGCTGCTGAAGGGGCTGGAACAAATAGCTGGCTGTGTGCGGGGAGCGGTGGGGTCCGGAGTGTGCATTCCACCGCAGAGCGAGCGCCTTGGTTTGTGAAACTGACGTTCTGTTGTGACTTCTAAATCCAAACAAATCTCTGCAAATTTCTGCCCGATCGAGTTAATAAGAAAATATATACATGCAGAGGCGAGAGCCGTGTGCTACTTGTAGTTCTGTCAGTGTCGGCGGAAACAGGAGACGGGCTTTACCTACTGCCTTACAACCGCGCAACCTGCCACTGCCAGCACCTCCAGCTCGGTGGGCCTTCTGGATTTTTTTTTTCTTTTATGCGAACAATGGAATGCAAAAAAAAAAAAAAAAAAAAAAACTTCCAAAATGCAGCCCAGCAGATACAGGATCGGAGTCCTTTTTCTTCTAATTACCTTGTAATTGGGAGTGGTTTCCACTTTCCCACTCTCGCATGTGCAGAGGGAGAGGAAGACAGATGTGGCTGGGCGGGAACGCGCTTTCTCCAGGCCGGATGTGCTGTGGGACCGGCAGGCCGGTCCCTGCTCGCAGGCCTGTGATCTGCTTCACACCTGTGCTCGTTTCTCCCCGTGATCGATGACCTCGTGTTAACCCAGGGTGACCTTTCACCCTCGCCTGTTCTCTAGGGCTGGCTCTTGGCTGGTGGACTCTCCGTTCTCTCTGATTTACAGGTGGTTGCTGGAGCCGCATACACTTGTTTTTCATGGTGCACAGTGCACTTAGCGGCCCGGCAAGACCTGCAATTTCATCCCCCTCCAGGGGCCCAGGAGGGGGCGGGGTGGGGGGCAGTGAGAGGGGTTGCTGTTTGCATGTGCTTTTCTGTTTTGTGGCTCATATGGTATCAATTACCATTTGATGGCAACGCCAGGCCTGAGGCCCTCTGCATGTTTGTCCTGTGAGAAAGATCTGGAAGAACCGACATATGGTTTTGATTGCAGCAATTGCAGGTTGATAGAATGAACGCAGGGGTGAGGTGGGTGGGTTTTCCTTCCGGCCCTTTCCACTCTGGGTTGCTAATGTGCTTTGCTTGTGGGACTGGTCTTTTCATCATCTGGCCCCTCCCCACCACCCCTTTCCCCCAGTCCAAATCCCCACCACTCTGCCTCCCCTGCCCCTGCCTCCTCTGTGCTTCCAGCTCACCGCCAGGAACATGTGGCCCGCATTACGGACCTTCAATTAAAACAAACAGAGAAATTGTCCACCCTCGATTAAAATCCCAGAGCAGGTCAGTCCATCAAGATGATCGGAATTATGCGAAAGTTAAAAAACAAATGGGTGGCAGGGCGCAGGTTCCCTCCAGAAGCTCCGGACATGTTTAAAAGCCGCTATTAGTTCAGGTTGTTAAACATTGAAATGACGCTGAAAAATGGCAGCAGTAGAGATGAATAGAGTTGTGTGTGTGTGTGTGTGTGTGTGTGTGTGTGTGTGTGTGTGTTTCATCCAGGGCACCTCTTTGAATTTGTTGCAAAGGGGCAGGATGCCTAGAGCTGCCACCTTCCTGTCCATCTCGGGCCATACAATGGAAGGGCATTGTATGTGTGCATCTGTGTGTGCTTCGGGTGGGACATGTGGAAGACCCATCTCTCCCAAGCACAGCGACTTCTCTGTCACTGACTTTATGGCAATGGGGGGTACCCACGGAGAGGCTCCTCCTTACCGCTGCTCAGCAGGGATGGCATCCCAAGGGAAGGTCTAGTATCGGGGAACAGAGAGGCAAAAAAGGGGGGAAGAACTTTATAGACAGTTTTAGTGCTACCCATAAAAATATTTTCTTTCCAAGTAACATTTTTCTATAATGCTCTCAAATTCACGTCTTATAATCTGCCCTACAGATGGGTAGCCCACGAGGCTGCCTTTTTCGCTTCAACTATTGCATTTCAAAATATTACTCACAGTTAGGAACTTATATAGTTTCTGAAGATAATGTGGTATCTGATGAGTGAATGATGAGTGAATGTTTCCATTTAACGTCTTCCTTCTTTTAAATGGAAAAAAAATCAATAAAACGGGATCAAAAAACAAAACTGTGTCCCCCCCAAAAGGTTTTTTAATAGCAAGATGAGTTATGAGTTCTAAAGGCCAGCTATTGAAACCTAGTCATAATACTTGACAACTTCCTCACGGTCTCTGTAGGAAGACAGTAAAAACTGAAAACATATTGTTGACTTAAATTGTAGAGATATGTCTGTATGATTGACTCTGTAGAGAAAGCTGGCCATGTTTTTATTTTACAATGGTTATTGACTCTGTCTAGATATTTGCCTAAGGCTACTTTCTTCATTGCCCAAGCTTTCTCCTCATTAGATACAGATTGGTTTGCTAAATGGTGGTTGTTTTTTCTTGTTTTTGGCTTTTGGGTTTTTTTACAATCTTGGTAATGATTATATTTTGCTACTTGGTCATCTTCCGGCAATTTAATAAAATGTCCTCTGAACTGTTTGAATTCAGAGCAACTAGTGATTAATTGATTTGCTCAAGTAACATGTATTAATAGTGGCTATTTGATATTTAATAAACATACATAACCTTAAATCACCCTTCTTTGACAGCTTAAGACAACATTTCTATTTGTTGCCATGCCATGACATATTAGCTGCTTTCGAAGAGTGATGTATTGAGAAGTCCTATTTGGTGATTTAAAAAAATATATATATTGCTTTACTGAAACATATAGTATCGGGAACTCACAGCAAAATGATGTAGTGTATGGGCTGTTAGCCTGACTCAGAACATGTTGGGCCACTTAGCAGCAGCTGTGCTGGAGAGATATTTGATTGGAGAAGACTTTTTGAATCTTTTCAGCCCTGACACCATTCTGGTTTTGAAATGGGAAAATGGAAAAGAATTTTAGGGGAGAGAGAGATCTCAGTCTTGAAAGGTGGTATCCTTGGAAATCTTTGAGTCCCTGCTCAGAATAACCAGCATTTCTCATCTGTCCGCTCATGGAGGACAGAGTGATGGAAATGCGGGTTTATATTTTAGACACACAGTACAGAGGCATGAGACACTGCTCCACACTAGCTGTGTGCTTTTTGCTGAGCATTCATTTGATTTTGAACTGAAATTTAGAGAAGCTTGCAATGGAGGCAACCTATTTTATATATAATTTCTTTTTAAAAAGTCCGCTATTATTAAAATCTGACTTGGTCCTCCTAAAGTATTACAGCAGTCTACCAGATCTTTTAAATTATTGAATTTATAGACACCAACAATGCTAAAAGGAAAAAAGTCCTGTCCCCTACATGTGCTTAATATGTGGTGTCTTAATCCTCTTTAAAGGAAAAGAAAACTTGCTTTGTCAAAAGTATGAATATAGGGATCCTCAGACTAACTCCGTCGTTGAAGTCCTAAAAAGTGCTAGTGTTCTTTTTTTAGTTTGTAGTTACTCACAAGTGGAGAAATATTTATAAAATTATGTTATGCTGTGTGTTTTTTAATGTATGCAAACAACTACCAGATCACACTTGAATCCAGGGTACTTTTAAAAAGTGAGGAAAGAGAATGCTGCAGAATTTCTAGTGGGATGAAACGCGGTGCTGACTATTTTAGGGCTCTCCTGGAAAGATGATAACTACCTCCCTCTCTGGATGCTAACTGCCCACCCTCCATCCCCCAGTGCCTAGATACTACGTTACAGAATCCATTCACTTCATCTTGGAAGGGCTCATCGCCTCTCTTTAGGATCTGCTATTGTTCATACACTGCAAATGTGTGCTTTTATGTCCACAAGGAAGGCATTACCAACATCCAGAAGGGCAGTGTCAGGAGCAGGAAAATGTGGCCTGCCAGCTGTAGAGTTGTACTCAGACTACGCCATCTACCTTCTGAACAACATTTGAACCTTTGAGGAAAAAATATTGGAGATTCTGATGAGGCTTCCTTCCTTCCTTCCTTCCTTCCTTCCTTCCTTCCTTCCTTCCTTTCTTCTTTCCTTCCTTCTTTCTTTCTTTCCTTCTTTTCTCCCTTCCTCCCTTCCTCCCTTCCTTCCTTCTTCTATTTGCAAAGCATGGCTTCCTGATCCTAAGGGGGGAGGCAGGGACCTCAAAGGAAAAAGGGCTCAACAGGCTTCCTGGACATCAAATAGTTCCTACAAAACAACATTCTGATGACTTGCATGTAAATAAATCAGAAACATATGAATTGGACTCCTCTCGAAATACATATGGGGCCGAAAAATAGAGAGAAACGCTGAGAAAATGTGTTTTGGGTTTTGCTGAGCTCATGACATTTGAAAAATAGTATGAGACGTTGAGCAAACACAAAGCCCGGCTTGGCTTACCCATTCCTAATATTAGCCTCCCCGTTCAACGTCAGATCGGTTTACCATGTGCCCAAACACCGGCCACCTTCGGCGTGCTGCCCCCTACTTAATTACTTGCAGTTTAAATTTTTTTCAATTAGGAGCTCAAAAATAGCATCGCATTTCAAGGAAATGCAGATCTTAGCATTTTCTCACCCAGTTGGTTCACATCAGATTATTTTAGAAAATACCGCAGATCATGTCACCTTAGAAACAGCCATAGGAGCGTGGCCCCCTTGGGTGGAATGTGCGTGTAGCAGAAGAAAAGCATTATTAAGAAACTGGCCCTGAGGTTGATGCTGCCTGTTTAATCAAAGGGATAAACCACCACAGGTGAAAACCTCGCGATGAAAGGTGCCTTTCTTCTCTGGACGCGAAGGTGGGGGCCAGCCACGCACTGCCAAGCCCGGATCATGACTTAAGAGCTCCTGCTCTTCGTCACTGCTGAGCTCTGCGGCCTTGAAGGTCCTGCAAGTCTGCTTTCCCACCTTGCACTCCGGAGAGCTAATATTAGGGATTCTAAGTCCTGGGACAATCGCAGCCTACTGAGAGCCCTTGAGTCCTTTCTCCTTGATTTCTTGTTCCGGAATTTAAGGGCCAAAAACAGAGCTCAGGCTTCTCCCCCTGAAGTAAGTCATTGACATACACTTGGGCAGAACCCTCTATCTGTTCTTCGGACTAACACTCTTACCTGAGATTATCTGTTTGAAGTTGTAGAGAAGTTGTAGATTTCACCTTTCCTATTGAGGGCGGAGTTATTAGGGTTATTTTAAAAACATTTTAATGTGCTTTTTCTACCTCCTTTACTCAAATAGTAAGAAGCTTGAATGCTTACTATGAGTCAGGTGCTGGAATATAGCTCTGAACAAGACAGACACGAAGTTGACTGCTCCATGTAGTGTGATAATGAACCCGTGGGGAGTAAGGCCGCTAGCGGTAGACACAGGAAGGGCACCTGTCTCCCAGTTGTCCTGGAGGAAGTGAGGTCCGAGGATGAATGGAAATTAAGCAGACAAAATGCAAGGGTAATCACTGGGTCCAGGAAGAGAATGGCGCATACCATCATAAAGAAGTAGTTCCGAATGGCTAGAGATCATAGTGCATAAGGATAATAGTAAGAGAGGACTGAAAAGATCAACAGTGGCTGGATCATAAAAGTGCCTTGTGCACCCAATTAAGGAGTTTAGATTTTATCGTGAATGTAATGAGGAGGCCTTCAAATGGGTATGCCCAAGAGATGATCGAATTTAAAAGTCCAGAGAGATAGGAGGAACATCAGGAAGACATAGTCACAGAAGCCAAGGAAAGAAGATCTGACTAGAAGGAGGAAATAGTCAACAGTGTCAGATGTTACAGAGAGATAAGGGTGACATTTGGCTGCAGTATCCAGGAGCTCTTGAGCAGTTTCATTGGAGTAGTGGATGTGGAAGGAAAGTAAAGAGGTGGAGAAAGGGCGGAGCAAAATGCTTTTCCATCATCATTGTCATCATTATCATCATCACTAGAAAATGAGCATCAGGCATCTTATCTACCAGACAGAGAGAGTGACGGAAAGAATGAGACACTCCCTGAGGGAATTGGAACATACTTGGGAAAGTAGACCACAAATATAAAACAGAAGACAGCAACACAAGTTAGAAGACATGCAAAGGGCAAAACGAGCTGTACAGACCAATCAGGTTTAGTGGGACCTGAACAGACTCAGGAAAGGAAAGAAGGAATTGTATGGCAGATGCAAAGGTTTTTTTTTTTTGTTTTTTTTTTAAGTGGTGAGCACAGCTGGAGTTCTGCATTTAAGTGTTGTGCCTCTTTATCACAGTCCAGCCTGTTTCTGAGGACCCATCAGCTGGAAATAGTAGAAAACATCATGAAGCATATTGTGTGTTCTTCACCTGCCTGTGACTTCTGTTTAAATTTCCCAACCTTTTTTTTTTTTTTTTTTTTTTTTTTTTTGAAAATTCAAGTCACAATTTCAAGCAATCTTTATTTTTAAAATCTGGACACAGAACTAAGGAACAGATATCACAAATATAGCAAGTCAGAAATGCTCATAAATTCTCTATGGATGAGTTCCTTGAGAAATTTTGCACATCCAGTGCTGGATATCTGTGGGATTTTAGCATAGAATCTTTTACATCTGTGTTATCTCCACATGACATCTTTTCCCCGATAATCCGTAGAGGCTCATGCTCATGTGTAATACCTCAGCCATTTATGATTCTGAGGGTAATTTTTCTCAACAAAGATGGCTTGAAGTATAGTTCTTTAAGGCACTTTAATACTATAAAAATTGGCTGTGTAAACTTTGTAACTGAAGAAAAGGATTGGTCCTCTTTCACTTCAGATGTTTCCCTTGTTGGTTTAATAAATGTTTTTTGGATACTCGCTGTAGGCAAGATGATTGCATTGAGTGTACTCTTAAGTCACACCCTCTGACCTAAGAAGCCTATAGTATTTTATGGGAAATAAAACTTGTGTAATTTAAAAAAATTACGAAGTTCTCAAGTATAGCGCTGGGAAAGCTTAAAATATTAAATATGTTCAATTAAAACTTTTTGAGCTCATTCTTTTCAAAAAAATTTTTGATCCATAATCCTGTTTATATTTTACCACTAGTACCCATTGCTATTTGTACTTGTTAGAGAAAGGAGCTAAATAAGTTGTCCACATTTCAAGAAGTTTTCTGTTCAAGAGAACAGACACATCGCCATCCAAATATATTTTAATTCTGACCAGGGTGCTGAACATACTGTACAAATGAGAAATGAGGTCCATCCTTCTTCAAAGTGTTTTCTCAGTGCACAGCCTTGTTTTATTTGCACCAAATGTCTGTGTAGTGGCAGAAGTTACAACATGTATTTTCCAAATGACAGTTAAAACGTGAAAGATGGTCTCCTGCTCCTTAGAGCACATTGGAGACCATTTCTATAGCCGGTTAGCTTACCTAAGACAAGGAGGCAGTGTCACTTTGGACAGGTTTGACACTGAGGGAGAGTCATACGTTCATTTACTTACTAGAATGAAGAACATGGAATTTGCTAACAAAGAGATCATGAGTGACTTCAGTAAGAACAGTTTTATTTCAGTGGAAAAGCCACCTCCTCACCTAATAATGGCTACATTATTTACCCAATTTTTCTATCTGGCAACTGATGACAGGGTTTACTGCATAACAAATATGGCCCTTCCTTGGTGCTCTCTGCTCCTGGGATACCATTTCCCTACACATGGGTCCTCACTAATTTGTTTTTTGTTTTTTTTTGTGTGTGTGTGTTTGTGGACAACAGATAAATTATAGTCCTGCTACACTGTTTTGTTTTAACTGAGGTGAAATTCACTTAACATAAATAACCCCTTTTTGAAGTGAACGGTTCAGTGGTATTCGGTACATTCACAATGCTGAGCAACCACCACGTATATCTGGTTCCAAAACATTTTTATCACCCATAAAGGTAACCCTCTACCCATTAAACAGGTCCTTCCCGTTCCCTGCTGCTATGTTTTATAAACCTTTAATTTTATCATACACACAAATACACACACACACACACACACACCCACACACACACTCTACTCTTAATTATCTATCAAGGATTCAGAGAAAAGCCCAGATCTATTTGGAGATTAAAATGTTCTAGGCAGACGACCTAATGTGTCCTTACTATGTAATCAAAGAATTATATACAGGCATGGGCAAAAGTAGGTTTACAATGGTAACTTATAAATAATGCAATAATGAATAAGTAATAATGCAAGAATAAACTGTGTTTTGTATAACCACACCTGTAAACCTACTTTGTATATAATGGGTGTTTCTTCAAAAAAGAAAACATCTCCTCCTTCTTTTTAACCTTTCTGTATATTTCTGTTAAGTTCTCACTCCATACTAGTTTTCAAGGGAGGAAAAAAAGGCATCAATTCTGTTCCTTTTATTATGTAAAACTTCTGTATTTCTTTTCTTGTAAAAACATTTTCTCATTAATTTCATCAACATTGAGAACTTAAACTGCTTCCCTTATCTTAATGTTAAGCAATCATCTGGATTTTTCATTTCTATTTTAGACATTCAGAATTCTTGAACAAAGTAATTTAGTTATCAGAGATTTCATTTCTTGGAAATTACATTCTTACTGTAATTTTTATTGTTAAAGAAATATCTGTTGTTCATATTTATACTCTTATAATTCCAGAACAGTAATAGAGGTGGCAGATCTTTAAGCTGTATATCTTTAAGATTAAGAAACCTTAAAGTGAAAAAAATATCTGAAATTTAAATATTAGAGAAAGTCAGCACAATTATATTTTAAATGTGCCTGCAGATATGAGCCATTTAGTCTTAGTTATTTTTGTTGGAATTGTTGCCTTTTACTATTTTCTCACCTCCTTTGAGAGGGTTTTTTTTTTAATAACTATCCTAATCGGTTATTTCATTTGCATAAAGAAAATGTTATATTTATTTTGCATAAACATACAAAATGTTTCTTCTGTACATTTTCTAGTGGCTAGTTATACATCTGAAATCTCACAACTAGCCAGTAATGAAAACTCTGGCCTCTTAATTGGTTTTTAAATGTACCCAAGCACCTGGCCTGGTGCTCGCTAGAAGCTCTGCCATGAGTTAAGCCAGTGAAATATTGCTAGCTGATTTTACCTAAAAGTTTGCCCTGGACATGGGGTAGAAGCAGGTATTTGAATGGATATTCCATAGAGAAGTGGTTGATTGGGTATAGATGTTGACAATTTGCATACTTTTTTTTTTTTTTCACTTCAATCTGTGCCACAGAGTCATACATTTGGTAATTATTTCATGCTTTTGTTTTTAGTTGAAAGTAGTTAGAGCCGCCGAAACCGGTTTGGCTCAGTGGTAGAGCCTCAGTTTACGGACTGAAGGGTCCCAGGTTCTATTCCGGTCAAGGGCATGTACATTGGTTGCGGGCACATCCCCAGTGAAGGATGTGCAGGAGGCAGCTGGTCGATGTTTCTCTCTCATCGACATTTCTAGCTCTCTCTCTTCTCCCTTCCTCTCTGTAAAAAAATCAATAAAATATATTTTTTTAAAAAAGAAAAGAAAAGAAAGTAGTTAGAGCCATATGTTTTGACCAAAAAAAAAAAAAAAAGAAAAAGAAAAAAGATAATTTGTACTTTTTTGGGCTTTATGAAAGGGAGGATGGGTAATAATTTTACAGTGTACCATGGCAGTGATTCCTGTTCAAAACTTCACCAGATTGGAAACTCACTGTTCATAACAATTCTCTTGGTAAGCAGAAGATGAAGGCATGTGTATGAAGCACACAGAGTTAAGTTTGATGCTTGAAAGGTCAGCATAGAATTCATGCATAACTACTTAGCGTTGGTAGGTCTCAATTACTAATATGGAAATTCTATCTCCAGATTCCTTGACCATAGGTGGTGTGGAAGGGTATTCTGGTAAGGTGCCAACAGTTCTGACCTGGGATTCGGGATGAAAAGACCAGGGTTCTGACCCGCTCTGCTGCCTTCAAGGCACCTACCCTCCTCAGCTTCCGTTTCCTAGTGTAGAGGATGGGTGAGATGGTTGATCCTTAGATAATCTTTCTCCAACTGATTACTGAGTAAGGTTTTGGATGCTGGCAGATTTTGTCATTTAAAATACTGTAAAGGTGGGAACTTTTAATAACGCTTAATTGGAGAATTTCACCAAATTTCCTCGTATACAATTAAGTTCGAGGCCGAAGAAGGTATCCAGTGAAGTATGTATTCCCTTTTGTGATTGTTTCTTTGAGTATTCCTCTTGTCTTTTCAATCTCCGGTAGAATCTTGGCTCACTATCTTTTCATTCTAGTTGGGTCTTTGCTCTTGAAAGTGCATCTTTCTGCTGTTATCTCACACAACTTTCTTCCTAATTGCTCTTGCTTCCTGGGGAGGAATGTGTACTTAGGAACGATGGCACAGGCCGTCCCTGGTGATTACCTGTATATACAAACACAGCAGTAAAGACACTAGGATTGGAGAGCTAGGAATGACACATTAAGGGTTGTACATGGTCAACCTCTAAAGAAATCAGCATTTTTGTTTGGTTCTGCTTCCCCTTCTTATAAAACCTTCACCATTCTCTCCCACTTTCTCCATTTCCTCTCATTCTTCAAAATTAATCCTTGAGAAAAGATCTCTGAGACTTCATCACAGGGAAGTATAGTAACTGCTAACAAACAATAGCAGCATTTCTATTTGACAAGCTGATTTGTGACCATGGAATTTTTCTGGGGATACAAATTTTGCCCCTTATAATGATGTACAATGACTAAGTTCTGCAGTAATTTACTTATTTCAATGGTGTCCAAACTTATTAGAGCTCAGATCCCTGTTAAAAGTTGCACCTAATAACATCCAGTGAGGGATGTTAGCATTAGACTTCAGGCATCAACCTATGGACTTGGGTTCAAAGAGAAAAGGGTGGAGAATGGTACTCTGAGAAGTCTTCAGTATGGACTATTATTCATAATTTTCTTAACCTTCCAAAGGAAGCTCAGCCTTAAAACAGATTGAGAAGTAAAAAGCACTAGAATCTGTTTCGTCAGAAACAATGAATGTTTATCTTTGTCCAGTATGATGTTATTCTTATTTTGACCTGTATCTTGTGTGTGATGTGTTTATTCATTCATTCGTATGTGCACTTAGAACTACTTGAGACTATGCTGTGCCAGGTACTGTACACACACACACACACACCCACACACACACACACAGTGCACCTGCACATTTTTTTCATCATACTGTTTTTAACCTTATTGTTTCTTTGGTTGACTTTCTTACCAGGCCTTCTTAAGTATTGACTAGGCCGGTATAAAAGAAACAGTGATGATTAGCATTCGAATAAACCTAAAATTAATTTATCTTTCTTTATTATAACATCTTAGAATGTGTTGTCATCTGAAAGACATGCTGCCCTCAATTAATTAATGAAAAAAAAATGCCTGCAAAGGTCACAGAGCTATTTATTGGCAGTATAACCAACACTGTTTTTATGTTCCAACACTTCCTAATAAGCTGTAGTTGTCATCTAAAAAAAGCAAACAGTTGGTAGCCAAAGAGGCAGAAGTAGTACTGAGATGGGAGATGATCCATTAGAAAAATGGACAACCATGAATTTGATGTGTAGCTGTAAATAAAGATATAAATAACGTACTACATCTGTTTATGACTTAAGATAACTAGAGATAACAATTAATTGAAATGACAAGTCATGTTCTCCTTACTATTACCTTTAATTTCTGATGAGCATTTAATAAATAAAAGCTTGGATTCATTTTGGGTGTTAGAATATATTAAAGAGTTGTGATGTGCTTAATAGCTTAATATCCAGTCTTTTATATGTGCCAATCCTGAGTCTGGTGATAAAGCCAATTCTCACATGAATAAGTAACTAAAAGAATGTAACCAGGAAGAAATCAGGTTTCACCTGAACCACATTTTATGCAATTAAGTATTTCAAAGAGTTCTTTAGCCAGGTGTAATTTGATCAGCTGAAGGCATCCTCAGCCATGGCCAAGGTACTCAAAATGTTAGCAGTGGACATTCCTGGGATATGCCACATTAAAAGTAATAGCAAACATACAGCATCTGCTCAATGAGTGCCAAGAGCACGAGAAATGCAGGTGTGAGAAATAAAAAGAAGTATTTGTAGCCAGAGGCGAGTACACATTAGGCAGGACTATATTCACACTTCATGTGAATGCTTTAAATAATATGGTACTTTTTATCCATTTAGTGCCTTTGTATTTTCACCACTAAACCCAGGTGTACTGCTTAACAGATTCCGTAACCTCTCTGTCTTCAGTACTTTTTTAATAAGAGTACTAATACTTGCTGAACCTTTGCCCAGCTACATGTCTGGAAGACAGATGGAGGACCCTTCTTGTGATGCTCTTTGTAGGAGGACACAGGAAGCTCCTTTGTGCTTTCCTGGTTGGGTTCACTGTGTTCTCTTCTGGGTGAACAATGTTCCCAGGTCCTGGCAGAATGGCCAGGAAGTGTAGGGGACCCAGGACTCTACAGAGCTGGGTTCCGGTAGGCCTCCATGAATACCCTGCAAAGAAAGAAGCCTTAGCTATCAAGAGGAAATGTGGTAGCCTGGTGGTCAAAAGACATGATTTTTAATTCCAGTTTTCCCACATAATTAGCCGTCTGACCTTAAGCAAGGTAACGTCCCTGTGCCTCAAGTTCCTTGTTTGTGAATTTGATCTGATAATAAACAATAGGATTAGTGTAAAGACAAAGTGATTATATGCACACTTTTGCTGGAAGTGTCTAGCGTATCGTAAGTAAACTGTTAGTATTTTTATCATTGTCATCATTTTGTCATGCCAACTGTGACAAGAGCTTGGGGCTGGCAGGCATTGGGAATAGGTCCTTTTCCAGATCTGGCGAGCGCTAAGCTGTGATTCCATAATAAATTACTTCTTTTCTTTGTTCCTAATTGGTAACTTCTTGCATACATTACTGAGGTGGTTGTAGGATAATAATATGTGAGAACAACTAAAAAATCTCAAAACCCTCTAGGTCTATGATAGAGCTTGAGTGAACCTCTGTAGGTTTAAATCCCAGTACTATTGCTATGCAATTATTAGTGGTTCTGCCTTATTATTATTATTTGTTGTTGTTGTTGTTTGTGTGTTTTGTTTTGTTTTTTAATTGAAGCATGATTTTTTTCTTCCTTGGAAGTTTCTAGACATGTCAAAGGCTACATAGACTTTTTTTTTGAGTTTGAAATTTGATTTAGATTTTTGAAAAATATACCACAGCTAGCTATATTTAAGCAAACACACACACACACATATACACACATAAGAATACCCTTGCCTTTTTAATTGAAGAAAAGAAAGAGCAAGATAGAGCTGCTGGCCATAATGAACACAGGAGGTACACACTTAGCAATGGGTCAGGCTCACTTTGTTATAGCAGCTCCACTGAGCCTGGTGCAGGTTGGCTGGGCTGGCAGAGAGGTTCCTGGGCCCATTCTGCCCATTTTGTGTGCTTACACAACTCCTGCTATGTCACGGAACACTCAGGTCCCTGCTTCTCCTCCCTGTTGCTTTCTTTTGGGTCTTTTTTTTAAAATATATATATCTTTCAGTTATATAATTTGATCACTACATATATGAACAAATAGGGGGATTGAAATTATTGCCATTTTACTACTTCTTAACACAGAAAAGGAAATTTGGTGTCTGAGAAAGATAAACTCTTGGCTCTAATTCATTTATTGGATTTAGTTTCAGATGTATTTTTTTCATTAATAGATCATGAAAACTCAGCTGGTATTTAGAAGGGAAGAAAAAATACATATGATATTTGTGATGGGAAATATGGATATATGTTTAAAATAACCTGTATTCTAAATATATTACATAGTAGAGGAATTCATTTTATGGAGATTATATACATATTCACTTTCATATATTTTTGTAATATATGTTAGAGTGATGACAGGCCATTATTTGTTAGCACAAATAAAATATGAATATATTCGTGAATGGTAGATTTTACACATTTTTTATAATTGTGAAAAAAATTAGACTAGCAATAAAGACAGTTTAAGAAACAAAACTCTTCCTACTGGATTTATTTTAGGAAACTTAAAACTATTTGGTTACTTCCTATGACAGCCTATGCTGATTTAAATGATAATAAAAGCTTCACAATTTCAACAGCTTATACCCCCAAATTTTCCATTTATAATTAAATATTTATCTATCTTTCAATATACTGCACACATTTATGTGTTATCTCTAAACAGATTTCCTATTTGTGTGATGATAATGCAAACCAGCCTGTAACCATCACTTGGAAATGAACTGTAGGATCTCTTTCCACTAGTAAATATTCCTTGACTTGATAATTATACTGAGAATATATCAGGTGAATAATTTTTATTTCTGTAGTTTGTCTTTTTTGTGCTCTTAGACTGTATATTGCCTTACATTGCTGTGAGAGTTATTCATTTTGCCTTTAAACTATATAAGAGCACATTTCAACTGTTACTTGAACCTGTTTATCAACTTTCCATGCCATTTTACTGTGCATTAGAATACTTAAGTTATAAAACCAAAAAAGACTTTAGGAAGGAGAGTGTCAAGGGGACTGGACAAGAAATCGGGAGCCTGGGCTCTGTCTAGGCCCTTGGGTAACTCCTTTAGCATCTTCTTTTTGCTCATTTGTAAAATGAGGTTGAACTGATTTGAGCTTTACATATATAATGCCAAGAGGCAGGACAGTGGGTAGCAGGTAGAAGGAGAAAAGGACAGCTGTAAAGAAGTGATACAAAAAGATTTAAAAAGAAAAAGTATTAAAAACAAAGAAAGAGTAGAATGGAGGGACTCAATTACCAATTTTGTGAACACACAAAATCAGAAAGTGTTAAAAATCAGTTCAAGCTCTGTTGCCTAAAAAATGCCTGCAATTCAATAATGTCAGCATTTATTACACACCAGTTGTATTCTAGGTTTACTAGAGATAGATATGTAGAAATTTGCATCTCTCTCTTGTCCACCAGAAGAGTTCTTGCTTTTGTAGCCCAAGGGGAACAGGAGGTCTTAAACAGGCTGGCATTATTGCAAATAGATGCTGTAACGGAGGGTGATGTGCACGGCCAGTAGGTCTCTTCACAGACAAGCATGTCTCTGGACCAGCACTTCCAATAATATTGCTGCCATGGTGGGAAGTTCTGTGTTGGTGACGTCCAGTGTGATGGCCAGTGGCCATGTGTGGCAGTTGAGCACTTGAAATGTGGCTACTGTGACCGAAGAACTAATTATTTTAGTTTACTTAATTTTAATTAATCTATAAGCAATAAGTAGCACTTACAACAAGATGTAAATAATACTCTCATTTATGGAGTGACTACAATATATTAGTAATAATGCTGAATAGATATCTCTAATCCTCACAATAAGAATAGGATAGCCTCATTTGACAAAGGAAACTTGAGGCTCTGAGAGATAAATTGCTTTGTTTTGTCCTCACAACTAATTGTGAGAGCTGGAGTTCGAAAAGAGTTGACCTGGTTCCAGAGTTGGGTAGTTTCTCCTATCCTGCCAAACCTGTTTCTGTATTACAGGGAGACTTTCTCTTTTAAGTATATTTTTCCCTCGCTTTATGGATCAGCTAGCAATACACTAGTATCTTTAACTTGATCACATAGAACAATTACAGTGTCCATTTTCCATCTTCAGCACGTGGAGGTATCGCTGCCGCTGGGCCATTCTTTTCTCTCATTGTGACCCATGTCCTTCAAACAATATTGTAAGAGTTGAAGGTCCAGTCCAGTTCATTGCCTGGGTAGTGTGAGCTGATCATCTAAGTACTTTTCCCCATTACATGCTAGGAAGCTTCAAAGCTATGCCTCAGTCCGAAAACATCAGGCGCACACTACAAACTCTTGGCATTTGAGTGTTTAACTGCCACACTTCAGAGTATTTGTGAAATCTCCCACAGTCTGAGCTGCTAAGTGAGCTTCACCTGCACTTGGGAATCTGAGGCATGATTCTGCTTTGCTCTTTTCTACTCATCATGGAGCATATAGCAACTCTCTAAGGGTCTGAAAGTTTTGATCGCAATGTCTTAGTTACTCTGAACTGATTCTCTTTGGAAATTATATGTTCAGATATGTGTAGAATCTCACAGGGGTAGTAATTTTAAAGGTGTACGGTGTAATTCACTGTCACCCATTATACATGAGCTGTAGCCACTTCAATTGATCTTCTAAATTTAGCTTCCCATTTCAGGAGGCAAATACCATTAACATATTCTAGTTTCACTCTGAATATACCATATCATATCTTATTTTCTTAAAGGTAATTATGAGACCCCATAAGAATAAGCCTTGTATTGACCATTATAAATTTCAATTTATAAAAAGTAGGATCTGCTACTCCCTTCATTTTTTTTTATTTATTTATTTATGTGTTTGTTTGTTTGTTTGTTTGTTTTATTTATTTGCTTAGTTTTTCTTCTTTTCTAATAGGCAGAGGTTCTAGTTAAAAGCATGTGCACAAAGGATAGTCAGGACCATTGGATGAAATAGCTAATGTACAATAGTAATATGTCTCCAGGTGCAACAAAAATTAAATATGAAAATATTTGTTATTTTTACCAGTTCTGAGTCTAATCTTATCTAGAGAGCTTTGTTAAACTCAGGATTTTTATATGCATGGTTTTGATTTAAATTCAGGATTGTAAGGAAAAGATGTAGTGTTTACTTTGAATATTAACTATACTTTGTTATTGGTTTTCCAAGAGCATTTATTCAACAAATAGTTCATTAAAAGGCTGTTGCTGTAAGCTTTGGCCAAGTCTCCCCATTCACAATTTTGCAACAAAAATTTCTCACTTCTTCAGTCGCTCTTATGGGAGGAATTGGAATGCCAAAAGTCACCTTGATCTAAGCTACTGTATCGGAGAAAAACTAAATGTAGATTTTTGTTTCCCTTTAGCCTTTCCTCATGTGTCATTGATGGAGTCATTTCAATACATTGAACTAGAGTTTGAGATTCTAATTCTATTTTTTATTGATCTAATTTTCTGGTGTTAGTCATTAAAAATGATTTCAGCTATTTGATGTTTGTTACTGTTTTGTTAAGTAAAAAGTTATTTTTTAACAAATGTGTACATCATTTTTTTATTTTCATAGAATAGTAATAATTAAAATTAAATGATATGAGTTTTTCTTATTGAATCTCTAGTGAACATCTATTGAAACTTGTCCTCTTGGTTGAGAAATTGGCAAAAATAGTTGACTGAACTAAAAATAATGAAGCAGCTCACTGATCATCTAGGTTGTTAAAGATGAAAGCATAAAGGATAATTGAAGTATGAACATTATGGTCATTCTGTTTTCACCAATATTATCTGATACCTCTGTCTCCATTTTTAAAGAAAGTAATCTTTAAAGAATGGAAAATAAAGAGCAGTTGATAGCGGTGCAGTTTGATTAAGTCACATATCATTAGCAGTTGCTTTGACCATTTCTCTATTGAATTTTCTTATAGTTAAAATAAATAATGTTTAGTTTCTTCTACTTTTAAAAGTGTAACAGTCCTGTCTGATATTTATTTGTATAAAATAGAGCACTTACAACTTTTGCAGTGACGAGTATAAAGTTTGTAAATGACATATACCTGATCTTTACATTATGATGTAAAGAAAATTTATAAAATATGCATAAATTATTTTTTCTTTTAAGCCATTAAACAATGGTTCATTTCTTGTTAACAAAGATTTTTTTCTTGTCTAGAGAGTCTTAATTTGGCTACAATACCAGAAAAACAAATTGGAAGGTATAAGATGTTCTAAGAACTTTTTAACCACATAGATATTCTTTTTCATGCAGATAGCATTTATGAATTTGGAGTAAATGATCTTACCCACAGATCTTTAAGCTTGATCTTAATTTGTAATCAATGTAACTTCCTTATACATGAACAAAATTACCTAAGTTTTTACCTTAGTTCACAAAAGAAATAGCAAATAATTCTATCCAAATCAGGAGGGAAATAATAATAATGTAATTATTACATAGTACATGTTTAAGGATAATGTAGTGAAATATATGATTAAACTCAACTATTATCTTAAAGTGAGTTATTTCCATTATTTTAAAATATGGTTTAATAATGAGTTAGAGTTTATTTTCAGTTTTATAGTAAATATATCAATTTCTGAAATTTGGTGATAACACATAGTACTATATATTAACACTGGCTGGCCAAAAAGCTGTCAGGCTAATAGCCTGTAGATAGATATATTATAGTCCTATTATGCTCATATTCTTCTTAGAATGAGATGATCTAATTTTCAATTTCCCCCTTTTCTAGAAGGTAATGTTTTCTTTTATCTTTTTAGCCTACATTTAAGACCTTCTCCGAATACATTTAGGAGTATTTTGAAACTATTAATTGTATAGTTCTCAAGAAAATGCTGGGTTTTGCTTTGCAGAACTGAGAGTATTGATTTGTTTGGGGATTCCTGGCTTACATTTTATTTTTGTCCCTTAAAGATATTTGAAAAAATCCCCCCCTTATTGTAAGCTCTTTGAAAATAGAAGACAATAGCTATTTATATATTTAAAATATAAAGAACAATTAAAAATAAAATGAAAATTATCTTGTGAAATATAGGGCTTCTGTTCCACCATGACACAGGAAAAATCCTTATTTTCTTAAGTGCACATAGGTTTTTCTATTTTGTTTTTGTTTTGTTCAGTCCTCCAGGACCTCCCAATTTTCAAGGGCACTGTGGGGCATATGTAGCATTTATTTGATGTACGTATGTTGTATGCATATTTTTCCACATCTGTCTCTGTGGACCTATCCTTTGTGAAATCCTAAACCTTATATTAATACTTAGTTTGTGATTCATGGTGTTCTGAGAGCAATTATATAATTTTGCGTAGGGTGTTTATTTGATGTGTGCTGTAAAAATAAAAGGGGGAGTGCTTATTTTATTTTTCTGGTAACCCTGCCGTTGCCTTTTTATTGGCGAATTTCTCTTTCTTGTACTGTGACCTGTGAGTCTCACATGGGCTCGCTGCCAATTTTTGTGAGCGCTGCTGCTTCAAAATGGAGGAGGAAGGTATCCGTTTCCTCGGGAGGACGACAGGGCTCCGTCTCCCACCATCTGGAGAGGGGAACTTCTGGAGAAAAAGAAGACGGGGATTTAAAAAATTATATTTAGCAAAAAAAAAAAAAAAAAGAAAGAAAGGCAAGGGGAAAATCAATTACAGTTAAACTGTACCTTATGAATTTATGCCTTTCCAGTATGCTGTCGTCTTTAAGGAAAACATAAAGAGAAAAATACATAGGTTATTTTTATAAAGGCCCAGTTTCCCAGATCTCATGAGTATTAGTAAACAAATGTAAGCAAATTGGGATTCGGGCACACTTTTAAAGTTAACTGCACACAGAAATATAGTAAGAACTACAAAGGAGGGCTTACCCCCCTTCTTTGCACACGGATTGTTGCTGGTCTGTGTAGACCTGGCTCTTAGTGGCCTTGTTCATGCATCTCTGCAGAAAGCGGGCACAATATTATAGGAAGAATATTCAAAGATATATTTGTCACTTTCTTTAGTTTGAATCGTATATTTGTTTTCTCTTCTCAAAAGTGAAAATTTTCATTGAAAGGTAGAATAAACGGGGAGAAGCTTTATAAGTTATATAAATGTCTAAACACTGTGCTGTACACCTGAAACTAATAAAATACTGAATGCCCTCTGCAATTGAAAAGTTAAACATTTTTTTTTAAACCGGAGAAGCTTGGTGCATGTCTTTCTGTCTTTACCTTTCCTGTGCTCTTGGGCCACCTCTGCTTTTAAAGAGAAAGGATATTTAAACTCCCAGGATCATCATGCTGGTATTGGATAACATATTTATAACTTGACGTATTCTTGCCTGTGTCTTGAAAATATCCCGCCCAGTCTCCCATCCACACAAATATACGGAGCATTTGGGGGCAAAGGCCTTGTCTTCTGTTTTCCTGAAAGGAGCAGTGTTCCTTGGCCTTCATCAGTCTGAGAATGCACCTGGCAGAAATTTAGCACCGTGGGCCTGCTTCTTATAGAGCTATGGACCTTGAATGCATTGGTCAGTGCAGCCAGCCAAACTGAACTGCCTCTCTCTCCTTCCTCAGGTTTATGCTCCATCAGCAAGCACTGCCGACTACAATAGGGACTCGCCAGGCTACCCTTCCTCAAAACCAGCAGCCAGCACTTTCCCTAGCTCCTTCTTCATGCAAGGTAAGTTGTCTCTTCCCCTAACCGGAAATCCACTGCGAAAAGTCTTCCTGGGTTTTGTCATGCCTTGGACGGGGCAGATGACTGCTGAGCTGATACCCAAGAAGTGGACTAGCAGACAAGTATAGAAATCTGACGGTCATGCATTCATTACAAACTACTTAAGACTTTGCTAAGATCTGTTTTTTAGATGAAAGCCCCTGGAGCAAAAATGAGTTAAGATTAGACTGGTTTACTTTACTAAGAACCAATGTCTTGGAGGATGGTCTTCCTTGACTAATCATTCCAACATCTTCACCCTCAAGAAGAGTGTGTGTGTGCGTGTGTGTGTGTGTGTGTGTGTGTGTGTGTGTGTACGTTTTAAAGTGGATTCAGTGTATATTTTGAGCAATCTGGATTTAGCACACTTGGGGACAACTTGTTATTATAAATAACTTTATATTAAAATTTTAGCTACATATTGTTTCATAGGTAAGAACAAGCATCTCCTTTGGATCAATGAAGTGACCTACTTGAAAACTGGAATGTTATTTTTATCACGGCCAAAGCTTTATTCAGCACGCTAACTGATATAGGGCAAAACCTACCCAATTTTCTTCCCCGACAAATGCAGAATATTACAGCTTTGTGGTTGCTAAAATATATTTCTTTTTCTAACTGGCCAGCGTCTTTGACTAAATTACCATGGATGTGTGGGCTCTGAGCTTAGAGTCTTGCCATTGATAGCACAGCCCCTGTCTACTGCTTGGAAAAAAAAGACGAAGATGGTTGAAATGACAGCAGCTGCTGTAAGAATAGGGTTTGGAGGATGCAGCAAAGCTTCATTCCTGATATGTCTGTGACACTTACTGCCACGTTGCAGTGATCATATTACCAAGTTAATACTCTGAAATTCAGGTTTGGGATTGACCGAGATCCTCTGTGCGTAGAACTTGAACTCTTCCTGCCGGGCTGGGAAAGCCTTGTTGGAGTGTATCGTTGGCAGGTGCCGTGAGGTTTCCCTCCCTGGGCTGCTCTAGGAAGGGCCATGTCGCCACAAGGGGAGCCTCCTTTGGGCAGCAGGTACCAGGGGAGCGGCCTGTGTCTCACTTCGATTACAGTGGACACACTCAACATCGTTCTGATTAAAATGGATTTATTTTCTTTCCCTTCAGAGTGTTAGCTCTTATAGGTGATTAGCTCACTTGTAAAATTCCACGGAAAATCTATAAAATTGAATCGGATGGGTCCCCCAGGAATAGAGAGAATTTGTTCCATGCATCATGGAGCTCATGTTCACAGGGATCCTTTATCTTTGTGACCTGTCCTAGGTGTAACTCTCACAGGAACACCCCGGGGCATGTCACTTGGGTATGTTCTGTGCCCTTACAAAAGGCTCCTCCCTTCCGCTATAAAAAGCAGCCATGCATCCAATTGGGAATCAGCCCCTTCTTTTGTGGTTAGTCCTGCTATTGGTGCTTACAAAGATTGTCATCTCAAGGATTCATCACTCAAAGCAGATTTTCATGGAGAACATTGACAGAAGGATAGGTTGCTTCTGCCGGCCTTCACAAAGGTGGCTTGCTTAAGCTGCACACAGCAGAGGAGATGGGGTAGTTAAAAAAAAGATGAATGCACAAGAGGCAGCCATTTTCAAGTATATGAAAAACCTCTATTCTGTTAACTCCCCATACTCTGCATGGTTCCTGCAGACCATGCAGAGTATGGGGAGCAGTTTTCTTTTCTGCATTTGAATACCCACAACACCAGAAATATTTTTTTGAGTTGACATTTATGATGAGCACAATTAATTTGCACATGTCTAATTCTATTCTTTCAAAACAACATTATGCCAAGATTATGGGATGTGATAAATATTAATTTACTGTGAAAAGCATAATTTATGTAAAACATGTATTTTTATAAGCTACATTGGGTTGAGTGTTCTGTGTTAACAAATCCTAAATGTATTTCCATAGAGTGCCTTCATGTTGTCAAAATGTTTCAAAAGTCCTTTTTAATGATATATATTTTCAATTTATTTGTCATATATGCCATCTACTTGAAAAGTCAGTGGTCCTGAACCTCATGTGTGACATCTAAACTCCCTCAGTCTGAGGGCTGAATCTAAAGTAGATGAAGAGTAACTTTCTGAAAGTCTTAGGTTTTCACATTACCATCCCAGACACAGTGCATCGTGGCCCCATTACACATTGGCTTCCTTCAGTGAGGGGTGCCCGGTCCCGGGAATCAGGCCTTGGAGAAACATGCTGTTGAGGGGAAAGATATTCAGAGACTGTCAGAGGCATATTTTAAACCTACTACTGTGCAGCCTCTTATTTTTAACTTTAATTTCCATCTTCTAGTTACAATTCCTAAATTATCAAGATCACAGACATGATTTTGCTTGCATAGTTCTTAAGAAATCTATAGATTATTCCTTTCTGTCCTGAAACTATTCCAGTTTTCTGAATTCTAATTTCTAAGTTTAAAATCTCAGAGAGAAAAAAGAAGCCTCATGAGACACAGTGTTAGATTTAACTTGCCTATTGCCTAAATTTTCTAAGTCTGGTGTGAATAATCCTATTTTCACAAAGCAGTACCTGCCATATAGTTAACACCTAGCTGGTGGCATGGTGTATATCTGGCACTCAGTGATTTTTGTCAAACATGACAGAAGGAAAACTTGAAAGAACCAGCAGTAACATGGGTTCTTCCCCCCTAATTTGAGAAACCTAAAGCAAACAAAACCAATCTCCCATAGTAACCTCTAGGCCAATAGACCCAGAGAATCTATAGGAATGTTTTTAATATGATATTAAAAAAAAATTAACTTGATATAAAAAGATACTTTATATAGTTTTCATATTATCTTAAATCTCTTTTAAACATTAGTTGTGTAACATTCAGACTCCCAAAATTGACTGTAGCGCTGTATCCATCTTATAATATGTGTGTACTCTTTGAATTGCTATTGAAGTCTTGAGATAATCATATATCTATATATCAAAAAATATTTTCAAAGGAAATAAAAACTCAGAATGATATATTCAAGACTCCTCTTTCCTATATGTCATAATGTAATTGCAACTTTAATTCTATCTACTGTATCTGTTACAAAAATGAGATTCAGCCTTAAATGCGAGATGTTCTTTTTCATTATGACTTGTTTCTTTATGTACGTTTTAAACTTGTAGACATGCCAACTGTGTAATGTCTCATGTATTTTATTTTTACCCCAGCATTTAGGAACAGTTTAACTTTTTGGTTAGTTTTCATAGAAAGGGGGATCAGAATAGCTTTCAGAGATGTTGCCTTTAGCATTAGGTACCCTGCTGTCTTAACATCATTCTATGTAGAAATGTTTTTCTTTTGCAGTTGGCTTTTTACTAAGAACACTTTACTATGTTAAATATTTGTGTTTGTTTTAGCAATATAGAGTCATTTGGGGGGAAATAATGATGACTTTTTTTCTGATGTAACCAGCTAACTGACACAAAGATGAATGCACAAGAGGCAGCCATTTTCAAGTATATGAAAAACCTCTATTCTGTTAAGCAAGGCTGAATGCCTCAGAGAAGTCACGGTTTCCTTTGTCCTTTACAGATGGCCATCACAGCAGTGACCCTTGGAGCTCCTCCAGTGGGATGAATCAGCCTGGCTACGGAGGGATGCTGGGCAATTCTTCTCATATTCCACAGTCTAGCAGCTACTGTAGCCTGCATCCACACGAACGTTTGGTAAGGCAGATTCTCATGGCAGTGGGATAAGACAGCTGGTTTATTAAATCCAGTCCTTGCTTTTCCATGCGTGTACACAAGGACTCTCCAAATGAATGCAACATTGTCCACACCCTTTATGCTTACAGTTTGTATTGTTCCTATAATCAAAGGGGGGACTGAATCAGATCACCTTTGTAAGTACTTTCGGATTCCTTGTCATTGTTCTTCTGTTTATTGTGCTTTGTTCTGTGCTTTCTTTATCACACTGTCAACTTCCTTTGTTACATAAGTGCACACTGTATTTCAGTTGCAGAATCCAGCTATGGCTGTTCCTTTTTTTTTCCTCTTTTTTTTCTTCTTTTTCTATTTGTAGTTTTGAAGGATATACTGCAGGGGGCAGAGTAACAGTCAGTAGACTGTGATGGTAGTGATATTCATGGGCATTTCCACTTCCCCTTGACCAGCTTCTCTCACTGCTCACCGCTGTGATCTGTTATGCCACACTGGGAGAAAGAGTTCATTTTTCTTCACCCTCCCATCAGTAACAGCAACCAGGGGATTTCTGTATAGAGCAGATTCCAAATTTTCTATTTTTAGTTTTAATTACGCAGCCCCAATCTTCTGATATTCTGTTTTGCCTCATGCCAGTTGAAAACTGCTGTAGAATGTTACTCTCTTTTCTTTTATTACTAAAGTTTCCACCCTGCCCATCACCTACACTCATCCATCCTAAATATTAATTACTTTTTATCCTGGAAGAAGCAACTCAACCTGATGTTTTTCTAGCCTCAAAGAAACCACAGCCAAGAACCCACTTGTGAGTGTAAGTCTATCATTAAATGGAGGAAAGTGTACTTCTAGACCATGAGTTAGGTTTGCGATGCAGATAAGAAAGTGAGTCCCTTGGGCAATAACCTAGTTTTGGAAATGTATGGACATCCACTCCTACAAGGTTATTACCAGTCCACTTAGCATTAGTAGACTTTATGTTATTTCTCTTCATCTTGGAATTTCCCCTTTTTCTAATACCCAGAGTTATGTTTCTTTCTCTGTCCTCATGTAGGATATAGTACTTCCTAGAATTCTGTGGTCTTTCTTTTGCTCAACCACTAGAGGTATGGAGAAAGTGACATATCCTATTCTAACAATCTAACATATCCCAGGAGTTGGGATTTCTGAAATACTTGAATATGCCTATTTATTTAGTCCTAGTGACAGAGACACTATGAGGTCCATTAACCTATCCATTAATGAGAGACAGATGAAGGTAGAATTGGCCTTTTAAATTACCTCCTAAGTGTGATTGTGTAATTCACAAACTATCTAAGTTCAGCACACTTTTACTCAATAGCAGATGATTTGCTTTCAGATTTTCTCTTCTCCTGCCTCCTGCTTAGAGGTATTAGAGTGAAAGCTTAGAGAAATATCAACTACTATTATACTAGAATTTCTTCTTGGCTAACATTTTTATTTATCCATTATCATTTTCCACTTCTCTAAGGAACTCATGATCAAATCTACATGTGCCCTATGAACAAGGAAAGTTTTGATTACACGTAAAAGATCTTGGCAGTATTGTAATATGTTGAAACTTCAGTCCTTTTAAGAGTTGTCCACCTGACATTTATTTTTTTCTTCCCTTCTATATTTCTTTTTTCTTTCCCTGCCATGATCTAGGATGTTGATTTAGGTAGTTTCATTTCATCCCAAATTCACTGCATGGGGGAGGTATCTTTTAAAATATGCTCAAATGCACACAAAAATGTAGCTTTGTAAAGGAAACTACACTTCGAAAAAGTTTTGCTTAATGAAAGGAAAGAAGATCATTTGGAGGGAGTAACCCAGTAAGTTGCATCAGATGCTGTATTTGTAATGTCACTTATCTATCACAAACATAGGGTTTTTATTCTTAACATGATCACGTAGCAGATTTTAGAGATTAGGGGTTTTGTTTTGTGGTTTTTTTTTTTTTGTTTGTTTGTTTGTTTGTTTGTTTGTTTGTTTTAAAGGCTGAATGAATTATGTCCCTGGCAATGTATCCTAATGAATTTTCTCATTGGTAGTTTCTCACTGGAAACTGTTGAATTGTTATATCGAGTGATCATTGCCATTTCAATAACCATTCAGAAATATTTTGAAGTGACATTAAAAAAAATCTGACCCTGGCTGAGAATAATTGGAGTATATAGTACGCAGTTGGTGTTTTTTCACTTGAAAATAATGGCAGTTCCTTACAATGTTCACCTGTAGCTTTGGGCCAGTGCCATAAGGAACAAAGAAATAATTTGAGGAAGAGAAGAGAGCTTTCCTGATGGTACTTTGGGTATAATATAGCCAAATCTATATAGTCTCTAACGGTAAAACATTTTAGACATACTACTGTCAGCTTCACTTTATACCATGTTATAAGAGAATGCAATTATAAAGCTTAAATCCACACATTTTAGTAGCAACTGTCAGGTACCTAATTTTGATTCTTCAGATTCTACAGTTTCAGCCTCTGCAACACAATCCCATAGGCTAATCACTACTGTGCCCTAAGTGTGCGCACGGAGTCACTCAGAAGAATGGAGTTTGTGGTTGAGCTTTGGAATGGTTCTTGTAGAAGGTTTAAGTTTGGAATGACTTGACAGAGTTCGTCCTAAAAATAGGAGGAAGTCCTTGCCGTCTGGCGTGGTTGAGGCCTGGTCTTTGCACTACAGAGTACCATAGTCCTAGCAGTCAGGAATGTTCATATAAAGGAAGTTCTGTTGTCCTTATTTTTTGTTACCTAATCCCTTCCCCTAGTGATTCTCAATCAGGTGTGGTTTTTGCCCCTCAGGAAACATTTGGAAATGTGTGTTGCGGGGGAGAGCAGTTGCAACTGGAATCTAGTGTATAGAGACCAAGGACGCTGGTAAAAATGCTACCATGCACAGGGCAGCTTCCCACAGTAAAGAATTACCTGGTACAATCAGTAGTGCCAAGGTTGTGAAACCCTGCCTTACCCTAAACCCCAATTGTATTTTAGTATGTGCTACCAGTTATAATAGTTCCTTCACTTTTTATTGTTTTCACTATTACAGATGTCCCCAGCTCACCCTGCTTTTACTCACCTTCACCCAGTTCCCTTCCCCCTTCCTCTGGCCATCGCCACACTGTTGTCTATGTCCTTGGGCTCTGCATATGTGTTCTTTGACTGACCTCTTCCTATGTGTTCTATGACTGACCTCTGTCAGACTGTTCCATGTGCCTCTGGTTCTGTTTTGTCCATCATACAGATTCCACATATAAGTGAGATCAATTGTTGAGTGATCAACCCATAAAAACATCACTAATGGAAACATTTTCACCACTTATTTTGTCAGTAGATTCTAAATACACTCACTTTGGCCATTAAAGGTAAAAATATATGTAAGGCCATAGCACTTTATCATACTTCCCCTTTTGCTTTGTAGTAAGCAGAGCAGACAGTATTAATAGCTGGACTAAAAGAGACTATGAGGACTTCTTGTAGTTGATGCCTGACTACTCTATAAGAGACATGAATCACATATCACCGATATTCTCTGTGGGGTATTTATTAGGAATTTGAGTAACAGTAGTTTTCATGATACTTTTTCTTGAAAAATAATCGAGTTATAAATCTCATTGATTGCTTTCAGCATCTCATATTTTATGAATCTCTAAAAATAACTGATTTGGGTGCATTGTATGGGTTTTCCCATTAAAATCTATGGAAAAGAATTTTTCTTTTTAGTCTCAGAAGTCAGTATGAACCTTTTGTCAAATCCTAAATTACTGCCCATATATAAGGGGTGTAAAAAAAAATCTCACTGATACAATAATCTGTTTCCTGTGTCATTCTGTAATTATTAATATTTGTCTCTGTTTTGATTTTTGCATAGTTGGGACTGATTTATAGTTTCTCTATTCTTTAGAAATTGCATGGAGCAGAACTGAAGCCTTCTCTTTTTCTTTCATTTTCTTTTCCTCATTCTTTCTCTCTTTCTCCACTTTATGATAGTATTTAGCTCCTGAGCAGAAATAGCTCTTCTAAGTTTGGTGTTTGTGGCTTATTCAGAGTTTCAGATTAGTTCTACTATCTACTATTAGTTCTATGGAAGAAATTTCAAGGGACTGCTTGGGGTATTCTGTGAGCAGCAAGTAGAAATGAGTTTAACAGGTAGCATAAGGAAATTTTTAGTCATGCAAAGAGGTTCATGTAACTTAAAAGTTTGAAAGGTATTCTTGGGAGCTTGGAAAAGTTTAAGGGCAGTATGTCAACTTTTACACTGAAGTTGACCTTTCCTTCGGACTATTTGAGTGTGCTAAAGTAATATTTTCAAAAGCATGGATGAGGCAGACTTGGTTCTGAAACAAAGTTTCATTTTTCAGACTTTTTAGTTACCTCTCAAATAACTAGCATTTCAATCCAGTATTTATTGAACACTAGTAGCCAGTCGTTCATTGGGTATATAGGGTAATTATGTGTTCAGCACTCAGTAGCACGCTGTAGGATGCAGAGGTATAAACTGTATTCTTTCTCTTTAAAGAGTTTACAGTATAGATAGAAATGCATGTGAGAGAGGTCACAATGAAAGGCAGCATAGCATTATTAAATGGCTCAGTGAAGATGTTGTCAGTTCATTAGGAATTCAGAGCAAAGAAATCTTGGAAGAGTTGGAAGCAGTGAGGAATCATCGAGGAGGAGGTAGATCCAAGATGGGCCTCTCAAAATAGAAGAAAATACCAAGACACCAGGGTTTCACTCCTTGTGAACAAATGGCCTGGGCTTGGAGCGCCTCTGACTTTAAACATCATCTCCAAATCTCAATTTTATATAGAACATTAACAGACTCTCCAATAATCGCATAATAAAGACCCATAGCTCATTAATACATCACATATAAGGAAAATGTCTATTTTACCTTAAATGTTTTCCTTTACATGTTTATAACCCATCAGATGCCTGAGAGAGCACCTTTTAAAGATACTTACTATCTTGAGCAGGAACATAGCCTGATACTTTTCTGTAAATATTATTAGGATAGCTGGGTAGCATCTAATTTGCCAGCCTCCCAAGGACTGTGATATGCCCCAAGAAAAGCAGCTTATTTGGACAACTGGTGTAATAATGTAACCCAAAGCCAAAACTTAAACCAAATGATTCTGTAAAGGTGATCTTTCACAGTCAACATATGAAGATTACTAATGGAGTGGACGTATATAAAGTAAGAAGTCAAATAGTTATTCTCAGTTCACTTGTTCTCATTTAATGCAGTACAGTCATTGAGTTAAGGCTTTATATATTGATGCTTTGGAGAGATATCTAATCATTAGCACTTTTAAATTTTTTATTTACCATTTATCCGTGATGGAGTTCAGAAAGGTGATCAGTTTTGGCAGGAAAAGACCTGAGACTGGTTACTCTTTGCCATTTAGTGTTCAGAAGGTCAGGATGAAGTGTAATGTAAACCCTGTAGGTCACTATGTTGTTTTTATCGTAGAATCTTTCTTACTTAACCAATAGGTCGCACAAAGAACTTTTTTATGCTGTTAAAGTCACAGAGATGCTTTTTTTAAAGAAAATGTTTTTATTGATTTCTGGGAGAGGGAAAGAAGGGGACAGAGAGCTAGAAATGTCAATGATGAGAGAATCATCTATTGGCTGCCTCCTGCACTCCCCCCTACTGGGGATGGAGCCCACAACCTAGTAATTGAACTATGACCTCTTGATTCATAGATTGAGGCTCAATCACTGAGCCACACCAGCCAGGCTACAGATATGCTTGTAAGCAGTAATTTTTAGATTTAGAGATTGTAATCACTTTTCAGTATCCTACATTGCCATCATATTCCCCTAGATTTGATGCAAATCCAAACTGTGTGTCTTTGTGTTTTAATATTTGAAAAAATGAAAGTTGACAGATCTAATCAAGATGTATTCTTCAACATTTTGGAATTTTAAGGGCTTTCTCCATTGCAGAATGAAGTGTTATAAAACTAACCCACTAAATATTTTATGGTTGAAAATGGCCTCCTTTTTCTGCTTCTTGCTACAGAGCTACCCATCACACTCCTCAGCAGACATCAATTCCAGTCTTCCTCCAATGTCCACTTTCCATCGTAGTGGTACCAACCATTACAGCACCTCTTCCTGTACGCCTCCTGCCAACGGGACAGACAGTATAATGGGTGAGTTTTGGAAATGCCAGTTCTGGTACCAACATTCAATGTCAAGATTATAATGAAAGATCTCCTATAATTGAACAGCAGTCAGGGGGTAAATGTTTGTCACATAACCGAACAAACAAATGAAACAAACAGAAATAGTCATTGACTTGACCATCATTACATTTTTTTCCAAAAGAAACTAAAATTTGGTTACTTTGCCTATTCTAATTAGATTTAACAGGATTTAAATACACCAAACCACCTTGCTTCCCATGCTCACAAACAGCCAGCAAAGTGAGCTTTTATAAGACAAACCATTGAAGACTAATGAGATAGAGAACATGATGTCTCTTAATAGTAGTTACCACTTCCCAGATTCAGTCACGGTGTTTTGCTCTTAGCCATGACACACCACGGTCTTCTGCAGATGGGTTCATGTGAAGCTAACATGCAACTAGTAATAACTAGATATGAGCTCCACCTTCAGAAGAATGCTGGATGGTGAAGTCCTTCAGAGGGAAGAAGTGTCACTCACTCATAGAACAGGAGACAGGAGACGGCTAGGCATCTGTGGGACAAAAGTTACCTGTTACTTTTCTCAAGTTAAGAGAAAAATAAGGCAGAAAGTTGCTGCCAGATTAGCTGAGCCATCCTCCTCCTCTCACTTTCCATGCAGTCCATTGTGGTCTTCTCCCAAGGACCAATGGCTCCCCATCACACTCTCATCTCGAGGGAGGGAAGAGCTGGCAGGATGTGTAGCTGCTCAGGGAAGAAAGAGTTCAGGTTGGAGAGGAGGGAAGCACTCCTTTCGGAATTGGCCTTTGTCAACTGTCTCTGTCACCCAGCACTACAGCCTGATGCTCCAGGGTCCTGTTCAACCTCAGGCTTCACTGATTGCCACTGCGCTGGTTCTAGCTCACACCCATCCCCTGCTGGGGCTGTTACTTCCAGGGAGTCACCGGTGAGAATACTCACTGGGTGTTTTAGAGAGGAGACTGTGTAACAATAATCCTGCAGCTACTCTTAGCTATTTGTAGTTTTTTTTTTTTCATTTCCCTTAGTCTGTAGAACTTTGGGAATGATGATGAATCACTTATGTGGGAGGTTGGTTTTTTTGTTTGATTGTTTTGTTTTTATAAAAAAGAGATATATTTTGAAGTGTTGCAAATGTAATCCTGCCTAAATAATACAATCTCTGTTTATTCAATAATATATTTCTCACTTGAGATTGTATTATTATATTTCTCACTTGAGATGAGCCACCTAGCAGCCCTTCACTATCACGTCTCATTGAGAAGCAAATAGGGATTTCCATTTTTGTAACTTTTCAAAGTTTCTACAAATGTGTTGCATGAGTTGATTTTGGGGGGCTCTGGACTGCGGTCATATGAGGACATTTTGTAGCCATCAATGCAATTTTGGAAGATTTGAAAAACAAGAAGAAAGAAGTGCAGAACTGAAAGAGTGAGAGAAGCATATTTCACTTCAGTGTGGTTTGGCACATGGAAAGCCCCTTTCTGTAGTCATGAGGTCTAGTTATAAAGCAGGCTGACCGGTCATTCATCCTCTTACATGGCAGATTTCCTGTCTGCTTGTGGTTTGAGTAATTTTCTTTTTTAGGAAGGTATAAAGGTGGAGCAAGCGCTTGAGTTGAGGAAAGCATACTTAGGCACTGTTTGAAAAAAAAAAAAATTTTTTTTTGTTAATTAATTTGCAGAACAGTCTTCCAGGGAGACAGGCACTAGACTTGAAAAGAAAGATATTGCGAGAGCGTAATCTTAGCCCCTGGGCTGTGGTTAGCAAAGCCATGCATCTCGGTGGGAATGGGATGTGCCTTAGTAAGCCATCATTAGCTTAAAGAGGAATAAGAATGTCTCCTCTCCTTCATTGGGCATGGGCAGTGTGGAGCTCTAGGCAAAAGATGGACTTAACTTATTTAAGTGGAGGGAGGGAGGTAATAATTAGGAAGCTGTAATTTTAAAAGGGAAAAAAGTATGAGATTTTTGGAACCTAGAAAAGGAATTTTTTTAGACAAAACATTATTACATAAATTAATCCATAACCATGGGTGTACTTGTCAAAATCTGCTGGTAGAATGTGAGAAAGCTTCATAATCTTTTCAGGAAATAAGTAGACATGGTAATTCGGCATTTTGGAAGAACCTGCATAAATGCAGTTATGAATTCAGGGTTACTGTCAGAGAGAAGACTCATGTTCTCCCTTAAAACATGTCTTCCAACTCCTCCAGTTAAAATGCAGAGGGAAATTTGGGTATGATAATGGGCTTCCTGGTTGCACCGTGTCTGCGTGACTCAAGTGTCTTCGCACTTCAATTCTCTTAGGTTTTGGCTTGATTTTCAGAGGGTGGTAGAAGTCAGGGACGGCAGCATGTCTGTCTAACAAGAGAAGATTTCTCTTCAGTTACTAATGCTTCCCTAACAAACAGTATGGGCTAATAGGACACATCTGTAGACTTTTGAAAATACTTGGCATATACTCACTCATTCTGAAATGCAGGAAATAAAGAAATATTACATTGCCTGTATCGCAAAGAACAAACAGAGCTAATTAAATAATTGGTAAATAGGGAACACATAGCTTGACACATGTTTAAGATTACACACATGATTCTGTAGAAAATAGCTGTAAGCAATACTAATGCCGTAAGAATGGGGTTCAAGCGCTAACACATGGACATCAGATTTTTCAAGTTTTCTTGGTGTAAAGTTGCAAGGCAGTGCAATCTTTTAATAAACAACATTGATGTCTTAGGAAGCTATTTTTTGTTTGTTTGTTTTTTGGTTTTTTTTTAGTTCAAAGGATTATTAGCCCATTTCTCAGTTTCATTTTATAATATATCTTCTGGTAGTCAACAGTTGTCCTGAACTGGTCATAGGACAACAGAGCGCATGTGGCATGAGAGGAAAGCTCTAGAACTATTGGAAGTTCTGTTCTCTGCATTTCACAGATGGAAGATGCTCACTGGGGTCTCAGATGGCCTGTGTTTGGTTTGAAGAAATGACCATTGCTTCTTGGGGGCTTTGTTTGTTTTTGTTTTTTCCCTTTTAATTCCTGTCTTTTCTTTTTTTTCTTTTTCTTTTTTTTTTTTTTTTAGAAACCCTTAAGAAGTATACATCTTACTTAGATTATATTAATGGTGGAATTTTTTTTTTTGTAAGTGACACGTTCATTCATGGATTTTTGAAACAATTAGAAAGCATTTCACTTGTTACACAGAATTCACATATTCCTCTGAAGCCCTGCCAGCACACTCAGGAGATTATACCAGCCCTTTCTGAGTTAGAGGGATCTGGAAGTGTATGAGTATAATGCAGGGACACAGCGTGGGCTGATAGAAGTTAGTTAACTAGCCGAAACTGGTTTGGCTCAATGGATAGAGCGTTGGCTTGCAGACTGAAAGGTCCCGGGTTCGATTCCAGTCAAGGGCATGTACCTTGGTTGCTGGCATACCCCCAGTAGGGGGTGTGCAAGAGGCAGCTGATTGATGATGACTCTCTCTCATCGATGTTTCTCTCTCTCTCTCTCTCTCTCTCTCTCTCTCTCTCTCTCTCTCTCTCTCTCTCTCTCCTTTCCTCTCTGTACAAAATCAATAAAATATATTTTTTTTAAATTTAAAAAAATAAGTTAGTTAACTAATGTTGCACCCAGGTAAGGAGAGAAGCTGCGGCTGAGGGCTAAGGGAGTTACCAATCCCAAGCCCTTCAAACATTATCCCTAAACCCTCTCAATATTATCCTGCTGAGTGTATCTCAGACGTGGAAGTATAGTAAGTTATTAAATGCCAGCTGTAGAGGATAGAAATGGGAGAGGTGAGCAGCCATATACCTTTTGTTAGATATGTGTTTCCTTCCTAACTGCAATATCCAATAGCCCTTCCTGCTCAAAAGCATTGAGGCGACTCTACCTCTCACACAGCTGACTCTTCCAGGGGAGGAGAGAGCTGCAGTTCCCATTGGGAGGTACCGTTTCTTTCTGCTCCCAGGGTGTGACTGCTTGTTGTTTGGGCTCTACACCCTCCCTTACCCTCAGAGGGAATTGGCCATCCAACCCGTACAATGCTTACAGTAACTCTTATTGCTTTAGTGGTCTTTAACTGGCCTGCTTGCTCATACAAGGCATTTCCCATGTTTTTAACCTCAAACCAAACAATGTTGAAGGAACAGACTACCAAGATGGATTTAATACAACATATGCTAAAGACCACCCTGGAATATATCCGGTTCGTGAATTAATCTGGCTTACCACTTTTACTTCTAGTGGCATGTTTGTGTGACATGAGGCACTTGAGTATGTGGCTTTTCTAGCAGAAACATGTCAATTTCCCCTTGGGGACTTGGCTTCACAGTTATTTTATATTAGAGTAGTCACATAGATCCACTTTGTCTTTTACAAGGATCCTGAGCCTTCAAATAGAATTGGATGAGGGACAGGCACAGAGCAGGAGAGTTCATGAACTTCACCCAGCAATGTCCTGGCACCGTAGTTACAAAGACCACTAATGCAAAACAATAAACTGGTTTGATTGAAGTCTTCTTGTCCATTTCCTGCACTTGTCCTGGGGCCCAGCTTTCCCCCTGAATCTCTAGAAATCCCTCATGCTAAAAATAAGCGCATTATAGCCCAAATTTGAGGTTTCGTTATAAAATTAGGTTCTGTAGTTGTGATGGAGATGCTCCTTCTTGTGTCGTCTTTATAGTCACGCTCCGGCCATTGTTAGGATGCTTTTTTTTAATAGTTTAATAAGGTGAGGCTCACTTGCACATAGTTTAGAAAAAAAACTAAATTTTAAAGCAGTCATCTTCTTTCAGGCAAACACACTATGAAGTGCACTTATCATTCCTTTTATATCTCCGTGATGTTCCCAGCCTGAGGTTATGGGTGTGTATTAAAGGGGTAACATTTCTGCAATTCTGGTTTTCAGTAGTCAGTCCCCAGGCACCACTCCTTCCTGGTGTTTGGATGAGGGTGTGTCCTAATGGGAATTGCCATTTCCCCAAAGCGGAGATTGAGTCCCAGGGTGGTCTGCATGTAGCGGAACCCCTTTCTCTGCTCCATGGCTAGCCAGCAACAACACCTGCGCGCAAGCCAGCTGAGCAGTGCTCGGGTGGCTGGCAGTGCCGAATCCGCCTACAGAATTACAGTTCCTCTTAATCACTGCTCATCTTCCACTCAGGTTTATCTTGCAACCCTGCCCCAAGACAGATTCTTTTTTTCTCTTGAGCAAGAAAAGTTGAATAGAGCTAAAATATCTGAAGAAATCAACCCAGTCTTTCCCAAGTAAGGGCAATCGTTTTCATCTTTATCTGTCACATGGGCCCTTGGGTTGCTCATAATACGAGTTGACAAAAACTTGGGGTTAGAATAGTCATCAAGTCCTGTTACCTCCAAGCCAAAAGGTGGATTTGATAAGCACCAAGTTCATTAGAAGTGAGTGTGGCTAAATATGACTCATTACTTAATATAAAAATAAATTATAACTTTGAGAATTAATGCTATATTCGCTGTCTGATTATTTGTGCCCTTTGACATATCACACAAATAAAAAGAGAACTCTATAGCAGAAGGACCCATGCTCATGGGCTCTAGAAAATGCGTCTTCCCCAATGTTTCCTGGAACAGAACAAAAGGCATTCCAAACGAGGGGGCAAACTGGCCCAGTAAACAGCTTTGAAATTTAAGCCCTGGATTCCTCACTCCAGCAAGGTGGAATGGCTGCATATTAAAAATAGTCTATTCTTATCAGCGGCCTCCATGAGTAGCCTGTTAGTTTTCGGAATCATTTTTTATGACAACGTGAGGTAAGGAGTTGATCCTATTTTTTATTCTACCTCCTAGGTCCTAACATCTCCCTCTGTTTAGCAGGCACTTAATACAAAGTTTAGTATGATTGTGATCATAGTAATTATATATTGTTTCTTGTAAAGTGTGATTTTTTTGTGTGTGTTACATATAATTAACTTTTTTTTTTAATGTTCCTAAAGTATTTCTGTTGATTTTCAGTTCTGTTTGGCTTCCTGAAAAATTATTTTTAAACACTTATTATCTTAATTTTAAAGTTGTTCAAAGGAAGAATTAATCTTTTGAAAGCCACAATGGTAGCAAATGTTATCTGTAATTGAAACAGTATCTTGTACTACTTGGGTTTCAGTTCTTTTTTAGATAATGTAATTTTTCCATTGTGGCTTTGCACTTACATATCTGTTTTGTAATTAAGCAGATATCACAAATTATTTTGACTACTAAATCTAATTTTAGGTATATATCATAATGTAAAAATTATATATATGAATTTCTAGAAAATCATATATATAATTATATATAATAATATATTAACCAGCTGGAAAATATTGCTTCTCTCCATGTTTCCAAAATACTTATTGTTTTCTATTTAGAATTGTCTTTATTTAAAAAAACAAAACTCCTTAATACAACAATTTTAATTTTCACGCCAGATAAAATTTAATTTATCTCTTATACTAAGTGTTTTTAATACTCTTGATATCTATGAGTTCCTTCCACTGGCTCAGCATGCTGTCAGACCCCCATTTCAAAGATTCCTTCCACTTAAAATCCTTAGCCCTAATAGCCAATCAGAGACGAGCCTTTTAATTACCTTTGGAAATTACAGATTACAGCTTCACTTTTTCTAGGACAATGTCAGCTATTTTTTAATGATACAGTTTCCATTTGAGTCTGTGGAATGAAAATGAATGTCTTGTCCAAAGGTGATTGTGTTCGTTTTACCATCTATGAGTGTTCTTTCAAGTTGAGTAATAGCACATGAATATGGGGGTGGGTTTTGTTAATCAGATAAAACACACATCAAAAGGCCACTAACTGATCGTACCCAACATGTGAATATGTAAAAATAGCCAGCAGAATTCAACTGTGCTAATCAGAGGTCAAGTGCGTGGCCTTGTAACCTGGAGAAAGGGAGAAACTGACCCCTGGGGTCTGAGCTCGACTCCACTTCACAGACTGGTCATGGAGACACATTGCCAAAAAGCTGCTTTCCTGGGCCAAATTTAAAAAAATTTGGGCTGCAAATTTAAAAAAAAATTAAAAAATAAAATTAGGGCTGCAAATTTAAAAAAAAATTAAAAAAATAAAAAATAAATTTAAAAAAATTATTATTTGTGAAATGAAGTTTTGCTTGGATTAATCAGTTTTCTTCTCTTATTTCACCAAGTATTGAAAAAATATCTTCCGCTGGAGCTTAATATGTTTTATTTAAATGCTGCATCAGCTTGCTGAAGTCAAGGCCCCGGTGGCTGTAGCATAGCACACGTGGGCGTTGTGCTGAGACTGAAGACCTCCGAGGAGCACTGGCTGTCCCATTGTGTAAAGGCAAATTGCCTTCAAAGTCACTTGCTGAATAGAGCTGGCTTTGAATTATGCACAAGCACCTCTGTCTTTTTATTAATAGCACTCTTTGTTCATCTATTTTGTAGATAAAAATACCAGTGTTTAAGATGGAGCGATAGCTTCATGATTATATGTAGACTGATTTTATCTCCAGAATCTGAGGGCATGCTGACTTCTAGTAGCACAACAGTTCAAGTTTTTTTTTTAATTTCACTTAAATGTGTGGAGGATACATGTTATTTCAGATACTAAAAATATTTTCTCTCCTAGGCCTGTTACAGATTTTTTTGTTTGTTTGTTTGATTTTGTTTACTGTGGAACTTTGAGAGGAGTCCCTCTTTTTATTTCAAAGGAGATGTAAATTATGCCTAAGGAGAATTCAGTTGACTTAAATATAAAGACAAGCCAAACTTTGAGGACTTATGACACCTGAAAGTACTGTCTATTTCTTAGCAATAAACTAGCATTCACCACTACACACTCCTAGGCAACAAGCCTGAAGGTTATAGCAACTAAAAGGCTATATCTTTAGACCAAGGTGTCAGGTTTATATTTTATCTGTAGAAAATGTAACATGAATATATTTGACATCTACCTCAGCAAACAAATTAATGCTAATTAAAAATTAATGTGTCATAATTAGCATTAAAAATGCAATTAAATTGTAAGTAAATGGACCAGGAGTAGAAAAGCTGTCTGGTTTTTCATATTCTGCCTTTTGTTTTTGCAGCAAACAGAGGAAGCGGAGCAGCGGGCAGCTCCCAGACTGGAGATGCTCTGGGGAAAGCACTTGCTTCGGTGAGGCAATATTGACTTTGGACTTCCTACATAGCATTGTGGAGGCCTGAACTTTAATCAGAAGTGGACATGTGGAATTTTATACAATGAATGGCAAATAGCTTTGATTTGGGAAATGCTCGCTTTCTTGCATAATGATCACTGGAAAATTTGAAGAGAGAGCTCTGCAGCTTCCATGGTTGGCTGGTCTCTTCCATCCTGTTTCCTCAGGGCTGCTAAGTGGTACTTGGTTACAGGTTCTCAGATATCCTCAGAGTCCTTAGGTGTACAGATTTTCTATCTGGATTTCTTATTTTTCTCTAAAGTCAGATAGGTCCTCCTTTACCATCTAAGACTGACTTTACAAGGGGCAATTCTAAAATACTTTAGAAAAGGCATTTAAAAAGACTATAATTGCCCCAACCGGTTTGGCTCAGTGGATAGAGTGTCGGCCTGCAGACTCAAGGGTCCCAGGTTCGTTCCGGTCAAGGGTATGTACATTGGTTGCGGGGACATCCCCAGTGGGGAGTGTGCAGGAGGCAGCTGATCGATGTTTCTAACTTTCTATCCTTCCCCCTTCCTCTCTGTAAAAAAAATCAATAAAATATATTTTTTTAAAAATAAGTAAAATAAATAAAAAGACCATAACTGAGGTCTAGGGGAAACGGTCACACATTTGGCACCTGGAGACTCGGCTTCTCTGCCTTACCTGCCCACTGCCAAAAGGCTAGCCTGGAAGGTGTCCTGCACGTTCACTAGTGACAGTGGCACGCCTTATTTGTGTCAGGGAGGGGAGGGTGCCTGGTGTTGTCTTCAAAAGCTAAGCATGGTCATTTGCAAATGTTATTGGAGATTTGGTGCTCTAACATTTTATCTCTTGGGTTGGTTATTCCGTTCCATCAGGAGTATAAAATATGTTGGATTTCTCTTAACATTTTTACCAAGTAAACGTTTTTATTTAATCTAGGCATTCTTATGTCTTGGAATCAAATGCCTTAATCATGGTGAAGAGGGAGTTGGGCAGCAATCTCAGGGATGACGTGGTCTGGCCTGTTTCGTGTTTCTCTGTGGCTTGCTCACAGCCAGGCAGCCACGGGCGGCAGTGGGCGGAAAAGGACTAGAGAAGTAGTTTGCTGACCTCCAGTCCCGGTCTTTTCCGACTATCCTATATGACCTTAGTAATTCTGGTTTCGAAAAATTAAAGTGGTTACCTATCGTTACTGCAGTTGATCGCTAAATGTATTTTGTACGTTGTAGTTTTTAAATGAATTGCATGGCTACTTCGCACTTGACAAAATAGTTGATTGTTTGTTCCTAATAATGAGGATCTGTTTTCTTTTCTCCCCGTTGTTTTAAGATCTATTCTCCAGATCACACTAACAACAGCTTCTCATCAAACCCTTCAACTCCTGTTGGCTCTCCGCCTTCTCTCTCAGGTACTGCCCTTGCTCCCCCTCCTCACGGTGCCCGCTGGTGAGTGATGGCCCCTGGGCTCCCAGCACGGGAGGGGAACCCCGTCCCTCCACGGGCTCCAACCCCATTTCCTGACACACAGAACGGAGTGGAGAGACCACCTGCCGTGAAGGCACAGCCATGGACACCCAAACTTCTCTTAAAAATTAGATGTTTTTTTAAAAAATGTTCAGGCATATGGGAAACTTATTTCTAAAAATCTCCCCAGCTCTTTAGAAGATACTCCACAGAATACCATGTTCTAACAAAACATCTCAAACGAGAGCAGGTAGTACATAGATTGCACAGTCATCAAATACAGATTATCCAAGAGGCTCTTTTCCGACAGAAATTTTAGACTTTCCACATCCCCTCTTTGGAGTCCATGTAATTGGAATGTTTGAGGAAACTGTAATCTTGTAAATAAGTTGTGAAGTGTGCGGAGTAAAAGGGGATGTTTGCCTTTAAAAATAACAAATTACGTGAACTGTGGCTTCAGGTAATAAAATGTAAGTTCTTAGGTTATGTTAGCAAAGCAGAGGTCCGTCTGAAAGGCTATTGCCCTTCCAGTATAAACACTTCCAGAAGGCCCTGCCTGGTGCCCGTCCCCGCACTCTGGAAAGAGGGCAGGTGGCTTCTAGCACAGAACTAAGTCACATCTGTACCTCATTGAAACCTGACCTTTCTGTAATTTATAGCGAGTCGCTTGCCGAAATGCTGCCTCCTCTATCCCTGGAGCAGCACTCACAGGGCCCACCACAACCCGGCTCTCTGGTCTCAGATCTCCACCAAGCTTCCGGAGGCGGGGTTTGATGTCAGCCTTCCCAAGCCTCCGTTGACATGGGGGGCGGTTGGGGGCAGCGGTCACAGAATAGAGAGGGGTAGCTGGACATTTAAGTCCCAATGCCCAGAGAGACAGAGTTGAAACTGGGAAGAAACAGATGATAGTAAGGGATGCTGCAGCAGCAGTGAGGCATCCCCCAGGATAGAAAAGGCAAGGGGAGCTCAGCATGGTGCGGTGCCTGCCATGCTGTTCACTCTGGAAAGTGACCACCAGCCCCTTACACAGGGCAGCAGCCCATGAGGCCCACGAGGAGGGGTCTGAGCAGGGACAAAGAACCCCATGTGCCCCTTCAAGCAAAACAATTCTAATGTTGTCTATTTTATAATTTGGGGGAAATTCTAGAGTCTGATAAAGCTTGAGAACCACTATCTTAGTCTAATGCGTAAGGTTAAGTCTGTAGCAAAGATCCGGGTGCTCGCAATTCTGCCTCTGGGATCCAGATAAATGGGGCACCTAAAGTAGTGGTGCACAAATCATGCCGGAAAACGCCCCAAATACTCTGAACCTGAGCAGGGTGCTCTCAGGGAAAGACTAGAAACAAGGCCATCGCGAGGCCCTGGGAACCCATCCTGGAAGGCCAGCCGGCAGCAGGGAAGGGCCTCATGAGGATGTAGACCCAGGGCAGGTCGCCGTTTTCACACTGAGAGCTCCATCCAGATTCTGTCACTGAAAGTAACTGGACAAAATACTCTATTTTCATTTAGCATCGGAATACACACGCACGCACCCCCAGGAATGACAGGAGAATGAGTATTTCAAGTGCTAACTGTGTCGGGCGTGAGAGTTCAGTGACATCGTAGATTTTATTTCCCTTCCTTGAATTATTTATCTTCTATTCCGAGTGCATATTATTTTAAATTTAAAAGGAGAATGTTAGACATGTAATATTTATTATGGCGGGCATCTTTCTTTACCCGCAGGTTTAGCGAATCGTTAAAAAAGAAATTATTTTCTTCAGAAGAAACTACTTATTTATTACTGTTGTGATGTTGAGTTTTTAAATTGTGGGTTCTGTGGATCCCTGCCAACTAATCTTATTTCCTTAAAAAGTTTCTGAAGGCTTACTGCTTCTCAAGGATCATTTTAAAACCAAGTCACAAAGCTGTTTTTCATTGGTGACAGAACTTTGGTTTAACAAACTTGCCTTGCAAGGAGGCATAACAAAGTCTGCCCCCCTTCCCTCCTCCAAACCCCCCCCTCCCACCTCTTGCACTCTTAAAAGGACCTTGACTATGTAGTAACAGTTTTCTTCAAAGGATCATTTCTCTAGCTAAAAGTCCTCCTTTTAGGAAGCTTGAGAGAATTCTGAGTCTGTCTATGTAGCGTCTCCGTGTTTTACATTTAAGATGTTTTCCGTGCCCCAGAATTTTTGGATGGGAGGCTCACCTTAGGGTCCATGTGAAAATCAGCCTTCTGTGGCTAAGAGAACTGTTTGAAGTGTCGGTGAGGTTGTTTTTACGATGATGTCGATCGCATTGTAATTCCCTCGTTCCTATCAGCAGGCACAGCTGTTTGGTCCAGAAATGGAGGGCAGGCCTCATCATCTCCTAACTATGAAGGACCCTTGCACTCCTTGGTAAGTCCCCCACTCCTCTCCGCTCCAGCCACTTCAGAGCATGTTTCTCTTTTTGCCTCTGGTTCACTCCAGGATTAGACTGTGTTTGTTCCTGTTTGTAGTTTGTAACCCAGATACCACAGCCAGTGTAAGCCCAGGGCTCTAAAGATCTAGGACCAGATAGAAGATTAAAAATCCTGGAAGAATAGTGGCCCCTTCCCATCTGGGGAAAGATCCCTGCCGGTGATTAGATTAATTCCCTGAGATGAGCTGCTGATGATCCGGCTAAGCTGTGTACGGCACCACTTGAAGATCCTATATGTCTCTTCTCTGCTTCCCAGAATAACAGGGTTATAGGCATTTTCCTCTTGACCTTGGAATCAGAAGCCTACTACTACTTCCTTGTTCACTCTGGTTCTCACAGAAACCTAGTAATAGCAGCACATACATGTCTGCTCTTCCAATAGGTAAAGGCTGAACATGTGCATGGAGTTAATGAATATTATAAGTAGGTGGTGATTCAGTGTCTGACTCTCTAGGCTTTCTCAGGTCTCAGCGATGGGACTGGAAATACGCATGAAACACCACCACGCAGTGCAGTATCCAGGCTGTGTATGAACCAAACCGGGAGGGGGGGCAGCAAGGAGCTCTCCAGTCTTTCCGCCTTGTTTCTCTTTGTTGAGGTGACACGGAAGAAGGCATACACGTCTCTATCTCATTTCATGTTTTCTTGTCAGCGGTTCAGGGTTTCCCTCTCTTCCGGCTTACCATTTAAAATTAAGGAAAATCTAAAATTAAAAATACAAAGGTATAGTTCCCCCCTTGTTCTCTCTCTGCTATGAATCCTCCAACTCTGCATGTTAGCCGGTAAATGCAACCACAGAGCGAGGCGGCATATGCACTACCTCCCCAGCCCCACTAATCTGCAGCCAGTGTTTACCTCCGTCACTTATTCTCTGGGACCCATCTATCAAAACTGGGCTTTGTCCAACTCTAAAACTGTAAAGACTGGGCTTAAAGTTGTGAACTACAGCTTTAGTTCCTTTAAATTCTCAAGAGGGGATTCGCACGCAGAAACTGCTCTCTCCTCCAGGAAGCTGTGAGCCAGGAAAGGATGGTAGGCACATGTATTCTTTCTTTTCATGCTTACATTTACACTTGGAAGTGTATGTATATATATATATATGTATGCATTCCTATTTTTAAAATTAAGAAGCGTAGACTCAAAGAAGTTAACAACTTTTCCAAGGTCAAAGTAGCAGCCATGCTAGTCATTTAGGGGAGGTCCTGTAACACCAAAGGCCACCAAACCAGAATGCTCTGCACCGTAGACGAAGTGCATTAGACACACATTCTTCCTGTCAGGGTGGAATAATTAGAAATGGTTCCTCTCATACAGTAAAGCTGGCACATCTGTTTGCACAGCCCACTGAAAAGCAGAGCGGATGGAAGCATACTGTAGTACAAAAGGACATGAGATTTGAAGTCAAAAGACTTAGATTTGAACCCCGACTTTGTCGCTTCCTGGTACTGTGACACATTAATTAATTCATTTAATTTCGTGGAGCCTCATTCACACATCTATGTGGAAGGGGTAATATTGTCTCCCCTGCTTGCCTCACTCATGTAGAGTGAGGGCTCAGTGGGATATTAGATGTTAAAGTATGCACTGGAGAGTCCTATGCAGATGTGTATTTGATATCATAATTTATCACACTGGAAAAAAATGACTACACAACTGCATGTCCATGTCCTTCACCAGAAACCATAGTACAGACATTATCTAGATGCAGGCAAGTTGGATCTTAATGGCTGGGATGAGAAAGAAAGTTAAATTGGTTTTTAATCATATACTTGTATAAGGGAGTGAATTCTATACTATAGTGAGGACTTTGAAATCATTTAGAAGCTCTGGTAAACATTAATTCAGTTCTTTGTGAATCTTCAGTTATGAAATCTCTCATAGCCTGTTGGTTAACAGAATTTTTGTAATTTTTTTCAGTGATTACTTGAGTTCCCAGTTCTTTCTGTACACACACACACACACACACACACACACACACTTGCACACACATACAGGCTCATGAAAATAGGTAGCAAGAAACACAGGTGAAAATCAATAGTAGCTCAAGAAATTACTGTCTGTTTGTATTTACCCATCCCTGAATTGATTAGTTAGCACTGTATCATATGTCATAGAGGAATATACCTTCAAGAAGATAATTTAATTGGGGAGCTATAAATAGGTCACCATTTCATTGCTAATATTTAAAAATCTTTTTGCCAATGACTATCAGAATGTTTCTTAAATTTAATAAATGCTTTTCTAAAGTAAATCTAAATTCTCTTTCAAGCTAATGTAATATAGGATAGCATCTGTACATTCAAATATTCTGGAAGAATTACTGAATTTACTTTGTTCATGAAAAACAACACTATGGCCGAAACTGGTTTGGCTCAGTGGTAGAGCGTCGGTCTGCGGACTGAAGGGTCCCAGGTTCGATTCCGGTCAAGGGCATGTACATTGGTTGCGGGCACATCCCCAGTAGCGGGTCTGCAAGAGGCATCTGGTCAATGTTTCTCTCTCATCGACATTTCTAGCTCTCTAGCTCTCTCCCTTCCTCCTCTCTGTAAAATATCAATAAAAAATATATATTTTTTTAAAAAAAGAAAAACAACACTATGATTATAACATTAACATTTGTCACAAGTTGTCTAGGCAAGATGCTATTCTTATTATTATTTTAAGGAAATAATCTTTATTGGAAACATTTAGAAACTCAAAGTGGAGTGCATGTGAACTCAAGTTTTACTTATGTAACATAATCACACATTTCAAACTGAATCAAATTTCACATCATTTATTAACCAACAGCAAAGCCGGATTGAAGATCGTTTAGAAAGACTGGATGATGCTATTCATGTTCTCCGAAATCATGCAGTGGGCCCCTCCACCGCTATGCCTGGCAGCCACGGGGACATGCATGGGATCATTGGACCTTCTCATAACGGAGCAATGGGCGGTCTGGGCTCAGGGTATGGAACCGGTCTTCTTTCAGCCAACAGACATTCACTCATGGTAAGTGATGAACTTCATAGACTGTAGTTATTGTATGAAATTAGATTTTCAATTATAAACACTACTGCTGCTGTTTTTCCCTTTTTAAAAATAGCTTTATTGAGGTATGGTCACTTAATATGCAATTCACCCATTTAAGGCTGATCTTTCACTGTGTTTTGGTATAGTCACAGGGTTATGTAACCGTTGCCACACTCTAATTTTAGCACACTTTGCCCCCAGCAAAATGAAAAGAAATCCCCATTGCCATCAGCAGCCACTCTCCACTCTCCCCCAACCCCTCCAGCCCTTGGCAATCCTGATATAATTTTTCTGTCAATAGATTTGCCTAATCTAGGTTTTTCCTGTGAAATGTATGGAATCATACAACACGTAGTATCTTTTCTGACTAGCTTTTCCAGCTTAGCAAAATGTTTTCCAGGTTTATGCATTCTTTATCATATATCAGAGTGTCATCACTTATGTTGACAAACAGTGTTTCATTGTGTGCATTGTATTTATCTTCGTCGGGTGATGGATATTTGAATTATTTCCATTCTGGCTGTTAGGAATAATGCTCCTATGAACATTTATGTATGGGCTGTAGTGTGGGCACACCTTCATTTACCTGAAGGACATACACAGGAGAGCACTGCTGGGTCATCGCTGGTATTTTAAATTCTCCATCCTGGTGGCTTTGACTAAAGAACCCAACCATCTTATGTTCATGTTACATTGCTGGCATTACAGATATGAGTAGGTTGAATTTTTTCATTAAAGAAATGAATCAGTGTCTTTGAATTCTGAGTATAGGATGTAGAAATATATGATGGGTTTGTCTGTCCAAATATCTGGTGTGGGACTGTAATTAAAGTGCACAGTAGTTTTACCACTGCCTCTTCCTAAGTCTGTATTCAAATGCGGCTTAAGGAGATTTGTCCACATGACAGTTGGGATCTCAGTGTTGCCCACTGCTTTTGGTGAGGATTTGAGAGTGCATCCCTTTCTGGGATGGTTATGAAGATCCAGAGAATCTTCCTAACAAAATATTAAGTGATGACAATCAATGAGGTCCGAATGGGGGGAGGATTTAATGTTATTAGTGATTCTGTGTAAGTCCACTCCTTACAAACTCCTACCTGAGCAGTAAACACTTTTTGGTCCTCTTTTGTACCTTGTAGACTTAAAAAGTTGTTTTGCTGTTATCCCTTAAAGCACATGTGTCAAACACAAGGCCCGCGGGCCAAATCCAGCCCGCCAGGCCTTGCAATGTGGCCCGCACCGCGCTGTCATCACTGCACTCCGCTGTCAGTTTATGACATTGTCAGTTTATGACTGTTCAGTAAACCATTCGGCCCGCAATTTAGGCTGGATTTTAGATTTTGGCCCCTTCTCTGATTGAGTTCGACACCCCTACCTTAAAGTGTCTCTGGTTTAATGGTGATTCCGAGAGAAGAATGCAAAATAAGTGCAGGTCATTCTGAGGCTCCTTGCTCCGTCCTGTTCTTCTACGTCCTTTCGACTTCTCTTAGTAAAAGACAGAGAGGACCATCCTGGGAGTGTGTTATGGAAACCTGCAACCAATTTGAAACCAAAAATACTGGTTTATAAATAGAAGCAATGAACTCACTTCTAAGACGTGGAAAGATATTTTTGAATGCCAAAGCTAAATCATTTTTTGCTTTTCCTTGACCTCTACCCCAAGAATTCATCACCGAGTAGAAATTGTTTGTCTATTCATGGCAGTTGCTAAGAGTTAACAAAAGGAAAATCTAGATTTTAATTTAGCTTGGCCTCAGGTAATGTGTTAAATACACTTGGGATGCATATAATATGAGATTTCAGTTTGTACAGCTCTTTTTTTTTTAAAACGACAGTATTTAAACAATACTGCTTTTAATTAAGAAATCTGGCTTTATTAAAAGCCAGATCTGTGACTTATAACCATTTCTGTATATCTGCTCTCAATCAAGAGAAAAATAGTTTAATTTCTGTAGCTGTGTTCGTTTTGCATATGTTAAACGGATGCCACATGCACCCAGGGCATTGCTTCAGAGCTGTTTTCCCCCCACAAATATGTAACGTTTGCTCTTAAATACCAGATGTAGGTTAAGTGATTCTTTAAAATAATAAACTCTGCATAGATGCTGTTTGGAACTGTGTGACCTTTGAGTTGCCTCCTCTTTGAGGCTGACTCAGAGGTGGGATCGGAAGAGACTAGAATCATCTTTGGAGATGGGAAGAGTGGGATGGACCCAGGTGAAGGGAAAGGAGAGAAAAGCGGAACTAATCAGCCAGCATTACAAGGGAGTGTCTTTCACTTTGAAAAACGGTGCAGATGCAGTAAAGCCGCTAGTTTTGCTAAGGAGGAAAAGTTCTTGCTGCTCCTCTGAAGACATTTCTAATTCCATCAAGGACAACCACAGACACCCCCCCCCCCCAAACCCCCCCCAGACAGGAAAGCAACTCCAGAGACATGACATGGCCACAACCTGCTGGCCTTGAACCCAAGTGGGACTGTGTGGTCTTTTTTTTTTTTATTTTTTTTTATTTTTCCCTTCTCAAAAATACTTAGCAGCCCCCAGAATCCGGGCTCCTCCACCTGAAACTCCATCACGTGGGTGGACGAGATTGGGTTGTCATTGTCTTGTGCGAACCGGTATACATCTTCAAACAAAAGCCTAAGAACAAAGGAAATAGTTTCTGAATTTAGTCAGTTTGGAGTTAGCCTTTGACCAGTTGATGCATTCCACCATAAAAAGGAAGTTGAAGGGGAAGAGGGAGAGAAAAAAGAAAAGAAAAAAAAAAAAACCATTCCCCTCAACAACAACAAAAAAAATGCAAGGAGGATCCTGGTAATGTTTTCCACATTTGAATTTTAATACATGAAACAGGCTATAAACGCTGGCCAGCTGCAGTAAATAAAGTAGCAGTGGGAGGTATGCACCGGAAACCTCGGAGCGGCCTGGGGGACTTTCCTTCCCCACTGCACACCTTCATTTGCTGCTCTGCAGTGGAAGCAAGTGGCAGTAACTTAACACCATCCCGGGTCAGGTTTGGTTTTGAGCAAATCTCTCTAGCTCTCCTTCCTAGTGCCTTCTGATTAAAGAGCAGACAGCCTCCAATCCTCTTGACCTCCCCACTCTTCCCGTTTCCTCTCCCTGCCTTCCGAAAATAAAAACGAAATGGCTTGATAACTTGGAAGATGATATAAGCATTTCTTTTCTGCAGCAGCTTGGAATCGTGGCGGGGGGAAAAGCCACGGTTCTGCCTCGGCTATTATGTTATCTCATTTAATTGCTAACATATTGTACTTAGCTTTTGATTCATAAAATGTTTTCCTTGGAGCTCTGCAGTGGGTCTTCAGTGACTTACTTAGTTTTAGCGGAATGAAAGGGACTTTTCCGCAGCAGCATGGCTCGTAACACCAGAGTGAATGGTGTAGTCTCGCGGGTTTTCTAGATGAGATGGTTTGCCCATGCTCTCTCGTGCTCTAAGACCTTCACCAGCTTTCCGTCATCTACCAGATAAAGACAGTTTTCTAGCCCAGCTTTTCAAGTCCCATTACCATTTACCAAAAGCCTTATGTTTAGATATTTCAAAATAAGTAAAAGCTTTTCCAGCAAGACCAGTCTGTGCATATTATCAGAATTTGCCCTGTACAACCTTACTATGTACTTCTCTTATGTCTGTCTGGATTGGCCGGCTCTACCCACTCCTCTCTGTCCATCTCATCCCACCATTCTCAAAGATCTGGCTCAAATTCTGCCTCTTCCAGGAAGCCTTCCCTTGCTACTTTCTCCGGTGATAGTCACTTTGTTTTTACACTCATAGCCCTGCGGATCATACCGTCAGCTAGGTATCTATCTTACCCAGTTAGGACTAGCTGTATATCTTTGTAGGTATAACCTTTGCCTTTGCGACTATATTGTAAATTCCTTGAGTACTAGGTATTGCGTTTTGTTTTCTTCCCAGTAAACAAATTATCACTCAGAAAGGAAGAGGGGCAACTAATATATCCTGAGTGCTTGACCCGTTGCCAGCCCACTGCTCGGTGCACCATCTCCATTAGGGAAGGCAGTCTCCTCCAGAGCCCAGTGAGGAGGAGGATGGTGTCCATTCTGGGTATGAGTCAGCTGAGCCTCGGGAGATGTGAGTTGCCTCAAGTCCCAAAGCGAGATTTAAACTCAGACACTCTGACTCCAGTTCCCATGCTCCTTTTTACTACCATGAGTGCACCCCAGAGACCATCTGTAGACGTGCCTTCTAATAATTCATTTCAGGTGGTAAGAGCTTGCGATCTTCGAGTCTTGATAAATGTTTATTGATGAAAGAAATTTCCAGGTGTCTCATGGCCAAGTTCCCAGAGCAGCTCTCTACCCCAATGTGGAGGTGAAGAACTTGCCCTCCAATGCGGTAGCATTCGAGATTGAAATCCACGTTGTCAGAACACTTATTCCTAAGTCAGTATGTCATGGAAAGAGGTGTGAGCTCTCCTTACGAGGGTCCTTCAAGCAATACATTTTACCCTAACTTTCCTGCCATACCCACTCACTTTTCTGATGGAATCCAAGCAGAAACTTCTGAATGTGGGAGATCTTGGAAGCAGCTGGATTTGTCATTGACCCTGACAGAATCTCTTATTCAGATCTAATCTCCTTTGTGCCTCCAATATCTCCATGGTTAGCCTGATATCAAATCATTAGATTTTTTTTATAAGTTATTGAAGTGGCGGTTTCCAGATATGATTCCATTAATCATTCAGTGTTCAGGTTCACAGACGAAACCTGAAAGAAAGCCTTTCAGATGACCTAATCTCTCCTTCTAACTAAGAACAAAACCCACGTCAAAAATGTCTTCATGTGACTCTGTAGGTGCTCCAAATTACTTGTCAGTGGAGTCAGCAACCATAGGATCATTTAGCTAAAAAGTTCCTATTCTATTAATATACAATATTAATGTGGTTTCCGGATCCTTTTTGCTTCAAGTCCACTTATTCATTTCAAAACCATTCATCAGATGGTAACCAAATGCCAGGCTCTATGCTAACCGGTGGTCTCTGCTCTCAAGGGGCTCAGGGGCGAGTAGAAAAGGACGCATATTTAAAAGCAGAGTGCTGCAGCAGTGTAGTTGGGCTCCACCAGAGAGGACGGACCCAGCTCTGTTATCTGCGGGAAAGGATCACCCTGTCCCTTGGTAGAGGAGAAGTGATCTCGTAAGGATCGAGTTGCTCTAGTTGACTTGGAAGTGGAAGTGCCCAATGAACTTGCATCTGTCCTCCATAGCCCTTTCCCAAAACCCCAAGTGGGGTTTGGCACACTCCAGAAAGCTCTGACATAAGCCAATATTTGCCCGGCTTCTCTCCTATCAATAACATTTTTAGTTTGACTTTGGATTAGAAAGAATGTATCAGAAGACCATTCGTTAGGTGAAGAAGCACCTTTTGATTTCATTGACATTAAAGATAGGGGAACTTTTGCCACGTGGGGCCTCAGGATAAATGACATAAATTTCATAGTTCTTTTGCTTTCATAGTTCTTAAGATTTGGGACCATTGGATTTTAGATTCTAGAAGTGCCCAGAGGTCCTTTAGCTCATGGCCCTTATTGCTGTAGACTGAGGCCAAGAAAGGGGAAGTGACCCAAGCATGGGTACTCACTAGTTCATGGCCAAGCGAGGATTGAAAACCAGACAAGCCAACTATGAGACCAGCACTCTTTGTGCTAAATACCGCGCTGCTGCAACAAGCTTCCTCTAACCTAATACCATTCCAATTTCAACACTGGGGCTGCTATTACAAACGGCTCTGTTACTCAGACTTAACTCATGAAACCCAAGAGAACTCTTCAGTTGCCCCCTGTCTCCCTGCCACATGTTGCTATTTATCTTTGCTAATAATACTTGGCAATTGGAGAGGGTAGTGGGCAGTGATGTGATATCTTGGGGAGCGTTTCCTGGTATGTGGTTGTGGGAGGAGCAGACGTCAGGAAATTCTGTCTCTACTTGGGCCTCTTCAACAGAGGTATGATCCATAGGGTCTTCACTCTGAGGTTTTCACAGATTTTAATTTTCCACAAAATCCCATGTATATTTTAGCACATACTTCATTTCTGAGCAGTCTTTACCACAGCATCTCAGAGACTTTAGAAGTCATCTCTATCCACATCCCTCTACAAATTCCCTGTCAGGCAGTCAGCACTTCTCTATCAGCCTCCTTCCTTTCAAGGCTGAATAACTCAAAGTGACCACAGAGCCATTTCCAGCAAATGTTAGAAAATTCTTTCAGAGTCCAGCCCATAGTTACTTCTCTGCGAAGTCTGTATTTTTCTACGAGTTACCCTAAGTCAATCTAACAAATACTTTTTAAAATCTCAGTTATTTGAAGACATTCATTCAATTTTTTTTTTCTGGGCTAGACATTTGTATTTTCAAATATTTACCCTAAAAAAAGTTTTTGACTCTGATGTTCCAGTGCATTCTCTCCAGCCTATCAAGGATACTTTTCTTTTTCTAGCACCTTTTAGTTTGCAGAGTTTCAAACTGAACACAATGCTCAAGTGACTGGGATGGACCTATCATCAAACCCATTCAGTATATGAAATCTTTATTAAAGGCCACCTAACTAGATCCTGTTAGCTATTTTTTGGTGACTTCATCATCCTGCTGATAAACATTGAACTTGTAATCAGCTGAAATCCTTAAGTCACACATCTCTCCAATATCCTCATGCACTTTCTGTTGTGCCAGACAGACTTCACAGAGCACCTTTGTATTTCAGCCTTCGGTGTGTTTCCAGCCTCGGGTCTCCTTAAGGTCCTCATTCAGTCACGTATTCTGCCAGCTTTGTTCTTGGCACATATGAATGTGCCAGGTGTCATTGATGCCCACCTCAAAGCCATGAATAGAAATGTAGACCAGGAAGGACATAGAGCTAAAAGCCTGAGGTTCAACACTCCAGACACTCTGCACTCACATCGCCCCCTGCTCTTTGGGTTTAATATTTCCCCCTAACTTTCCTCCCAGGCAGTCCCCCTTTCCTCATTTTGTCCATAGCTTTGTCACAAGACACAGGCATTCAATATTCCCATGAATGCGGAAATGAGATTTGCTCAGAAACACTTGTTCTCGGTGGAACCAAACTGAGTTTTCGAGGTCATTGCCTCTATCTCAGGGCTCTTGGAACTCTTTTTGAAATAGCTTTCACCCACAATCTTAGTCATCAGTGTCATCTTTCTATAGCTGCTGTGTGGTTTCTTTTTTCTTTAATTAAGATATTTGCCTAGCACTGGTGTTCTACCATCTTTCCTAATCTCCACAACTATAAAATATTTCTGAGAGCAGATGAACACTTTCAACTGAAAGTTTTTAATTATATCTATGTGGTACTTTATTTTTTAATATTTAAAAAAAACAGAACTGATAAAAAAAAAAAGGCTTAAAGAAATTCACTTTATTTTTAATTTCCCACCTTTATTGAGATATTGCTGACATGTACCATATGTATGTTTAAGGTGTACAGTGTGTTGCTTTGATACACCTACATATTGCAGACATTACCACGATAAAGGTAGTTGATGCCTCCATCTCCTCAATAATTACTTTTTTGTGTGTTGTCATGAAGTAATGCTGTTATGTCATTCACACCAAAACAAAATCCTGGAACAGCTTGGCACACTGCGCATTAGATCCTTCTTGCAACATCTCCCCATTTCTTCCACCTGGCCCTCGCACTCCAACAACCACCATTCTGTCTTATTTATTTGAATTTGTGTTTGTGTTTTGTTTTGTTTTAGATTCTAGTTATAACTGAGAACATGCAGTATTTGTCTTTTTCTGACTCAAAGAAATCCTCTTAACTATGGATTAGTTACAATAGCTTCGGAATCCTTAAGCTCACCATTTGATATGTGTGAGCTTATATTTCATTTAACTCAAAGGAAAGTCAAAAGCTTTTGAGTAAAGCCATAGCACTGTGACCATTCACACTCCATTAGCAACCCCTAAAACAAGTGGTTGGCACATGACGCATGTGCAGATCTCACAGCAGTGGGTCCAAATGAGAAATATACCCCCCACACCTGTTTTACTAAAATTCAGGCCCTGTGACCTACAAAACAAGAGTCAGTTTCCATTGGACCATCACCCAAAGAGCATCTTCTGGGACAATGGTCGGCAAACTCATTAGTCAACAGAGCCAAATATCAACAATACAACGATTGAAATTTCTTTTGAGAGCCAAATTTTTTAAACTTAAACTTCTTCTAACACCACTTCTTCAAAATAGATTCACCCAGGCCATGGTATTTTGTGGAAGAGCCACACTCGCATGTGGCTGGCGAGCTGCAGTTTGCCAACCGCTGTTCTAGAACAAGCCATTTTTTTATTTTCCCCCTACAGTATGTAGTTAGCACTTTGGTGTCATGAGCTTTGAATAAAAACAAAAACTTGTTGTCTTCCCTGCTTTTAAAATATGAAAGCATATTTAAAACAGACTATATGATCTCATCATATTTGTACTTTGCTTTCTTCTTAAATAATAGAGGGGAAAGCAAGCGGACCCTTTTAACAGCTCAGTCATCGTAATATTTTTTATTGAACTTTTATAGGGAACAAGGACACAGTGCTAAGCCATCATTTAGAAAAGGCCAACCCTTGCATTTAAACCCTTGTTTTCCCAAGAAAAATTCAGAGTGGGGGCAATATAGAGTGTATATATTAGAAAATGCACAGGGGCTCATCCGCTCCTTTGGCACCTCAGATCCTTTGGGGTACATAGCCGTCCCTGATCTTGCGGGCCCTTCACTGTGGGAGGGTGATAGCCCAAGTGTGTGCCCCCCCGAAATGCAAAATGGAATGCCTAAGTGACCTAATGAGAAAGTCAGCAGAGGGTGAGCATGGGAGTCTGTAGGTTGTTGACTGTTACAGGCTAGAAAAGGCACCACAGGACCATAGATAAAGTGTAGGATCCTTATGTGGCCAGCGGAGGTAAGAAGATTGTCGTCGTCCCCCGCCCCCCCCCCCTTAGCCCTGCAGCACCCCGCTGGGGCTGCCTGGGCGCGGGGCCCCTCCATGGAGCACAGCAGCTCCAGCGGTTGGCGCGGACATTTCACATGAGAGCCCACAGGAAGCGCAAGTCTTCATGTATATTTTTTACATCCAAATTAAATTAACTCATGGAATTTTCCACCCTTAGGAATTAAAGTAGCAGCTCATGAAGTAATTCAGTTATGTCATTCATACCAAAACAGAAAATACTGGAGCAGCTTGGCACTGTTTGAAAGCCAAAACCAGGCCGGGGCCATTTTATTTTATTTTATTTTTTTTTTAAACCTGTGGTTGTGTGTTATTTTAACTTTTATTGTGGCTGCAGATTTTTTAAGTCGAATGTATCTTAATTGCTTAGAAAACAGAAGTGTAAAACGGGTTCAAAATAAGAAGAAGTTTTAGGCAAAGTGGTTTTAGGAATGAAAACCTAAAAAAAAAAAAAAAAAAAAAAACACCAAAAATGCTCTAACCACATTTCTGAAAGGCGAGGATTCTACCTAATTGACATTTACAGTTGTGCATAATTATAGCTTCCTTTATATCTAAAAATTGTCTTAAACTCCCCAAAGTTGAGTTTAGTCTCGAGCTCTGTCCAGTATTAATTCAGTGACCTCTTTGGGAAAGTATTGTCCTGATATAATAGCCATGTCCATTTTCGAGCAGGTAATTAGACATATTGTCCAAAACCAACGTATTGAGTTGCCACATTTTAATTTCTCAGTTTGCCTCCTCCCCAGCTTCTGCTCTTGGACGGTCTCTTTTGGAGCTGAAAGTGTGTGAAAGTTATTGGAGAAGGGTATTCTCTGGGTAATGTTTCTGTATGCTGCCCAGTTTTCTCCCCCCGTGTCGTCAAGATGGGAAACAGCTGGTTTTTGTTTAAAAAAGCTGTTTTGCGCAATGTCTGAGTCCTGAGGTGTAGAGTTGAGGTCACCAGTGCAGCAGGTGCTCAGGAACAAGTGAGCAAGGCCCTGGGGACCGGCCGGCCACGTCACCTTCTGCGGGGCACTTCCGCGCGGAGGAAAAGTGTTGAAGTTGGCTCCTTCGTTTAGGGCACAAACAGATCTGAGAAAAGTAATCGCATTAGCGAGGCTATTACAAGTGGAGTATCTTTGAACACAGCCAGCCCTTGAGTAAATAATTAGCTCAGTATGAAAGAAACCAAAATGGTCATTTCCCTCCCAGGGTTTCCTGCAAGAGCCTCGGCCTTAGCTTCCTTTAGATATTATAAGATTTTGATTTTTCCTCTTGAAACACACCAACGCTAGCAGAACTACGCTTTCAAATAAGTGCTCTCCCATCACCCAGCGTGTTTTTCAAGTCTGTGGATGCCAGCTAAGCGAAAGGGAGAGAAGAAAGCTGAGTGGGTGAGACCGGGGCCGGAGCAGTTTTGAAAGAGGCAGAGCGAGGAACATGTGGAATCACTAACGCGCAGGGCACGTCAGATGTCCACCCGTCTGAAGATGAAAGGAAACAGCCTCCTCCCCTGGGAGCTGGAGGTTATTAGCAGCTGTTTATCCAGTCGGGAATAGAGATTAACATTGTAATTTTTTTTTTAAGAACTAGAAGAAAATTTGTTTGGGAAGTTGGCTCTTCATACCAAGTCCCTGCGCACTGCCAACAAAAACTTCCTTTCTCAGAACTCGTGTACTCAAGTTGAGCAATGTTAGGATTCTCTGAGAAACTCGGAATTATCTAAAACTCTGTCTCCGTTAACTAGAGCAGGGAAGGACAGGGATGGATGGATGTCGGCCACGGACATATCTCCTTATACTCTACCTGGGAAGCTAGCTGTCCGGTGTGCGACCTGTTCTCCAGCCGGCTTCTCAATGGGGCATTCTTTGCGCGCGCGCGCGCACACACACACACACACACACACACACACCCATACCTCACTTCCCCATAACTTAATCTCTACCACTCTGCAGCATACACAGATGGGTTTTGCACATGCCTACTGCTTGTAAAATGCCTTCTCATGACATATTGGGGAAGCTGCTTAGCACTCTGTGGAGCTTTATTCAAAAAAAAAAAAAAAAGAGTTGGATATTGGTATTTTCCTCTGATTTAATGCTACTCTTAATGTCATTTTCTTTTATTAAATCCTTTCTTTTGCTTTTGATCTTCTTTATAGCAGAGCCACTGGTCATATGGAAACTATTATTGGGAGATGAAAGACTTCATTGCAGTTAAATAAGAGTGAATCATTTGGGCCAATAATGCACACATCCAGTGAGGTACCATTTGTGTCCCAATGCCCTGTGTCGTTCCCTTTGTAGCAGAGCCATTGAGGTTTATAAAGGGATTTACAAAAACCTGCTTTTTTGTCTGAAATGTGCAGTCTGACAACATGAAAACATTAATATGTAGTCCTTAACTCCTTATATGTAAGATCGAAATAATGCCACTTTTCATTTAAAAACTGAGACTTTCATTTAAAGTGGAGATACCATTTAATTAAAGTTAAGTATCAGTTTTTTTAATAAAAAAAAAAAGGTTTAAATGATCTACATCAAAATTCTACCTTCATTTGAAACCTGTCTAAGGTGCCACCTTCCTTGTGAAGCAGCCCCTGTTGTCTCGTCTGCCAGGGTTTCACCCGCCCTTTCCGGTCCTGCCCGACCGGCATCCCTTAGGACATTCGTCTTACTTTGCCTCCGATCGTAATTGTATTAACCCACCATTAAGATAAGAGCCTTAAAAGTAATAGTGATGTCTGTATTTTATAATTTTTTTTCTAAAAATGCCTAAATAGACCCAGGCATAAAGAAGGCGTTCAAAAGGCATTTGTTGAATTCAATGAAATGTTTTTTACTTGATAGAAACATGCTCAATGTATATTCAACAATATCAAAAGGTGTTAGATTTCATAATGAGTCTCCCAGACACATGCCATTTGTGTCATCATCTATTATTAGGAAGCATCTAAGTGCACGTGGTAAGATTACAATCCCATCACAGTGACCTCTGCACCCAGCTCTTGCCCTGGGGACACTTGCGTCTCAAGACAAGTGTGGGCTTTATTGAATCGCAGCAAAACAGAATAATTGAAGTGTAAGCTCTGTCATGTTAAAGGATGCCCTTCCCCCTTCCTCTCTCTAAAAATCAATAAAAACATTTTTTAAAAAGAAGCACCAGTGTAGATCTTAGACTTGATCCATAGAATAATGAAAACCCATTTCACAACCTTCATATGCAAGGTACCACATGGTGGCATCTAGAAGGTTAGTATTAAGAAAGTGACTGAGAAGAAACAATTCATTTGTTTAGGTAAGCTTCTTTACCCTTCCACTCCTTTCCAAGTATTTTGCAATAAGCTTGTGTTACTTGATGAGAAGAAGAGCATTTTAAAAACAAAGGGCAGTTAGGTAAGCAGAAATCCCTGGTGTCGGGCCTCCTGGACTTGCTGCAGGAGCCGTATGGAAGGCAGACGGGATTGCACTCACATGGGTGTGCCTGCGTGCAAGGGTCTGAAAGTGCACCTTGAGTGTTCAGTTGTCTTTCCTGCTCACAAGTAATTGCAAACTTGCACCATCATCTCAGTGCCAGACGTGCCTCCTCACTAGGCATGTGGTAATTGTGAATCTTTACTTATTAACCTGTACGTGGGTCAGGGGAAGGACTCTGTTAACGACCCCTCACACTACCTGCTTACTGGGCTGCATCCAGTTATGGTTTCCCCTCTATGAAAATGATGTAGAACATTGGGGGCGAAGGACGGAGATACAGAGGTGAGAAATGAAACAGTTTTAATAGATGGAACTTATAAGTTAAGAAAAAAAAAAAGGTGAACTGAAATCAGATAACCATTTGCATCTCTCGAACTAGATCACAGAATCACTCATTTTAACCATTTCGGTGGACATCATGGGAGTTTCAGCCTAGTTGATCACATGACCAGTCAGCACTGCCAAGATTAAGGTCATTAAGATCATGTTTACATTTTCTTGAAACTTATCTTGTCATTTGGAGAAAATAGGCATGAAAAAAATCTCCAAGAATTGCCCAATTAGGAATTACCTTAAATTGTAGGCAAAGTCGAAGTGAAGCTATGAGATTTCTGGGGGCAGAAGGGCGAATAGTTAGGTGTTCTTAAGACATTTAGGAAGTCTCCCAATAAACATTGCCTAAGAATTAAAATCCAAACAAAAGAATTGAACCCAGATCTGACTTTAGTGAAAAGTCCTTCAAATGTTTAATTCCATGAATTAAGAATATATACTCTGGTTATTTATTTGTGGTTGAAAGGTATCCTGATGTTAGAACTTTCTCACACAAAGGAGTTGGTTATTAGAGTCTTATTTTCTTTTTTCTTCTTCTTTTTTTTAAAAAATATATTTTATTGATTTTTTTTTTTAGATAGAGAGTTAAAAACATTGATGAGAAAGAAACATCAATCAGCTGCCTCCTGCACACTTCCTACTGGGGATGTGCCCGCAACCAAGTTACATGCTCTTGACTGGAATCGAACCTGGGACCTTTCAGTCTATAGGTTGAGGCTCTATCCACTGAGCCAAACCAATTAGGGCTAGAGTCTTGTTTTCTATAGGTTCTGGGTGCCTCTGGTACCATTTCTCATGGTAACATCTCCTGGTGCCATTTCATGACCTCCCAGGTTCCCACCGGGGAGCTAGTAGAAAAGTTTGCGTGATCGCTTCGCACCTCTTTAAGAGATTCGCTTTTATTTGGATTAAACGGTATTTTGCACATTTGGAAAAATAAGTTTGCTCTCCTCTAATATGACAGAGATATGGCAAGATGATTGAAACTGAAATCTAGTACTCTACACTGTCATGTATAATAGATATTTCACGGGGAGATTACAGTTACAGACACCAAAACTGTTTTCTGTGTCAATGGGTGTCTAATTACAGTAAAAGCCCATCAACTTTTTTTTTTTTTTTTTTTTTCGTGAATATGGCAAAACAAGAAGAGAAGAGACACAGGTAAAAACTCTCAGGGCCTTTTTCTTGGCCCGGTTCTTTTTAAAAATCACGTATGTCACAAGAAAAAATGTTGAAGCAGATGCCGTTAATAACAACAAACTTCCATTTTGATATTACCGAAATGTCTCTAATAGCATATCTGGTTTTGTGTCACTTGGTCTAGAAACTGATGCCAGGTTTCCTACATTCCCCATCCTGCACTCTTTTAGGAGGATTATGGTAGAAGAGAAGGAACTGGGGTCTGAAAGCCTGTTTTGAAGCAGTTATCTCTGGAGATAACATTAACAAGGATTGAATAACTGCCAAATGAAATTTAATACATTTTCCCATCCATGAAATAGGCCTCTTAAATACAACAGAATAATTACTTTCACAATACTCCCTGGAAACAAAGAGAGCAGACACACTGAATGTCTTTTTGTTTGTGGTGTTTGTTGTCAGCGGAGGATGGGGACGAGGGTGTTTACCAGGGTGCTGTGCATCCCCACATACAACGGCCTTGCCAGCAGCCACCCAATTTGAAGCTGCCTATCTTCTAAATCAGCTTATGTTGGAGGGGTTGTGGCAGATATTAAATTTTGTAATTTAGTTAGACATCTTGGCGTTGGCCTGGCCTGAGTTGGTGAACCATGATGTTTTTTCCTCTATGATAAAACGAAAATGATTTTCATATCTATATCCGTATCTGTACACACACACACACACACACAAACACATACACACACACAAACACATACATACACACACGTATACACACAGTTCTAAAACAAAAGCTCCAGTAAATAGATCCTTTTTTCCCCTTAAATCTGTAAAAAAACAAAAAAACAAAAAACAGATAGGGCAAAAGTAGGTTTACCGTTGTGAGTATGCGAAACACAGACTTTATTCTTGTATTATTTATTAATTATTGTATTATTTTCCATAAGGACAACTGTACACTTAATTTTGCCCCACCCTGTATGTATACCAAATAAAATTGTTCAATGTTGTAAGTTTTCTGAGTTTAAGATGTGTTTCAGCCCTCTAACTGGATGTTCACTCAGTCACTTAGCCACACTTGCAGCCTTAGCTTTCTTCTCTGTCAAATGAGTAATTTGGCCTAACTGGTTTCCACGTGTCTCCAATTCCTTAAACGCTATATACTATGATTTAAAAGTGTTTCTGCTATATCAATCTTTTCCTCAGAAAGTAAGGTTATTTGACATTTATAGTGCTTACAGACTCAAAAGAAGTAATGCACTTCTAACGTTATTCTAATTCTGCCCAGTGATAAATTAGCACAGGAGAATTTAAATAGCTGTGTCATAATTTGAATATGACTTGAGCTAAGATGAAATGTAACTTAGACATTTGCACATAACAGCCATGGTGTGCAGGGCCTTCGGAAGGGGCAGCGATGTTGGGATCACATGACTTGGCCTCCTCTTCCTCTTTTGTAACTCATGGGACCACTGATCCTAGGGTGGCCCATTCAAAGGATGGCCCACATCTGCTTCAAACTGTGCTGGGCCATCAGATGATCTTGACATTCTGAATTCAGAAATACTAAGACAGAGAGGGAATGAACAGCGTGCATGGATCCTGAAAGAAGGTTCCACAAGATATCGTGAAGGAAGAGTCCAGCTGGAGTCCTGAGGGGCAGGGGCAGGGAGACAGGTTCCAGGCCAGGAGAAGATAGGCTGGACCCGCTCATGAGACATAAGGAGTGGCCTTAGGTCCTGTGAGTCTGGGGTCCAAAGCCTAAATTACAGAAACCTCCATGACAAATCCTTTTTTAATTTAATTTATTGGTTAATATAGGTTTCAGTGTTCAAGTCTATATATAATACATCATCTGTAATATTGTACTGTGTGTTCACGACCCAAAGCCAAGTCTTCTTCGGTCCCTCTTTATCCCCCTATACTGTCTTCTAACCCCCTTCCCTCTGGTCATCACCATGCTGTTGCCTTTGTTTATGAGGTTTTTGTTTGGGGTTTTATTTCCCTTAACCCCTTCAACTTTTTCATCCACTCCCCCACACACCCGCCATCCTCCCTTCTGACAGCTGTATCTTGGGATAGCTTGAATAAGGCTCTGATTCTTACTATTAAAACTGCCTCACTAGAGTGATCTCAGGGCACAAAGGTCACTGTGAGCTCACAAGGACAGAGGCCACATCCAGGCTCTTCGCCATGTGTCCCCAGTCCCTTGCAGAATTACAGGCATGGGCTAGATTCATGAACATTTGTGAATTAATACATGTACACTTGGATCAGTTAACAGTGATTGCCTATACTTTTAGATTTTAGTTCTCTTTTACTTTTAGCATAAATATATCTAAAACCATATAGTATGTGACAGTAAGAAGGCTGTTCCTAAAGACTGCAAAAGCATTTTCAACCAATATTAATAAAATGAACTGTTTTCATAGGCTGGCTTTTAATGTTAAACTATTGCTTATCTAGGTTAAAAGGTTATTATCAAAATTGGGCTCTAATTAAGTATGAATTTTCTTTTCTGTTTTTAAAGGCGCCATCCCAAGGACCTATTTGTAAGTTTAAAAGAATCTGCTTTTTCTAGTTATATGATCATGTTATGCGGAAGGGTGACAGACCCTGACCCTGGCCTGTACAGATAGGAGTATTGGTTCCTCCGGCTGTTTCTGAGCTACCCTAGTGGCAGTGGCAGATTTGTGCTGGCCACCTACTGTCTTTCTTTCCTTGTCTTTTACGAGACCAGAAGTAATGTTTCTGAAAGAGAAGTGAATGGGATGCTGTTGTGGTCAAGGAGACGTGCAAAGGAAAGCTAATTCTTCAGATTAGAATATTATCTGATAGCCAGAGGCATTGGACTTGATCCTAGAGACTCAGGCTCATTACACATGGATCAGAACCTATCATCCATCCTTCCTTTGGCCTGGAATACACCTCATTTACAAAGGAGGTCTTAAAACAGTAAAGATAACTTAGCACAACTTCCTTTTTAAAATATATATATTTTATTGATTTTACGGAGAGGAAAGGAGAATGCTAGAGAGTTAGAAACATCAATGAGAGAGAAACATTGATCAGTTGCCTCCTGCACGCCCCCTACTGGGGGTGTGCCTACAATCACCCTTGACCAGAATCGAACCTGGGACCAGTCAGTCCGCAGGCAGATGCTCTATCCACTGTGCCAAACAAGTTAAGGCTTCCAACTTTCTTTATGGAAAATAATTGATGTATTGCTTGAGATGATCTAAAATAATCTATGGCAAATATATAAAATTAGGTAACATATATGGCTAAAATCTAAACAAAAACATAGTTGGAACAACTATAGTCTCAAACATATTTATAATAATAATCATGTAAGATTTTGCTATCATTGTGCAGGATAGAGACTTAAAATTAAACGGATATGAACAAAATAGAGGCAAAGATGATTGGAAGTAAAGGCAGCTCGAGTTCTGAGGGTTCTGTAACTACTTAGACCCTATGGTAATATATTATACATGTATATTTTCAGAACACAGAATATTCTATTATCACTGTGTACCAGTTGTATGAAATATCTCTTCTTCTTGCATTAAACATGGGACTTATTCTCTAAAACTTCTAGTATTATTTTCTCCATTTTGGGCTTTGAGTAACTTATTCATTGTTATATACCTATTAAAGAAACCAGTTACACTTAGAATCTAGACTCTCATCATTGTATTATTTTCACTCAATTACACTATCTTTCATGATAGTTGAGGCAAAGAAAATAAAATAGAAGGGCAATTGGTTGTGAATTCTTTTTTCCTCTTGTAAAAACTATTCTCAGTGTGACCAAGAGGGGGAAAGAAGAAATTGCAGGGTCAATGTCTGAATATATTTTAAGTGAAAAGCAAAATATTAACCTTAAATTACATCATAAATGCCTACAAAGAAGGCTTGAAAGTTTTAATGGAATAATTCTAAAACACCTCTGCTATGCTCAGCTCCATGGTTACCTAGTGATTCCAACTTAGAATCCTCTTTTGTGGAAGTCCAAGAACTGAAATCTACTGGGAATACCAAAAAATATGAGTCAGCACTAAGGTAATTGTTAGGTTAACATTGACAGACTTCAAGAATGACCGTTTGATCAAGACCTGTGAAATTCATGCTTACAAGTTGACATCTTGGATGGAAAGGGTAATCATCGAAGGAATGAATCTGGGAAATGTACAAATTTAAAAATGGCAAATCAAAACCTGAATGGAAAATAGTTATCAGTCTTGGTTTGGAAGGAAAAATAAAACCATGCCCCAACAGTGAGTTAGAAAAGGTTGGTGGGACTGTGGGCATGGTCTGCCTATAAAGGAACAGGCTTCTGTTACACGTGAAAGACAGGAGTGGGGGCAATGGCATTAGGAATGTGGGAAGGGCTTACACTTACTCCATGAACTCCAGGGGCTGAAACTAGAACCAGTCAGCGATGGAAGGTGCAAGGAGACTGACTTTGGGTGAAAATGGCATGGACTGCTTTGGGAGACCATCAGGGTCTCAGTGCATTTGCTGCACACTCATAGGACCTAAATAATCACCATTTGGAACGATCCAGAAAGGGGCTTGTGCACATAGCTGGCAGACAGCACAGGTTTCCTCAGATCTCTTAGCCACAACATTCATTTATACTTCTCGAGTCTATATCCTGTACTATTCTTGCTATATTTTCAATCTGAGCAGTTAATTGATCCTTTCCCCTGATCCTGAATTATCTTCTTTAATGTCTATAGCGGTGAGAACTGGATAGTGGGCTGCCTTAGCTAGCATGCCTCTGCTCAGTTCTGGGAATGCAACTGCTGTCAGCTCAGATCCTTGTTGTTGATTTCCTTAAACATTTGGTAGCAAAAGAGTGATTCTCCTTTGTGACTTTATATTTTGGATTAGAAAAAAATTCAAGTGTTTGATTTACAGCAGTCTAAATTCATAGATAGATATTTTCAGTGTTAGACTCATTGTCTTGTGTATATGTTCACCTAACAACAAGCTAAGAAAACAGCCAGTTTGAAATGCAAATGAAAATGCAACTTCTGAGTTTGCAAAAGCTTAGTGTTCTGCTTTAAGGCCGTGTACCCTCGAAGGTCAGCAGTCGGTGCCTTCATGGCGGGGGTTCAACAACTCTGGGCCAGCGTAGGTAGTACTAGTTCATAAAAAGCTCAGTGGCAGGTTTTTCAGACCGAAGCATCGTGCTGTACTCTATGATTTTATTCTTGGAAGCATAAACACTGTTTACAATATGGTGTCTTCCTAGGATCAGACTAGGGAAGAAGAAAAAAAAAAAAAATGGAACAATGTCCAAACTCTTTGCATGGCAATGATGGCATTACTGGTGTGTTTAATAAAACCTTTATTGGGACATTTTCCGGTGTGGTGGCATTGGCAGAAACTGTCCCCCTCTGGATTTGGAACTCGGCAGCTGATGAAATACAGTAAACATTAATTTGGAATGGGCTGCCAGTTTTGGAAAGCCAGGTGACATTTTATCCTATTTACCGAGCAGGGGCTGCCGTCCCACACTGCCGCAGTTTCCGCTGTCACGGGCTTAGCTGGCATTATGGGAAAAAAAAATGGCAGGCCCGAGAATCTTATCCCCTGAAATGAAAGTCGAATGCCAAATTGAAATTCCTGTAGGATTTCCGATAGCAATGGGGGAATTGAGAAGCCCACAATTAAGCATATGGGCATTAAGATAATTGTCAGATCTGTTGGCGGACATGATAGAAGACAGATGGGTACGAATCAGCGCGCTCCACTGCAGCACCCTGGGAGACAATTTGACGTTTTACCTGCCTGAGCTCCTCTGCCATATTTGTCACTGGATGTACAGCTCGGCATCTTGCTGAGTGTTAAGTGGTTGTGCAGGGCACTCTAGGTGTATGCGTGGTCCTTCAGCGCCCTCTAGTGAAATGCATTTGGGAGTTTTGTCTTGCAAAGGCCAGTCTCCCTTCCTTAGGTCCTGGCTACCCCTATATAACTGTCTCACCTCTGGTCCCCACTAACCCCCATGGTTCCTCTCGCCTTGCAGGTCGGGGCCCATCGTGAAGACGGAGTGGCCCTGAGAGGCAGCCATTCTCTTGTGCCAAACCAGGTTCCAGTCCCACAGCTTCCTGTCCAGTCGGCCACCTCCCCTGATTTGAACCCGCCTCAGGACCCGTACAGAGGTAGGTGCACTGGGGCACTTCTGTCCTCACACAGCAGCAGAGCTAGCGCTGATCCCCAGCTCACTTGGCATTCGTCCCTCAGGAAGCACTGGCAGAAAACCAAGAATCAAATTTGGCCCCAAAATGGTACGTAAATGGGAAAGTATTTAGAACAGCTAATTGTGTTTCTTCAGTAGCTGTTTTCTTCAAACATCCCCTGAAATCCTGGTGCTGTTTCAGCAGGGACCAAGACAACAGACTGATGAGAGGAAATTTTATTTTAGCTATTTCCACATCTTACTCATTCAGCTCCTTCTAATATGGTTAGTTGTAGCCTGAAAATGATATTTCCAAATGAATAGGAAGGAAGGAAACTGTTTTTGTTGTTGAAGATTGGAGGAAATATAGGCACATCTTTAAAAAAAATGGAGTTGTTTGGACAATTTTCGGTATTGAGTCATCTAGCCGCATGACGATTACCTCAATCATACTGCAGTGGGCTTTTCATGACCCCAGGAAGTTGTCCTGTTGGGGCCAGACTTGGGTCCCAGGCTCCCTGTGTAATTGGCTGAGCAGGCGATGGGGAGACACTTGAATAACATCTCATTCCCCTCACGTTTAGAACAAGAATGATAGCACTACCATGGGAATACGTCTGAGCGTTTTTCACCTGTTAAACATTGTACTCACCTGAGTATTAATTATAGATGGGGATGCCGCCCCATTTTTGTTTAAATAGTAAGAATGTGGCAGACCATTCCTTTAAAGAGCCTTTTGGTTTTTCTTTCTCTTTCCTAGATTAACATTTTTTCAGCTTTAATGTGTATAAGCACGACTTGAGGTCTTGTTCAGATTCAGAATTTGACTCTGCAGGTGTGGGATTCTGCATTTCTAACGGGCTCCCAGGTGCGAGCAAATTTTGAGTGACAAGGTTCTAGGCCACAGATTACAAAGAGAGGGTAATACTCGATACACATGCTTCTACCCTAGACATAAAGGATTGCATTCGGGTCAAGTTTCAATGTGTGTTGTGGTCTCGAACGTTGAGCAGCGAGAAAGATCGAAATCTCTTCAGCAAGCAGCTATCTGCTTTCCATATGTACCATTTTTAAATGCTGATTACTCTTAGAGGATAAGAGAAGCCTAATTTCAGAATATCATTAGGATATCTATTGAAGTCTTGACTGTACAAATTTAGCACACTCCCTGGGAATTATATTTTAAGGACATTTTTCTATTAAATCATTGCATATGGAAGAAACTCAATATAATAGCTGATATTTACTTGGGTTCTTAATCAGAACATTGAGGTGTATGATTTTCATGATTATGATTTTCATTGCAATTAAGTTGATGTTTTGTAGACAGTGAAATTACCATCTACTCCAAAAGATTGCAAAATAGAATTTAACCTCAGAGCCAAGGCAGAGAAAACTTGTTTCCCCGCAGGTGCAGTTTCGAAACTTCACCAGGTAGTGCATACACACACACACACACACACACAAAAGACGGAAGGGTCACAGTTGAGCAGCATGAATTGCATCGCTGGCTGCTCCAAATCTGGGGTGCGGGTTGGTGCCTGGAGTCTCTGGTGGAGGTGTCACCTGTTCTCTCTGTTTCCGTAGGCATGCCCCCCGGCCTGCAGGGCCAGAGTGTCTCCTCCGGCAGCTCTGAGATCAAATCCGATGACGAGGGCGACGAGAACCTGCAGGACACGAAATCTTCCGAGGACAAGAAATTAGATGACGACAAGAAGGATATCAAATCAATTACTAGGTCAAGATCTAGGTAACAGTATATAATACTGTCGCTTCATTTAATTCCTTTATTGGACTTTGATGAAGTGAACAGAACAGGAAGAAACGATTCAGTTTTTTCCTGGCAGGTAAACCTATAGCTGAAAGGAAAATTAAAGGCCTGCTCTAGAGGTACTGGAGTGTCGTTTAAGACACCTGTACTCTAGTGGTGCCTGACATATCTTTGCATTTATGAATTTGGACCCAGGGCTAATTATACGCGGTAAAAACAATTTGTAACTGATTCGAACACGAAGAGTTGATTTTTCAAGACGATATTTATTCTACAAATTTGGTCAGAAATGTTCTTTCTAAAATACTTCTAAAAAGAGATCTTCGTGATATTGAAAACTCAATTGATGTATATGCAACTGTAATGTTTTTCTTATCTCAAAAGTGAGACAATACTGATTTCCCAGCTACATTCTAAACATGTTGATATATATGTAAGAGCAAAACCTAAATTGCTAACTTTTTTTTTCTCCCTGATACTCCCTCCTATAGAAAATGCAACTACAGGATCTAACTCCTTGGAACTTTAATCTGATAATCAGTGGTTTTTGAATGCCATGGCACCCATATTTTTGATTTGCTAATTAAGTGTACTAAAACTATACCTTTCTTTTATTTATTTATTTATTTATTAGAGATTTTATTTCTTTTTATATTTTTTTAAATCAATCCTTATTATTCATATTATTACAAAGGTTCCTCATTTCTTCCCCCCTCCATCAGGTTCCCACCCCTCCCTCCGCCTCCTCCCCACTCCCCCTTGTCCTCATCCATAGGTGCACAGTTTATGTTCAGTCTCTTCCCGCATTCACCACTCCCCATTTCCCCAAGAACTGTCAGTCTACTACCCTCCTTTAAAGGCTATTGTTCTTAAGGTTATATCTAGTATCCTACAGGAATCAAGAAGACACCATCTTTTCATATTGCCTTTTTTTAAAAATACATTTTATTGATTTTTTAACAGAGAGGAAGGGAGAGGGATAGAGGGTTAGAAACATCGATGAGATAGAAACATCGATCAGCTGCCTCCTGCACACCCCCTACTGGGGATGTGCCCATAACTAAGGTACATGCCCTTGACTGGAATCAAACCTGGGACCCTTCAGTCCACAGGCTCTATCCACTGAGCCAAACTGGTTAGGGCCATATTGTCTTTATAATTATTATGATAAATTTTATTACATGCCCTATCACAAGTTTCAAAAACCCTAAAAGCTTCTAGCTTATACCTTTCATCATCATTGTGGTTCCCTGACTCTTGGCCACGCTGGGGAGAAATCCCCAGGAAGGGCTTTCACATGCTCACCCTCTTCTCTGTTAGTCAAGTCAGCCCTCAGGAGCTTAAACAGCGGCCATGCTTACGCGTCTTCATTTACCTGGTGACGTTTCAGCACAACATTTTAACTTGCTATTAAGAATCTGCATATTTTAAAAAGTCACTCCTGTGACATTTACTTAAACCTCCAAAAATGTGTTGTAAGGCATTGCTTTCCTAATCTAGGCAGTTTGATTTGCATAACCAATTCTAATTAATTGCTAGCCCCGATAACTTTGGAAAAACAATTCCCATTTTCAGGCCCACCCTTTGAAAGGCATGGCATGTGTTTGAAATATAAAAATATCACCCCAAAATTTTTAACTTTAGGACAGGCCCAGCAGAAACTTGACTATGCTCTCCTTTCACTTATGACATCCTATTTGTGGAGTGGAATGTGGATGTGAATGAATAGGCAGCTTGATTTCCTTGGCAACCGTAGAGGTCAAGGGTGAGGGAGAGAAGGCACAGCAGCGAAGACGGAGGATCACATGGCAGGGCCTTTTTCCGACTAGTTCAGTCCAGTCGTGTGTTCACTAGCACATATCCACGGCAGAAGATCCCATCTGCAGGAGCGTGTAACCTCTGGGGAGATGAGCCAAGTCTTACAACATCTTTCTCTGGTGCCTCCCTCCTACGCTCCCTTACAAGTCTCCTGAGCTTACATGGCCACCTTTATTTGCAGCATGCGCTTGCAACCCAGGAATATCACTTCCATTTTTGATCGATTGGGGCTTGTAAGCCATAGTTGATCCTTATTGCCCTCTGGAAGTTATCCAGAGATTCTCCAAAGTGGGAGACTTAGAGCCACGCAGTGTAAGCCAACTTCATTCAGTGTACATCACATTGACTAGATAGCTTCCCACGTGTCCGCCAGCTCTGAGGTGCTGTGATGAACACTGTTTCTAGGAACATTTCAGATGCGTGGAATTTTAAAATAGAGCTGAACCTTTATGGTTCTGTAGAGCCATGCTTAAATCTCTAAGTTAACATCCTTATAGCTGATCACCTCCATATTGTTTTTTGTTGTTGTTGTTGTCATGGAGAGCCTATTACTTTTGGTGAAGTTTGCTTTATTTTTGATATCTCTCATGCCCCCAAACTCTTCAGGGGTCTTCAAACTACAGCCCGCGGGCCACATGCGGCCCGCAGAGGAGTCTGATCCGGCCCGCCAGGTTTTTTGGGCAGTGAGCGCAGCCGAGGTGTTACAGTAGAAATTAGTAGTTCATATAGTCCGGCCCTCCAGCTCTCTGAGGGACCGTGATCTGGCTCCCACTTTAAAAAGTTTGAGGACCCCTGCTTGCTCATATTAAATCAAACTCTTCTGCTCGAAGTTCTTCTTTTCCATTCTGTCTTCCTGAAGCAAGCCATCTCCCACGCCTCTCTTTTACATAATCGCCTCTGAAACACTTGAAGCCCTGATGCCATGGAACCTTCCTTCTTTATGCCGTGCTTTCCAGATGGCTCATCCTCTCATTTGCCCTCCATTCAAAAGTGTCTTCTCCTTTGTCAGCATGACACCCACAGACAGAAGTAGTCTTGCCTCCCAGACTCTCCGGAGTCCAGCCATGCCTTTGGTATGAATCACACAATATTTCTGTTCTCTCAGTCAGAGATTAGCTTTTTGGCTTCGTTTTTGACTCACAATGAGTCAGAAGCTCTAACCGGTAGATCTTTGGCGTTTGTTTTGCTTTGTTGGTTTTACACAGCTCAAGTCAATTCGGGTTTCCCCTCGCTTGTTTTTGGATCATAAACACCCATCACGTTAAATCCCTGGGGATCCTGTGTCTCTGACCTTTTTATTTAATGCATGGAGACAAGGAGCCTCAGATGCATTAAGTGGAACAACCACACCTTCAAAGCAAATTCATGGAGAAACCTGGACAAAAGTCTTCCCGCCCATTGCTCTGGTGTCTTCAATGTAGGACCATCCTCTTAATCCTGATGGCTGCATCACATTAATGTTGACGTATCAAACTGTTTTTGCAATCACTTATTTTCCTTCAGTTCCAGAGGTCACGGTAGGAGAGTTAAAAACAAAACAAAACAAAAAAAACAAACAAAAAAAAAAACCCCACAAACAAACCAAAGAACAACTTCTTAAACGATTCTCTCTGGGTTGTCCTACTGTGCTGTGGCTTCGGCTGACATTGACTGTGGCCCGGTTTGCAGGGTGCAGCCTCGCCCTCCTGCATCAGGATGGGCGCACCCTGGGCCCTCACTTTAACCTCTCCTGTTCCGTTTGAGCTTAATGTCTAGGGCCCGTGACAGCCATCCAGAGCAATGCCCGCTCGAGTGCAGGTAAAGCTCCTCTAAGGACAAGAGCTTGAGATGGAAACATTCCGCGCAAACTCTGGAAGAAAGCAAAAGTAACTGAGTGACCGCCTCTCCCCTGACACCGTTAGAAAATGTCCCTGGGCCCCTTTTGTCCCGCAGCAATAACGACGACGAGGACCTGACCCCGGAGCAGAAGGCGGAGCGGGAGAAGGAGCGGAGGATGGCCAACAACGCCCGCGAGCGCCTGCGCGTCCGCGACATCAACGAGGCTTTCAAGGAGCTGGGCCGCATGGTGCAGCTCCACCTCAAGAGTGACAAGCCCCAGACCAAGCTCCTGATCCTGCACCAGGCCGTGGCCGTCATCCTCAGCCTGGAGCAGCAGGTCCGAGGTCAGTGCCAGGCAGCCGCTCCTTGCAGAAGCCACGGCTCCTGGGGCCGGAGGGAGAGTGCGGGACCCGCAGCAGCAGGGAGGACACAGAAGCACAGCTCAGGGTAGTTCTGTCCATTGCAGATCGCCACTGCATCCAACAGGCAGCTCCCCTTTCTCCTGCAGTTAAGTTACAGGGTCCTCTCACCACGAAGGCTGCAGTGTGAATCTTCCCTGTACAGTCAGTCATCCGAGCTTAGTGTTTGCTTCACCAGCTTTCTGATACCATAAAGGGCTCCGAATCCACCACGTAGCTCACCTACGACTGGTGACTGCGGGAGGGAGTCTATAGCACACTCTCTTACTGGGCCTCCTTCTGTCTGTGAACCTCAGCGAAGGGTCCTCAGAAGGGTACACACTGCCCTCTACCAGCATCCTGGGCATGAACTGAGGGCTTTGTGCTTCCTTCTCCTACAGAGAGGAATCTGAATCCGAAAGCTGCGTGTCTGAAAAGAAGGGAGGAAGAAAAGGTATCCTCGGAGCCTCCCCCGCTGTCCTTGGCGGGCCCTCACCCTGGAATGGGAGACGCTTCGAACCACATGGGACAGATGTGAAAGGGCAAGTGAGCTCCCTGTACCCAGCTCCCCCTGAGGTCCCCCAACTGAGCTCCCTGCACCCAGCCTCCCCTCTGGTCCCCCAACCTGAGCTCCCTGCACCCAGCCTCCCTGTGGTCCCCCAACTGAGCTCCCTGCACCCAGCTCCCCCTATGGTCCCCCAACTGAGCTCCCTGCACCCAGCCTCCCTGTGGTCCCCCAACTGAGCTCCCTGCACCCAGCTCCCTGTGGTCCTCCAACTGAGCTCCCTGCACCCAGCTCTTCTGTGGTCCCCCAACTGAGCTCCCTGCACCAGCCTCCCTGTGGTCCTCCAACTGAGCTCCCTGCACCCAGCCTCCCTGTGGTCCCCCAACTGAGCTCTCTGCACCCAGTCTCCCCTATGGTCCCCCAACTGAGCTCCCTGCACCAGCCTCCCCTGGGGTCCTCCTCCTGTACTTGACCTTTCCAGTTTCTCCCACCGAAGTAGTGGCCAGAGCAGTCCATTTCCCCAGATCAACAGATTTTCCCTTTGCTAAAAGAGCTTATGAATAAAACCTTTACTTCTACTGGTGTCACTATATTAATTTTTTCCCCTCTTCTTTTCCTTCTCAGGTCCAAGCTGCCACATTGCTTCATTAACACAAGAGACCACTTCCTTAACAGCTGTATTATCTTAAACCCACATAAACACTTCTCCCTAACCCCTTTTTTGTAATATAAGACAAGTCTGAGTAGTTATGAATCGCAGACGCAAGAGGTTTCAGCATTCCCAATTATCAAAAAACCGAAAAACAAACAAAAAAACAAAAAAAGAAAGAAAGAAAGAAAAAAGTGCAACTTGAGGGATGACTCTCTCTAACATATCATTCAGAATGTGCAAAGCGGTGTGAGCAGGCTGAGATCAGCCCAGAGACTGAATGGCAATCCTTCCACACTGTGGAACAATGCATTTGTGCCTAAACTTCTTTTGGAAAAAAAAAAATATAATTAATTTGTAAGTCTGAAAAAAAATATTTAATTTAAAAAATTGTAAACTTGCAATAATGAAAAAGTGTACTTCTGAAGAAAACTACATGAACGTTTTTGTTGGTATTCGAGTCAGCTCGTGTTTCTAATTCCTGGGTAGCGAATGGGGGCAGCACGGCTGCCCCAGTAACAAAACCAGCAAACGTCCTGAGACAGCGAAGTGATGACATTAGCCATTCCTAGGGTAGGAGGAACAGATGGATCTTATAGACCTATGACAAATATATATATAAATATATATATAAATATATATTAAAAATTTAGTGACTATGGTAAGCTTTTGTTCATTTGTTTCAGACTTTTTTCCTCCTGTAAAAAAATAGTACTGATTAACTTTTTTAAAAGAAAGATTTTACTGTAAATACGGATTTTTTTTTTTTTTTTTTTTTTTTTTTTTTTTTTTTTGGTCTTATTTCTGTCCCTTCCCGGTTTGTTATAGTAAACCTGTAGTGCCAACTCTGCTTCCGGAGGGGTAGTGCAGGGTGAAACGCTGACCCTGATGTTGCTTTTCATTCACAAAATAAGTAGAGCGTTGTTTCTCCAGTCTTTTGGGAACACAGGACTTAAAAGTCACATCACGTGTAGATACTACAAGCAGCATTACTGAGACATGGCAGGAGGAGTTTGTCTGAATGGTAATGCTGCGTGTGTGACCCTCTGCCGGGGGTTTTCAGAGGTACAAGGTTAGAATGCTACAATGTTACCACTGTGCCTTCCAATGTTTATATCATCGGAAACATAACATAATCAAAGTGGCTGTGATTTAACAAAAATGATTAAAGTGTTACCTACATGTGTAGCCGAAGTAGTGTGCAGTGAGGCGTTTCTGAATACATGGTCAGATTTTTGGAAAAAAACAAAAACAAAAAAACAAAGTTTCAAAAACCATCAAATGAGAAAATTGCAAGTAGTGTGACAGAGCTGATTGATTTTTGTTGCTTTCTTGATATATTTTTTTTTTAATTTCAAAATGGGTTTACTAAGATGTAGATAATAGAACTGCCTCCTCCATCTGAAGGGAAAAAAATGCCAATATTCAATCATCATGCAGCATTATAACAAGCCTTATAAGTCCTAAAGCATTAAGTTGCACTTTCTTGAGGAGGGGTAGTGCAGTATTTCTCTGGCCAGTATGAATGAAGTTTATACCTAACATATTTGATAGAAACATAGATCGAACTATGGCACAGCAACTCATCAGATAGCTAGCTTTGACGTCTGGGCACAATTGAACCAACTTCCAACGTGAATCTTTATAACGATTGAGTTTGGTGTAATAGTGCAGTAAACAAATAGTGCTCCTAGTTAAGTATTTGTCAGCATCCTTTTGTCTCTAACTCGTTTCTATTTTTACAGCCACACAATCTTGGCATGTATTAAGAAAAGAAAAAAATCCCTGTTCAAGTAGTTTTTTCCACCTATCAGCACTGAGTAAATGCCATAAATCCATCAAAATGGTCTAAATGTTCCATCTGTTCTCCTGTTTTGCCAGTTATATAGTAATGAAATACATTTGTAAATTTTATGCAACAAACGGCAAACGTATCATTATTTTGAAATTGTGTATGTAAAAGTTATATTTTTACATGTAGACACTTGTTATGTGTTTTAATACATTGTATTGGTTTTTGTTTTCTGTTTTTGTTTTTTAAACTGTGTGGTTTAAAAGCGTCTCATTTAAATGAAACAATGAGCTACAAGAATCTGAATTTTATGTTCATTTCTGAAAATGTAAGAACAAATAAGGTAGTTACCACGTGGTCATCTTTTACAAACCCATAAACATTTTGATTAGCTGGGTGTGTGTGTGCGTGTGAGTGTGTGTGAGTGTGTGTTGAAAACTGTAAATATGTTCAGTAGCGATAAAACGAAAATACTTTGATTTTGTTGATAAGTTCCTAAAATGTGGAGGTGGATTAAAACCTTAGGAGAATAGCAGAGATCAAAGTTCATGAAAAGTTATGTGGAGGCTTTCCTGCGAAATGTATGAACAAAGGGACTGCAAGAGGGCACGGAAGACAGTGCTGTGTCCGCTCCCCTCCTCTGAAATAATGGAAACCATGTGTCTGTGTCCCCTCGGTATGTAAAGATTTCCTTTAGTGGTACATTCTATCACTTTGTATAGCTACCAAGGCGGGTATCCCTAGGAACAATGTATAGGAAGCAGGTCTACTTGGATCACATTCAGGATACGTGTACAGAAGAAAATACGGTGTTTACTCTTTCGGGAACTGGAAGCACTCCCGGTGTTGATGTACATTTTAGGAATGGCACTGTTGATAACACGTTATCATAGAGGTGCTTCATAGAGCTGATTTTTAAAGGCTTTCACACCTGTAAACAGAGCAAAAAAAACCTAAAGTGTAGTTATTTGATTATTTTTTAAATGGGTGCTTTATATTTTGTTCTCACTCCCAACAGAGGAAAAAAAGCTGCAATTTTATCGTTCACCAGCTTTGAGGTATTCATTACTCAGTAATGCAATGCCTCTCTTGTCAAATTCCCTTTGGAAAGAAGTGAAAAACTTCCTCGTGGCCACCAAAAGCTGCTCCGTGCTTGTTGCTTGGTGGAGAAACATCGGCACCTATCCATGATATTGGGTTGCGTCCCCATTAAAAAAAAAAGAAAGAAAGAAAATGATGAAAGGGAATGTGGCCTTCTTCTTAGTGTATTCTTTTTTTTTTTTTTTTCTCTCATTGTTTTGTAAATGATCAAACCCAGGTAAGATATTGGTATCCTGTGCTGGATTTTTCTAGTGAAACTTAGCAGAAGACAGAATTAAAGAACTACCCAGAAATGCCATAAGGGTCCATAGGATATATGTGATGACACCTGGGCTGGGGATCTGTTCAAGAGACTCGGACATTAAAGCAACTTGGAACCGTTGATCCACCTCCACATTCAAGTAATTTATGAATATGCAGAATAGGGGTCTGTGCATCTAGAAAGTTTACCATTTGTCTTCTGTGTAACTGCAAGGAACACTAATGTTTATACAACTTGTCAGTCCACCCAGTGACGCAGCTGGTTCTGACTCAGTCTTCCGATTCCTTTGTGTGTGTTTTTTTTCCGCCTTTTTCCTATTTCTTGGTGTTTTTTTTAATTTTTGTTTTTACGTGTGATCTTTATTTTGATGAGGGGTTCGGGGTTGGGGAGGGAGTTGTACCAAGACTTGGGGTTCAGAGGATTTTCGTCTTGGATCCAACAGGCAGAATATGGTCTGTGTCCAAAAGTGAACTTGAGTCAGGAATGAAATGTTTTTTTCAGCATAAATAAGCACAAAATTTTAGTCTGCTGGCTGACTGGAAACAAAAAAAAAAAAATGTCAAGATGGAATATGATGAATTCCAACATGATGGGGCACCAAGGCCGCTAGGCCTCTCTCTTTATTTCGCTTTGGTTTTGTTTGTTTTTTCTTTAGAGACATGCTCTTTCTCATGGGACTTGAAGTGGACTCATCTTCGTGCAGTGCTGGTTTTGCCATCCTCATTTCAAGTATTATAGACATATGTAACGGTGAAATATATGAACTGTGGCCTTTTTCATTCTTGTTACTTGTGATGCAATTAAGTGAAGATAAGAAAAAAAAAAAAAAAAGCAGAGATTTACCATGTATCAGTGCCTGGCTTTTTGTTATAAAGCTTTGTTTGTCTAGTGCTCTTTTTGCTATAAAATAGACTGTAGTACACCCTAGTAAGAAAAAAAAAAAACTAAATTTAAAAATAAAAAATATATTTGGCTTATTTTTCGTAGGAGCAATCCTTTTATACCATGAATATTACAAAAAAAAAAAATTGTCAGATTCTGAATATTTCTTCTTTGTAGATTTTTGGAATCATTATGAGTAAAGTTTGTTACTTTATTTTACTATTTAAAAGATGTTATTTTACCATGTGTTACTGAGATGAAACTGTATGGTAGCTTTTTTGTTTGTTTTTTGTTTTTGTTTCGTTTATTTTTTTTTTTTTTTTAGTTGTAGGTCGCAGCGGGGAAATTTTTTGCGACTGTACACATAGCTGCAGCATTAAAAACTTAAAAAAAATTGTTAAAAAAAGAAAAAAAGGGAAAACACTTCAAAAAAAAAAAGATAAACAGTTACACCTTGTTTTCAATGTGTGGCTGAGTGCCTCGATTTTTTCATGTTTTTGGTGTATTTCTGATTTGTAGACGTGTCCAAACAGGTTGTGTGCTGGAGTTTCTTCAAGACAAAAGCAAGCCCAGCCTGGTCCAGGCCATTACCTGTCCCATCTGTAGTTATCGATGAAGTCATGTACATGACCGTTCTGTAGCAATAAATGTGCCATTTTTATAAACTGTTTCTGACACTTATTTCACTTCATTTTGCATTGTCCAGAGAGCTTTTCTGTGAGTGAAACCACATTTATATTTCATTTTCCAAGTGTTGGAGGTATTGACAGCTTAACATACACACTCACACACACACACACACACACACACAATCACAAAAACAAATTAAAAAGCACACGAATGACCGAGGAGGAGATGCTCTTACCGAAAACAGAACGAGATGCATGCGAAACAAAAAGGAAGCGGTCTAGAGGATTAACTAAGTGAAGGAATAGAACCAATGAGTGTGTGACGCCGAAATGGTGCATTTGAAGAGCTCTGACCAGCGCCGTGCTGCTGGTGCTGCAGTCGCTAAGCTGAGTCTGCCTAGCCTTGGGATCAGTTGGCTGGCTGCTTCGCAGAACCTTCTCGGCTAGATCTTTGCAGTCAAACGTCTAAGGGGGATTTGTTTTGTATCACTTTGTTAAGAGCTGAATACTGTTAGCCACAAATTACTATTCCACTGTATTTCTTCCTTCTCATTCTATCCCCACCCCGCTACTTCTGGTTGGCCTCTTTTGACTCTTAATCCAGATGTGAACAACCAGATGAGGGTGTGTTTTGTTTTTTTTCCCAACTTGTACAAACACCTGTGTCACCTACTTGGGGGAGTGGGGGGTGTGAATGCACAGATTAAAATCATTCAGTGTTACGTACTGTAAGGTAATATTTTTGTAGAATGGACATCAATCTACTTGGCAAAACTTGGAGGCTGTTCTCATCCTTGCATTGTAGAAGAGTGCAGTCACGCCTGCAATGGAAAGAAAGCCTGGGGCAGATGGGCACTACCTGACAGAACGGCCTGGCCCGGGGCATGGCGTGCCAGACGCCTCCAGGATGGCCTTGCCTTCTTCCTAATGGGGTTGAGTGACTAGTTTACCAGAAGGAGAATATTAGCACCATGTGGTCCACGTGTGAAGCGCCCTCCATAGCCAAATGTTGGAATTTTATTTTTTTTCTTTTTGGTTGCAATGTTTGCAGATATATACATTTTATGGACTTTCCAAAGATTTTGGTTGATAACCCCTTTTCCTTCTAAATGATTTGAGATGTTCTTCTGTCCCCACTGTGTGTTTTAAATATATGCAAACGAGCCATGAGCATTTAGTCTTTTAGTTATTATATTTGATCATCTGTTAAAAAGGGGGCAATGAGCGTGGGCACCCCTTCCATGAATCTTCTATCGTCTAGTCACAGGTTTTGTTTCAAAGGAGTACCTTAAATCTTGACTTGGGTCCATTTTCCAAAGGGGAGTTAAGTTGCTGGAGAAATTAAAATATCTGAAAGTTAAAAAGATCCCAATCATGTGAAACATGAAGAATACCCAAAGATGTTGAGACAGGGAATCCTATTTTGTCTCATCGCTGGGTCCATGCATAGAGACCAAGTGAAATGTGTATTCCCGGCTTTAGTGCCAGGCCACCTTTCTCCTGACTGCCAGCCTAAGGCTGAGGAAGCCACGGTGAAGGACAGCTTGCAGACAACACCAGCCACCACGCTGCTCATGTCCAGGTCATCCGGGAGCCTCCATGTGGGGCCCTAATGCGCTGTCCTGCCATTAGGGTGCCCTCCTCCATCTCACTGGGCACACGCGCACCTGCTCCCAGGTCAGGGCACGGGCCATGAAGAAACACGCCAGGACCAGCAGGGCAGGAACAGCCAGTTGTCTGGGACTCCACCCCAGAGAGAGCCTTTACCCTGAGGTGGTTGGAGGACCCCGCGTGGCCAGGGGGAGAGGACTCAGGCCACAGCTGGGAGAAAGCACCAGGGACAAGCACGGCCCTCCCAGGTGCAGCCCTGGAGATCCGTTGGGTGCTACGGGTCCAAACAGTGACATCAACCCGCCAGCCATTCCCTGGGGTTTTCTGGTGTTTGTGTGAGCGCTAGCCCTTTACTGAGCCTTCACCTAACTGCAGGGAGGGTCCCGTGGGGCAGGCTCTTGGCCTTGGAGGCTGTGTGTCTGAAGCAGCGCTTAGCATTCAGCGTGAAAACCAGAAGGTGAATTGCACACGCCCTAGAGAAAAGTGCATACTGTGTTGTACATGATTTTTCTTTTTTTTTCTTTTTAAAATGAACGTCCCCATGAGCTTTAAGGAGCTGGTGGATCTCTCTGGAGTCTGGGCACAGACACTTGTTCAGATGGCCAGTAAGAAGCTGAAACAAAGTAACCCGGGCTCCAGCGCTTGGAAAGGCAGAGCGCCCTCCGCCCCCGCCCCCTTCCCGGTGACCTGGGAGCCTCCGGAGCTGCCCGCTGCGGCTGAGGAGGGGAGAGAAAGGCCCTTTGTGTAGCGGAAAGGAGCGCGGTCCCCGCTCACATCTGTTCCCCTATATTTAGCAGGCGAAGGGCTCTGGCTCTGGCGTGAAGATCTGATAAAGAGGAAGCGGGGCCGCGCCAAGTGCAAAGGGAAAACGCTCCCGCAGCACAGCCCTGCGGCTCCGGGCCTGATGGGGACCAGCCCGCAGCCGAGGCGCTTTCTCTCCCGCGTGTGAGCACCAAGGACCGGGTCTGAAATGGAGCCGCTCCGTTGGTGTAAGGATTCACCTTCACAGGGCGTCTGTTTGTGTGTGAGCTGGGCGGGGCCCTTTTAAAGGGGAGGAAATGAAGGCCAAGAGATGTGCTGAGAGAGAGAGAGAGAGAGAGAGAGAGAGAGAGAGAGAGAGAGAGAGAGAAGAGCCCTGCGCAGCCACCTCTCCCAAAGGGCCCCTCTGGCTTCACGTTTTCACCGGCCCTGCCTCCCCCACCACCAGCCCCAAAGCGCACCCAGGTCCTGTGTTTATTTGTTTTGTTTTTCTCTTGGCTGCTGCCTTCTCACAGACACTTCACAGAAGCCTTTCGAAACCTCCCTGCAGTCCTCATTCCCATTCCTTCTCTACAAATGGTTGGGATATAACTAAATGTGAGGGTGTTCGTGCCGTAAGAGACTGCTAGCCAGACTAAAATTTGCACTCTGGCCCACTTTTTCTAAAATAAACTTTCTATTCTGGAGTCATTTTGGATTTACAGAAACGTGGCGGAGATAACACACAGCGTTCCCATGCACCCTTCACCCAGCCTCCTGGGAGGGTACACACAGCGTTACATAACCAGGGCGCTTTGGTCAAAACGCAGAGTTCACATCGGTGCTTTCTAGTTGATTTCCCCAGCTGCCCACGTTTCCTGTCCAGGATGCAATCCAGGGCCCCATCCAGCTCTGGTCTGACCTACTCTGAGCTGGGGTGTGAGCACGGCCAGCAGAGTGGAGCCTGCATGGTACCCCATGGTCTCGGGGTCTTGATGGAAGTGAATGCACCCCTCCCTAAACCGCAGGGCAAAATTGGCTGACTCACCTTTTACAATGCCCCCCTCTCCCCGCCCCATGCATTGCCTTCTCTCTCTCTCTCTCTCTCTCTCTCTCTCTCTCTCTCTCTCTCTCTCTCTCTCTCTCTCTCTCTCTCTCTCTCTTCTCTCGGAGACCCACCCTCTATGGACCAGGAAGAAGGCAGGAAGGAGCAGAAAGGGAACAGGGGGAACCCTACAGCGCCCAGGAACTGGATGGTGTAAGTAGGGCGTAGGCGTGGCTCGGCGATGAGTTTAGGGCTGGGTGCTGACCAGGTGGGAAGCGCTGGGGAGAGACAGGGAGCCGTCCCACTAGGAAGAGGCCGCGTTGGAAGGCCCCATGAGTCTGTCTGAGCAACAGAGGCGGGGACAGAAGAGGCCGGGGATGGGGAGGCGCTGGGCAGGTCCTAGAGTAGAAAGGAAAGTCACCCGGAGGAGTGACACTCTTTTAGACAGGCAGGGCAGTAATGGGCTTAAAACAACGGCACTGTTGCCAAAACCAGTTTGGCTCAGTGGTAGAGCTTCAGTCTGCAGACTGAAGGGTTCGATTCCAGTCAAGGGCATGTACGTTGGTTGCGGGCACATCCCCGGTAGGGGTTGTGCAGGAGGCAGCTAGTCGATGTTTCTCTCTCATTGACGTTTCTAGCTCTTTATCTCTCTCTCCTCCCCTCTGTAAAAAATCAATAAAAAATATATTTAAAAAAACACACACACACACAAAAAAAAACCAAAAAAAAAACCAGCAGCACTGCTGTCTGCACTGGTGGGGAGTAAGTTTATAGGAACTCGGACCTGAGAGCTTAAATCATGACCATGCCTTTTTCAAATGTCTGTCCCTTTCCTGTCTCTCAGCCCTTATCTAGAAACTCACAGCTGACCTTTTGGTGCACGGGAGGGTCCCGGGCCTGTGTGCAAAGCCCTGTGGGTGGGGAGCGGTGGGAGCAACTGCACCCTTCCCCGTGAGGATGGAGGGTGTGTGGGGCCCTGGGCAGCTCTGTGTGACAGCAGGGGAGGGAGCAGGACGCAGAGGCAGGTCTGCAGCCCGCCCTTCTCCAGCTCCTCCCTCCCCGCCCAGGAGCCCGGTGCCATCCTGCCACCGCCATGCCCTCCTCGCCCTTCAGATTGCACCACCAAGGGCACGTGCGAGCAACTGACACCGAGCACATGTGACCGACGGACGGGCGCTGCGTGGTCCGCAGGGAAGGGGCTGGAGCTGAACCGGTGGGTGACTGAGAGGGTGCTGGGCCTCGTCCCCAGGCTGAGGGAGGGAGAGGATTCAGGACGGAAGCCTTCCTGGAGGAGGTGAATGCTGAGTGGATGAAAAATGTGCAGGCTGGGGTCCAGGGACTCTCGCTGGGGAGAGGTGTGAGCCTCAGAGTCCAGGATGTGTCAGGGTTGGGTACCCAAAGTGCAGTAAGCAAAGGGCCACTGGGAAAAAGCACCCCATGGGACGAGGCAATGCTAATGGTACTACATTATTAATTTCTATCCAGCCTCATTCTGAAAGGCTGCAAGATCACACTGACAACCAGGAAATTCCGGGAGGTGAGAAAAGCGCCCTCCCCCAGCAGCACAGGGTAGCCCTCAGATACCCTTCATCGGTACACGCCATCGAACCCACCACTTACCCTCACTCATTACCCTGGGAGTCCATAGGACAATGCATGTGGCCTGCTTCTCCCCATATCAACACCCAGAAAAGAACACATTACATAGAGATTGGATGGCATGTAACTGTGTATGTGGCTATCTATGGCCAAATTGTAGGCAGCGCTGGCCTCTGCTTGCAACCTCTGGCCCCCACTCTTCCCTCGTGGGCGGGGAACGCCGTCTGGATTGTGCTCTTCCCCACGTCTGCCGTGACGTCCCTTTCCTCTCGCAGGGAATGGAACTCCCACAAGGCAAGCGGGAGGAACATCCAACAGAACAGAAGAACGATCGATCACATAAGGAAGGTGTTCCACACAGAGGCTCAGCTCAGCCTGACAGTTCCGTTCCCAGATGACGGAGCGAACACAGGCATCGTTTAGTTAAGTCTCACAGCACACTGAGGACTTCAGAAGGAAGGCGACAGGTCCCCGGGGCTGTGGCCAGTGCGAGTGGCCAGGGCAGTCCCCGGAGGCCAGTGCGGAGCTGCTGGCTATGGGGCCCGCAGACATGGCACGGCCCAGGGCTGTCTGCCGGGAGGGGCCGCTGGCTGGATGACAGAGTCCCCTGTCCTTTCTAGTTGGGACGATGGCTCCACGTGTGGGCTTGCCGGCCCACCACCCTCCCTAGAGCTGTTCCGCTGAGCCAGCCCCTGTGGGCTGTCCCCAGCCAGACAGCACAGCACCCCCAGAGCTGCCATTCCTGAGTCTTTGCTCACTCTGGAGCCCTGCCTTCACCTTCAGCTGAAACACATCCTTTCCACTGTCTGGATTCTGCTCCAGATCATCCCATCCCCTTAAAAATGTAACAAACAGTCTAATAACATCTGGGGCTCGCAGATCATGGGACAAAACCACTGCGTGGGGTACCAGGAAGAAAGCAAACGTTTTCACAAGAACCTTAAAAATCTCTTGCAGACATAAAGCATGCAAACATGTAAACAGGAAAAAGAGAAAAGATTGGAATTTTTGAGCACTTTATTTATTTTAAATATATTTTATTGATTTTTTTACAGAGAGGAAGGGAGAGAGATAGTTAGAAACATCGATGAGAGAGAAACATCGACCAGCTGCCTCCTGCACACCCCCTATTGGGGATGTGCCTGCAACCAAGGTACATGCCCTTGACTGGAATCGAACCTGGGACCCTTCAATCCGCAGGCCGACGCTCTTCCACTGAGCCAAACCTGTCTTGGCATGAGCACTTATTTTAGACCATCACACATGTCAGAAAGTATCCAGAGACCTGGAAGCATGAACACATGGGAATCTCAGAGGGAAGGGGTGGGGCGGGAGGCGGGAAAGAATTAAGCAAAGAACGTGTATGCACACAAGCTTAACCCAAGGACACAGGCAATAGTGTGGGGAAGGTCTGGGCCGGGGCAGAAACAGGGAGAGAGGCAATGGGGAGAAAGCAGGAGGAGGAGGGCATCAGTAATATTTTCAACAACAAAAATAATTTTAAAATGCAAAAAATGTATATATCTCAATGAACTAACTCATAAAGAATCACGAAAGACACTATATCCTCCAAAGCCAATTTCTGCTTAATTTTTTTTAATTTAAAAAATATATTTTTTATTGATTTTTTTTTTTTTTTTTTTTTTTTACAGAAAGAAAAAAAGAGGGATAGAGAGTTAGAAACATCAATAAGAGAGAATCATCGATCTTGCACACCCCCTACTGGGGATGTGCCCACAACCAAAGTACATGCCCGTGACCAGAATCGAACCTGGGACCCTTCAATCCGAAGGCCAATGCTCTATCCACTGAGCCAAACCTGGTTAGGGTGACTTTCTGCTTTATTTTACTCAATCCACACGAGTCTTTTCGCTGGGCATTCTTAGTATTCCCAGGTCCCAGACGAAGAAATGGAGGCTTAGAAGAGTCGATAGGTAAAGACAGATGGTCATAGTGGGAGGCAGGTCCCTAGCTTGTCTTGCATTCTTTCCAAAAATCGGGACTTTTTTTAAATGCCATAGGACGCGGGACAATTTGTTAAAAATTGGGACTGTCCCGCAAAAATCGGGACATCTGGTCACCTTAAATAAACCCCAAAACTGAGGGGGGGGGGAGCAAATAAGAGGAGGAAATGGAATGACATCAGTGCCACATGCCACAGACAGGACAGAGCAGACAACAGGGAGGCGCCCGCATGGGCTTCGGCAGTGCGGAAGTCACAGGTGAACCGAGAGAGAAGTTTCAAGAAACTTTTAGGCGAGGACGTAGATGGCCCGGGGTAGCAGGTAAAGAGGGGTGAGCAGTGAACTGCGAAAAACGAGCAGCAGACTTCTCCGTAAGATGTTTAGGAACTGTTTTAAACAGAAGAGAAGTATAGAAAGTGAGTAAGACGCTCCCACTGAGCAGCCTTTTCAAAGCTTAACGTTTTGCTTTATTTGCTTCATATTTTTTTTAAAAAGAAATACAGCCCACGTTTGAATAACATAGGGTTGAACTGAGCTGGTCCACTTACATGCAGAATGTTTCAATAAATACTGTAAGTGCATTTTCTCAATAACTTTTTATTTTCTCCTTTAAGAATATAGTATGCAATGCACATAACATGCGAAGTACGTGTTCGTTGACTAGCTATGTTCTCAGTGAGGTTTCCAGGGAACAGCAGGCTCTCGGTAGTTAAGTTATGGGGGAAGCTGAAGTTACCAGCTGCTTTTCAACTGTATGGCGATGGGTGCCCCTCACCCCCACATTATTCAACTGGGATCAACCGTAACGTACCACAGCCGCCATGGACATGCCCGGCTTTCCTCTTTTCCCCATCCCCCTTCCTCCTGCACCAGGCGCTCTACCATCCTGAGAGTGTGGGATTAATCATTTTGTGTTTAATCCTGTTTATACAACTACCACACATGTAGTGCATCATCTCCTGTTTGTTGACTATTTGGGGGTTTTCCTATGTGTGCTCAGTTCTTTTCTTCTGTTTCCCTATCGAGTGGTATGGCTCCTTTTCACTGGGTTTTAGATTCCTGCGTTCAGATTGAATGGCCTCACTCCCAGGAACGACTAGGGTTCGCTCTCAGGGGGTGGGGTTGCTGAGGCCTGCTCTGTGCCCCTGAGGCTGGGGACAGTCGGAGTAGAATGCGCAGTCTTCTTCCCTGAGGCTGCCCGTTGCCTGTGGTATCATTTCCCCGTTCATTCGCATGTTTTATTGGGCCCTACGAGGTGTGGCCCTGCACTAAGGTGACCAGACGTCCCGCTTTTGGCGGGACAGTCCAGATTTTCAACAGTTTGTCCCGAGTTCCCCTTTTGGCGAGACGTCTGGTCACCTTATCCTACACGGCTCAATATGTACCCAGCACTCCCCCATGTGAAGGCCTGCATCTCAGAAAACCCAGGTCCCGGCAAACCGGGCCAGCTGGTCACGCCACGTCCCACAGTGAATCCCCCTGCACACAATTCGGTCGTTATACACGAAGAGGGAATTCTATGAGACTGACGCGCTACCTACTGCGCTAACGAGGCACCTCGAAGAGGGAATTCTAGATTCTCACGATGTCCGGATTCCCCAACATCAGAGCAGGACTGCTGGCGACTTGCTCAGCCCCTTAGACACTAACCAACCTCCACGTGGACAGCAAAGAGATGGGCTCTTGCAAAACGAGCCTCCCAGAACCACCACACTCTACCGGTCGCTGGAATACATCTATTTTAGAAGAAGGAAGGGAGGAAATGCACTCGATGGACTATTTTTCTCTCTTCCAGCTGCACCGGGCGTTTTGACACACTGTTCCCTGCACGGGGGCTAGCTCCCAGTTCAGGGAAGTCACGTCCCAGTTCTCCGAAGAAGCACGGAGAGCAGAGACGTGAAACTATTTCCCTCTTTTACCCAAACGACTTTTTTTTTTTTGCAGAATGAATTTCGGCTTTGGAATTCGGTCTGAAACCTTGCTAGTCTCGCGTTCTACTTCCCCATTTTCTCAGGCGACATCACACTGAAATCTGATTAGCACCAGATTACGGGGCCCGGGCCGCTTTTTAAAGAGCCTCACACCCCAAACCCTGGGGGTGCTTCAGCGGATCTGGGGGAGTTGGGGTGGGGGGGCTCTTCAGGGAAGCTGGGGAATGGGACGCTCTGCGGTGGCAGCAGCAGAGGAGTTAACTTGTGACAATACTTGTCCAAGTCTGAAAAGTAGAGCATCTGCTACTTGGCCTCGAAAGTGAAACAATCCAATAATTACAGTCCTGGGTGCTTTTTTTTTTTTTTTTTTTTTTTTCCTACCTCAGGAAACATTTTGCAACTAACTAGCAATTTCCAAAAATATGGCTCAAGCAACACGTCTGGGCTCTCTGGGTGTAGGAGAGGGTGTGAGCTCTCACAGGCAGGGGCTGGTTAGCGGGGGGTTCTGGCAAGGTGCTGCCAGGACGGATGAGCATGTGGGGTGAGAGCTGGGTCCGGGGCTTTGAAACCGGCTTCCCCCCGAGAAGCCGAGGCCCCATGACCAAGGAGTCTAGTTAGGACAAACCACGAAGGCAGCCAGGGTGGGCAGGCACAGCGAACCTGGGGAAGGCTAGCAAGTAAGAAGCTTGGCATTTTAGGCCCTTTTCTGGAGGCTGGGGTTTGGCTTTCCATTTTTTCCCAGAGATTGCAGGTTTTTGGAGTGGGTTCAGGGAGAAAGACAAGAATGCCAGGTGAGCAGCCCACTGGTCGCTATAAGTAGCAGGCAGCCAGGTGTGAGCACTCTCGATGCTGCCACCGCTCACGGTGCACAGAGACCCCCCACTGGCAGGCAAGGCAGGTATCCTCTTTGCTTAAATCAGAGGGAGAGAAACATGAAACACGGAACTGTGCTCACCTCCGCCTGGGCATCAGGCTGGAACCCACTTGTGGGGACCCTGCTCCAGGCCCCGTGAAATCTGGGCGCTTGTTTGGGGACCACAGAATTGCGTTCTTTCTTGATTGCAAGACCTTGTATCCAATAGAGGTCGGTCGTTTGCAAATTTCAGTGAGCGCCAGAATCAGCTGTGAGCTCACGGAAAACCTGGATTCCCGGATTCCGAGGGGCAGCTGCCTCTTCCAGGCAGTGCTCCCCGATACGTAAGGCCTCGCTCGCCTTTGTGCTCCCAGCAAAGTCAAAAGCAAGAAACTCGTCTATCGACCTTCCCACGTGTGTCTGAAGAGCACTGTCCACGGCTGGTCACAGACTCAGCAGGCACACTGGGCCCCCGGTGTGCTGGACTCTCGGTACAAGTGTACAAGGTGCAGGGAAGCGTCCAGGGCGCGTGCCTGCACGGGGAGTGAGGGGTGTGACTTTCAGGGCTTCAGCTTTCCTTTGGACCCGTCTTGCCTGCGCATGGGCCTGCCTGCAGCAATCACAGCCCAGCTCTGCGCTGACATGTCACTCAGAAAGCAGAAGTGTCACATCTTCCCGGGTGCCTGGCCCGGAGTGTGGGAAGCTGCAGAGCAAGACAAGAGGGGGCATGGGTAAGGTGACCAGACGTCCCGCTTTTGGCGGGACAGTCCCGATTTTTAACAATTTGTCCCGCAGCGTTTTAAAAAAGTCCCGATTTTTTGAAAGAATGCATGACAAGCTAGGGAACGGCGGGAGATCGGGAAGAGAATATACGGTTTTGGGTGGCCATGTGGCTATTTAGCCAGGATATGAGTTTTATATTATTTTTGTTAATTTTATAATGTTAAATTTTAATAATAACAAATAATTGTTGAGGACTGATTATCGAGAACTGCTTATCAAGATTCACCTTGTTGATCAGTTGTTAAAATTCGACCACCATTGTTTTGACTTACTGAACAATGGCATTTTTGGGGGTTGGCAACGACGAAAACATTTTGTAAGTGTCTCTCAGATGATACACATTGTACTGCGTGCTAGTAAGCTAGTTAAACAAGTGATGTTATTACAAATCAGCTATTCAGATAACTTAGGTAAGTAATTTATTTATTTATTTCATAAATACATAAATTTTCTTGAATTTAGCACACAGTGCTCATATAATTTATATTTTATTGTGGCAGCAAAAAGTCTAGCGCCGGCCTTGAAAGTGACACTTACAACTATACATAATTTTTATTTATTTATTATATTTGTAAATTGTACTTATGTTGACATTTTAAAAAATATATTACAATACTATTTTTGCGTTCTAAGAAAATTTTTGTTGCTCCATATAGACCAAATTTTTAATCAAGAGCCTCCCGCCACCCCTTCCCTAGGCAATGCTGTCCCGCTTTACCAATGTTAACATCTGGTCACACTAGGTTTATTCCCAACTCTCCCTATTTCCGCTCAGTGCCCTTGGCAACTGTCTGCCCTCCTCGTCCCTTGGACATCCGTGTCACCTCAGGCAAATGGGGGGCCTGCTCCACTCCCTGCCGATGACTCAGAAACCCCGTCCGGGGCTCAGGCCCCGATGTGCAGTCACAGACTGGACACTTCCGCTCAGAGCCCCCAGAAGCACATTCACATGGAAATCATCTCCCCAGGCCTCCACCTTCCCCTGCTACACCCGCTCGTGCTGGGCAGGATGATGGCCCCGAGGAGGTCCAGGTCCACATCTCTCAAGCCCGTGGCAGGTTCCCTTCCCAGCGAAAGGGCCGTAGCAGGTGTGGCTGGGGATCTGGAGATGGAAAGATGGCCTAGACCGCCCCGGTAGGCCTGATGGGGTTCTGTGATGGGAGCCCCAAAATGAAAAGGGAGGGAGGTGCTTCTGAGCCGGAGGAGGAGGAGATGTAAGGATGAAGGCCGAGCCAGGAGCGCGGTGGGGCCTTGAGCCAAGAACTGCCGGCAGCTTCCAGAAGTGTGAGCACAGAAGTGGATTCTCTCCTAGAAACTCCAGAAAGAACACATCCTGCAGACACATTTTGGATTTCTGAGCTCCAGACCCATCGGATAATGAACACGTGTTGTTGGAAGCCAGGAGGCTCTCGGGCATTTGTTACAAAGAAAGAGAGAGCCCGCACATTCCCCCGAACGGCCTCTTCGCCAGGGCAGCGCTGCCGAGGTCACTCCGACCCATCCCGCGCTCACACTCACGTCCCAGGCGGTGACTCAGTGGCTCGTGCTGTCCCTGCCACTGCTTTCTGGCTCTCGGGGTGCCTCCTGCCTAGCTCACTGCGACCACTCCTGCGTTCACCCCTCTACCCCCACTCCCACCCTCTCTCTTCCCCAGGCTGCCAAAGCAAGCTTTTGGAAACGTGTACCTATTCATATGAATTTTTTAATTAAAATCCTTTCTTGCTTTGCCATTGCTTTCAGGATAAAAGTTCAAATTCCTTAGGGCCGCACGCAAAGCCATGGCTCAGGCTTTTTGACTCCCCTCTCTGACCACTCTCTCCGCGCAGGCCAACTCTGCAGCTTGCTAAGGCAAAGGTTCTCAGCAAGGGGCTTGCAGGAGACTCACCTACCCAGCACTTTAAAAACTGTCTAAGCACTTCCCCACTTCAAGGGATTCTTGCTCAGTAGGTCTGGGGACAACGCAGAGTAAAGATCACAGGTGATGCTCGGCTTAAAATCCCCTGCCAGCCTGCATCCGGCTGGTGAGAGCCTCGCGCTGGCCCCCTCGCTGCGCCTGCTGCCCCTCATCCGCTTTGGTCTCCGTGCTCTTCAAGACCCACATTCCTTCCTTGTTAGAGCTCTGCCACCATTGGGTGTCCTTCTCCTCCTCCTCCTCTTCCTCCTCTTCTTCCTTCTTCTTCTTCTTAAATGTATTTTATTCAGAGAGGAAGGAAGAGGGATAGAGAGAAACATTGATGAGAGAAAAACATCCATCAGCTGCCTCTTGCACAACCCCTACTGGGGATGTGCCCGCAATCAAGGTACATGCCCTTGACTGGAATCGAAACCGGGACCCTTCAGTGTGCAGGCCGACGCTCTATCCACTGAGCCAAACCAGTTAGGGCTCAGGTGCTCTTCTAAGAGCTCCCTGGAACCCAGCCCTTGCTTGCTGGTGACCTGCTTGCTGCTCTCCTTGCAGCTTCAGTCCTACCCGCCCCTCCTCCCTGGCTTCCTGCTGCAGAACTGGGCCACCCTAGCAGCCAGCTCGGTCCCTCCCCGGCCTTCAGTGACTGCTTTTGCCTCAGCGCATGCGCCATCACTCCCTCTGCCACCCCCTGTCTGCAGCTCTCCCACACAGACACACTTTAGGATTCTCATGTCTGGTCCCTTCTGTCCTATTTAGACCCACTGCCTCCCACCCCCTGGAGTGGCTCCCGGTTGTTCTCCAAGCCTCAGGTTCACAGAGGGCCCAAGAGGGTTTAGTCAGATGACATCGGTCAGAAGGACTTGGCTCCTATTGTTTTCTGTCAGCCAGACAGCCAGTCATTGCCAGGAAGCCGGGCTGACCTTCTGGGGATGGGCACCGTGGTTCCAATAGTCCAACCAGCCACAGTGGCTAGCGCCCTCCACCCCCCACCCCCCGGATTCTGAGAGTTGACCTATGAATTTATGAATTTGCCAGCAGCTGGACTGAACTTTATACTCTGTTCAGAGCAGGATAAATGGAGAAAGGGGCTGAGGAGAGGGGCTAATTGTAGATACTTAAGCAGATATGGTGTGGGTTTTCTCTCTCTCTCTCTCTCTCTCTCTCTCTCTCTCTCTCTCTCTCTTTCAGCCCCTCTGCAAGCTGTTGATCCTATAGTATATGCTTCCCCCTCCCACAGACATGGGGCTTCGGCTGTAAAATTAAAATGCACACGAATTACTTAACATAGCTTTACGATAGTGGGTTAATTCGATAGAGCTTTCTCGTGGAAACATTCGGTGCACAGCACAGAGTTCTTTCAGTGATTATTTATTAAATGTGCAAAACACAAGTCTCCATTCAGCCCTGTGCGTCTGGACAGAGAAAAAACACCCCCGGGCCGTTGGATTCAGCGGTGCAGACCCTGGGGTCACGCCGAGCAGGCGCACAGCAGCCCTGCGATAATAAAGCAGCGGGCCCGGGAGGGGAGAGAGCATGCTACAGCGTGGAATAGTTTCCACTGTAAGCTGCCAATTTGAAATAATCTCTCTCTGACACGAACACGACTGAGGTCATTTCCTTTTAACGTGGTCCCATATAAGCAACACTGCATTAACCAGTGAATTCAATTAGGCAAACAGTTGAGTTGATTTTCTTTTTTTAAAGAATGGTGCTGACTGGTTACCTTCAGCTAACGCAGGTGCCGCCCAGCGCTGTCACTGCTGCGTGGATAGGGCGGTGCTCACAGTATCCACACACCTGCCGGAGGCCGCCCGGGCCCTGGGCGCCGTGCAGGATGCAGAGATGCTGGACGTTGAAGATGATGCCAGGACTGAGCTCCTGATTTACGCGTGAAGACCAGTTACCTTTTGGGGAAATGATCACACATGTGCAAGGCAGGAGAGGGGAAGCGTCACGGGCAATTGATAGTTTACAAAGTAATAGAAGCTGGGTCTCTGGGAGGACTTTATGGGGAAATTAGGACTGAGTGATAATGTTCGGCAGCGCAGGGGAAGGAGTGGGCGGCGAGAAAGGGGAGGGCATGGCCAGAGTTGGGTGCTGGAAGGTGGGCCAGGATTGGACAGATGGTGGCAGAAAGGGAATGAGTGACAGGGACAGGGAGCACAATGAGGGTCAAACCTGAAGGGCCTACAGACCACACTGGGCTTCAGTATGGTTCAGATGTGAGGGAAATGTCCTTGGAGAGCAGAGCTCAGGGGACCTCAGGGGAAGTGTACGTGCTGCTGTCCCGAGGTCGGTTTGCAGTGAGGATGGTGCCATTCTATCATACCTCTCACACCACTTCTCATTCCCAGTCAGAACTCTGCCTGCACTAACCCTTTCTCAGCTCGACAAGGTAGAGGAAGGTTTTGACTTTTCGCAGACTCCTGCCCTTCCTCCAGAGAGTCCCTCCTTACACTGCTAAGGGGAAAATCAGGGGGAAATGGACAAGATAGACATCCAGAAATGTAAATTAAGGGATTAGCATGAACAGAGTGAGATGGATTTTTCATATTCCTATATTTCACTCAAGGTGGTTCATAATAATACCCTTTTGTAGAGTTGTCATGCAGATTAAGTGATAACATTTATTAAAATGGGCCCTACCATTAAACTAGTTACATACGGGGTATGCAGTAGCCATTAGCTATGAGTGTCCCCAGCCACATCCTGTGTAGGATTCAGGGTTCAGTTTCAGGGTTCGGGCTCTGGAGGAGGCCACACACAAATGAAAGAGACTAGACAAGAAAATACTAATTTGGGAATTGGAGGTCAGGTGGAAGCCAAAGAGAGGACTATGCTTTGTTCTGGCCTTGCCACCCTTTTTATTCAGGTTTGGGACACACCCATAGCCCTTAGGCAGGCAGTTTACCTACCTAAGGCAGTTAACTACCTTATCAGTAAGGATTTACATAAGAATAAAAGGTAGACGTTGTTTCCTCTACCTTTGTCTCAACTAGACAGTGGCGGTCTGGCTCTGATCCTTGCCAGAGCCTCAAGGTTGACCAGCCTTCTGGACTCCTTGTCCACCCCTTCCTGCTAATGAAGGCAATGGGCAGCTTCCAACAATTAGCCACCCTTTGTCCTAGAAAGGTGAGTTGTATTGCCACGTTGTCATACTTTTTTTTTCTTTTTCATAGCAGCACCTCAAGTATCTCTTGTATGTTTCTCATACCCCACACACTGATGTATCCAGAAATGAGCACAGGACTTAGGCCGAGCCAATTAGTGTATTCTACCTTCCTAAACGTGGTGTTTAAGTCAAGGTTGGACATGATCCAAGCCAACCCATGATACTCGGTCCCAGGATTTGAATTGCGTCATTGGGGAAGAGAGTCTCTTGTCCCTCTGACAATACTAACTGTACGGATTACAGAAGTTAGAGATACTATAGGCCTCTATATGCAGAAGTAACATAAGAATAAAGGGACATAAACTGTGCACCTATGGATGAGGACAATGGGGAGAGGGGAAAGGGCAGAGGGTGGGGTGGGAACCTGGTGGAGGAGAGCAATGGTGGGGGGGGGGGAAGGAACATTTGTAATAATATGAAAAATAAAAACTTATTAAAAAAAAAAAGAATAAAGGGAGAGAGAAAGAGAGAGAATAAGAGAGAGAGAGAGAGGAATTAGTGATACCTTTTGAGGCCCTTATATATCAGAGCAACTCCTGCATTTTACAAGAGTCAATAAATTTTATTTTTGCCTGAGCTAGTTAGAGATGCTTCCCTTGCAATTTAAAGAGTATTGACCATCAGAGAAACACATTATGACTTCCTTTTACAGAGAAAGAAACTGAATCCTGGAGAAAATAAGGACTTAGTGAAAGCCAGATGGCTGGTTAATAGGACAGTTCAGCAGTGATGAGACCAACCACGCACAGTCTTCACATTCAGCAAGGATTCATGAGTCAGCCCCTTCCCTTGGTGGGTGTGTGTGTGTGACTGGCCAGCCTCAGCCCTTTAATCTCAGCAAGCTCCCCAGTGCCATAACCTCTCCATCTGCAGACAAGGCAAGACAATGCCCTGCATCCTCACTTTCCCATGCTTTCAGTCTCCAGTTGTGCAGGAAACCCTCTCAACATGCTTCACATCCTCAGACTCTTTAATCGACCTCCGAAGTCCAAGACTCCAAATTATTAATCACACAGATGAGTATATCAGTATCCCAGTTTGTTTGTTTTAGAACTCTGCCTCCAGAACCTTGGATCCTGCGCCTGGGATGCACATTCCTCAGGTGGTCTCTGTGTGGTCTCCGTTCATCCTGTGACCCCATACATGAGACCTCCAGGGATGGTGTCTCCATGACTCACGGCTATGCCAAATGACAAGACTTGCACACTGGGTGGCCAATAAACTCGCGATAACGGAAGGAGTAAAGTGCCTGTTGATGTCCAGGAAGCCAAAGGAAGTTGCAGGTTGTAATACACAGACCTCCAGGGAGGTCTTCTGAAAGAAAAGGCTTAAAGTTGAAACATAGAAATTGTGAACTGGGACAAGGCAGGAGGTGCAGGAGGCCTCATTCTCTGGAGATGTCTTGCAGGAGAAAGTAGAATGTCAGAAGCATGAAAGAAAGGGTGAAAGGGAGGGCTACACTGGAGGCTTAGGATGAAACTAACTGAAGCAGGGATCTGATCATCTGGGGAAGAGAGAATGCCTGGTTGGTGTTGAGAGGGGGGTGCAGACCAAATCAGGGAAATGTTGCTCAGATCCATGTCCTTCCGACAGATTCACATTGGTGTGAACTGCTCCCGTCCTCTCCCTAAACCCTCCCAAATGTCTTCATAGCCTAGACCAAACCTGGACACTCTACAGTCATTATTGAAAGTGCTCTAAGCTAAGCTCTCTGCATGCAAATGCTGTGTGCAGGCTGGGAGGAGCCACCCAACATTTGGGATGGGGCCGGGGTATTTTGAACATCCTTGGCCTGTAAGTTTACCATATGTACTTAATTGGGTTGGTGCTGCGGCCTCGATGCCATCCCCCACTCGCCCCCCCCCCCCACCCCCCGAGCTGGTGCTTTTAAGCCCCGAGAGGCCTGTGGGCAGCACCGTGCTGGGGGCCCATGAAGGTGAAACCAAGCCGACTTTGGAATTGAAGATTATTATTCCCAGCCTCTGCCTCTTACATATTAAGCAATTAATAGCTGTGCCATCCTGTGAGGACACGGGAAAGCACGCACATCTCCACACATGGACCCCAGATGCCTGGACCGAGAGCTGTCTCGGCTGGTTTTAGCTTCCCTTTTAAAACATCAGTGAAAGCGGCAGAGGATGTGTCCAGAGCATTTGCCACTTTCTGTAACAGGCTTAGTAGAGAAGAGCCTCACTATTCTTTACCCCAGCACTAGACGTCGTTCCTACGTGGACAACCAAAGACTGGAAGGAACTAGAAAGGACACGGTATCAAACTGCCTTAGCCTCAATTTCCACATCTGTAAAAACATGGATGGTTAAACCGGTTCTGCTAAATTGTGAGGATTGGAAATCATAGCAGATCTTCGATAAAAAAGGGATGCTCTTGCTGCTGCTCCTTTGTTGTTGCTGCTGCTGTTATTGTTATTGTTATTATTATTATTATTATACTAGAGGCCCAGGACATGAAATTCATGCATGGGGAAGGTCCCCCCAGCCCAGCCTGCACCGTCTCCAATCTGGGACCCAGACCAGCAGTTGGACATCCCTCTAACAATCCTGGACTGCTGGCTCCTAATCACTCACTTGCCTGCCTGCCTGGTCGCCCCTAACTGCCCCCCTCCCCACCAGCCTGGTCGCCCCTAACTGCTCGCCCCACCCCACAGGCCTAATCACCCCCAACTTCCCCCCTGTCAGCCTCCCCCACCCATCTGGTCACCCCATGGAGCCTGCTGCTCAGTCATTTGGTCATCCCTCGGGCTGGCCCTGGGTGGCTGGGGACTGAGAGGACTGGGGGACTCTGGAAGCAGGTGCATGGAGTGGCTGGACCCACGTGGGAGCGGGCCAGGCTACACCACATGCTTGCCCCCACACCCAGCAGGGCTGAGGGACCTGGGCACTGCCATCTTGTGGCTGTGGGTGCCGCCATCTTTGAGGGCATGTCAGTTAGTTAGCATATTCTCTCCTTATTGGCTGTGGGCACCGCCATCTTTGTGAGGTGTGATGATCAATTAGCATATTCCCTCTTTATTATATAGGATACCTAGAAAAATTTGGGGACCTGGATTACTTGTCGATTAAGGTGGAGCAATAAAAACTTGCCATAGACAACAACTGGATGAAATACTTAGGCTGCTTCCCTACTCAGAAGCCTGTCGAAGCCTATGCCTGCACTGACCATATCTCACACTCTTGTATCACTTCCTATTTCCAATAGCACTTTCCATTTTTTTTTTTTTTTTTTGAGGTATCAGTCAGAAAAGGCTACATTATGGCTCAGTAACTAGAAATTTCAGAAATCTCTGTTTCTTCAATGAACAAGAGTCTATCTCTCTTTCTTTTTATATGTCCAGCAGGGAGCCTTAGTCTCCAGATTTACTCAGGAACCTTGAAAGATGAAGCCGGACTCTGATGGTTGTTGGTCATGTGCCAGAGGGGAAGGGGGCTCTGAAGGTCTAGACCTGGCAGTTCAATGTCATGGCTTGAAAGTGACATGTGTTACATCTGCTCACGACTCAACTATCCAATCACATGGCCTTGCTCACCCACAAAGGGCCTAAAGTACAGTCGTAAGTGTGTCTGTTAGTGAAGAGCTAGAAGTTATTGAAGATATTTGGGGATGGCCATATTTTGCTATCATAACCATTCCTTGAGGTGGGAAGAGCCAATATTGCAATTCAGATCTGACAGGAAAGGACAATTAGAGTCAAAGAGAAGACTGCCAAACAACTACATGGCTGGCAGGGAAGCAGGGCTATTTTTATCCAACAGAAATAAGGTTCCATATCCTCAGACTGTGACATAAGAACCTTAATTTTTGGCACCCTTATGTTCCAGATACCTCCTATTATTTCTCCCACAAACTATTACTCTATTCCAACCCACTGACTACCTTCCACTTGCTTACTTCTGTAACCAAGCATTTGTCAAGTTTCTCCTGTGGAATTTCCTAAAAGCAGAGAGATGTAGAGTTGTGGGAGACACGAGAAGCTAGTTTGAAGGTTATCTATTACTTTACTGTAAACTACTTCATAGCTCAGTGGTTTAAAATAAGCATTTCATTTTACTCAGAGGTGTAGGTCAAGAATTCAAGACAGATTTGGGCTGGTGATTCATCTCTAACCTATGTGGCATCATTTGGAGCAGCTTGGGGGAGGTGGGGAGGGCGGGGAGCCACTTTCAGAATGGCTTCCTCTCTCATGTGTCAGCCCCATGGTGCCCTTTGACTGTTCTCTGTTTCCCTGTGTTATTCCTTGTTCTCTAGAACTTCTCAGAAGAGCTTGAGCTGCACACAGCATGGCAGCCTTCACCTGGCAGCTCAGGGCTCCTGGGACAAGTGTCTCAGTGACCTTGGTACAGAAGTCTCACAGGGTCATTTCCATGGCCTTCGGTTGGTCAAGTGAGTCACTAAAGAGCCCAGATTCAAACAAAGGGGATTGGACACACTTATCCTGGTGAAATGTATCCCCCACTCACAAATGTTTAGAAATGCTGAATGGTTTGCCAAAGCTTGACAGGTTGCTGGGTTCCCATTCAGTCTCTGGCCATTGACCACTTTTCCCTTCTCTCTGACAAACTACGGCCTTGCTCTGAGCGCAGTATTCTTACCTCATAAACATATGAGGCTGAAACGATGATCTCTAAGGTCACTTTCTCTCTTACATATATTCCTGTAACTCCTATAATTTGCATCTCTCTTTCAACTGTTCCTCAAAATTCTCCCCCCAGGAAAGCTCTTCTGATGAATGAAACCTGGCTTTAATCACACATTCCCCATTAGTGAATTTCCTCGGTACACATGTGGGCAGCTTTTGCACTAAGACCCAAGTTCTGTACTTGTTTTAATTCCACAAACCTCAGTTCCCAGTCACTTCATCAGACATGGCTCTCTTCCTTCCAAAAATTCCTATTACATTTTTAGTTCAAACCACAGTATTTGGCATTTGAGAATATGGTATCTTGCATTGTCTTTGAATTGTTTCATGTGTATAAGTTATGTCTTGCCAACTGGACTTCAAAGTTCATGGGCACTACCCATGGTTTATACTTTTAATTGTTTTTAAGTTTATATTTTTAAAAAGTTAGCAAGAAGTGTGTTATAAATGACTATTGATGATGTTTGAGTATCTTCTTATGTCCTTATACATTATCATTTGACTTGCCACTTCATTTTTTGGTTAGTTTATCAAGAGCAGATGCTTTCCTTTATTTTGTTGGTATCTACCCAAAGAATCAGACACCCTATGGAATGTCATTCACGACACACACTTAATAAATATTTCTATGTCTTCTTCCTTCTGATTTGCTAATCCAAGATTTGTACCTATACCAAGGAATGTTTCTAAAACTTCCCTCTGATCTTTTTAATCTACAAATGCTCATAATCAAACTATGAAATTTAATCTTAGTGCAATAATGTTACTTCATATATAGTCCATCATCCAACTTACCAAATTTTTTCAATACTTTTTTCTTTATGTGGTTTTTTACCCAATCTAAAATTGCACATTACCTTTAGTTGCCATGTTTCTTTAAACTCCTTTAGTCTTCATAAAATTGATATTTTTAAATATTCTGATAATTTTGTAGGATATCACTAGATTCAAAAGATTACATACAGGTCAAATGTTTTGGACAGGAGGACTAGACTACGTGGGTGATTTCTATTTCCCATCACTTCCTTAAGAAGGCACATAATTCCTGTTAGTTCCATTACCAGTGATGCTAAATTTGGATACTTTCTTATGGTGGTACTGACCAGATTACTCCATTGTAAAGGTATCCCTTTCCCTTTTTCATTAAGAGAACCCAGGGGTGATATTTTGAGATTATGTATGTAACCATTTCTCCCACAACTTTTTATCTGATGTTTTCAGCATCCACTGAGGATCCTTGCAGAGTAAATTATTACAGTGATGATGTTATATTTATAGACAGCATTTCAATCCCCTGTTTTCAGTATCAATATCTACCCATGAATTACTTCCCTATTCAAAGTATTATAACTCTTTACCACAGTTTTTGTTCGATGCTCAAACTCTTCCACATTTGACTAATGAGAACTTCTTCAACCTGGTGCCCGGGCCATTTGGACTGCCTTCTTAGACTTTGAGATCTTCCTTGATTTCTAACTTGAGATTTCTAGGCTTACCTGGTACTTTGCCTGCCACAGGCCACTGTTCAGCCATATTTCCACGGACCCATTATTAGTTCTAGCAGAGGAGGGTAAGGAGAAACCATGATTGGGCTTTCAGGGTCTCCTCACTGCTATTGAGGTGCAGTGAATTTTAATAAAGTTTTATGAAAGATAAATGCACTGAAGTGGATTCCTTTTTGAGGAGGGCTCAACAGTTATTCAATTTTTGAAAGCTTTTCTGGTTTCCTTTTCATCTTAATGACTCTTAGCTGGTTTGGTGTTTTGGGTCAGTCTTGCCCTAAGACCTTGGCATCATTGTCTTCTGGTGTTAGCTGCAGGAGGGTCAAGTCCGCCTGATAGTGTCCTCTTGTATATCATTGGCTTTTCTTATTTGCGTGACTAACAATATCGTTATTTATTCTTTATTTTAGGATATATCATAGTGATGAACGTTGTTTATCAGATTTTCTTGTAACATGATGTGCCCACTTTGCTTTTTGTTGAATTACTTTTCTTACATTATATTTACTAGTGCATCTTCTATTTCTTGGTTTTCATGATTTAGAGATAACATTTTTTTTTAAATTTTACTTAAAATATTTTTATGTTTTTCAATATAATATAATAAAAAACATAAGAAGCTAATATAAGTTTCAGGTGTCCAGCATAGTGGTTATACATTCATAACAACTTACAAAGTGATCCCCCCAATAAGTCTTGTACCCACGTGGCACCATACATAGTTATTTCAATATTATTGACTATATTCCCTAAGCTTTACTCTACATCCTGTGACTATTTCATAACTGCCAGTTTGGCCTTTTTAATCCCTTCACCTTTTTTCATCCAGTCTCCAACACCCCTTCCATCTGGCAACCATCAGTCTGTTCTCTGTATCTATAAGTTTGTTTCTGCTTTGTTTGCTCATTTATTTTGTTTTTAAGATTCCACATGTAAGTGAAATCATATGGTATTTGTGTTTCTCTGTCTGGCTTATTTCACACTAATTATTTTTATACATGTCCATCTTTAATTTTGTAACCCAATATGTTTCATCTTCCCAGTTTTTCTTAGTCTGCTTTCCCTGTGATGATCTGCACCTGTCCTTTATGTTATTGGTGGATTTTTCTGATGATATTCTTCTTGTTTCTTTTTTTTTCTTTTTATTCTTTTTATTTTATTTTATTATTATTTTTTAATATATTTTATTGATTTTCCACAGAGAGGAAGAGAGAGGGATAGAGAGTCAGAAACATCGATGAGAGAGAATCATCAGCTGCCTCTTGCACACCCCGCACTGGGGACGTGCCCGCAACCAAGGTACATGCCCTTGACCGGAATCGAACCTGGGACCTTTCAGTCCGCAGGCGGACGCTCTATCCACTGAGCCAAACCGGTTTCGGAGATAGTATTCTTCTTGTTTCTTATTTCTTGTATCTATTATGATGTTCTTCAGATCCTGTGGCCTTTTTGTAATCTTTATGCTGGATATTGTGACATAATTGACATGTACTTCTTTATATTTTTCATGATTAAGAATCTTTCTCTCAAGCTTCCACTTGTACTTTTATGGTGTGACTTCTTCACTCAGTTTCTTCCCTCTCTCATTTCTCCTTTCTTCTGAGGTTCAGGATGAGGGCTGGGTATTCTTTTCTTCTACTTTTGTGTAGCTTGGGCCAATGGCAGTGTAAGGCCAAAAAAAAAAAAAAATCTTTTTTTAGAATACCTGGATTTGCTCTCTCCTCTGAGACAAACTTTAACATCTCATACAGAGGTTCATTCACCTAATCTTGGGGTTGCTCCCACTCAACTGGGAGAATATTCTCAGGGAAAAAGTCCTTTCGCAGTTCAACATGAGTCCCAGGAGATTTTATATCCTGTGATGAGAGATAGCCCTGCTTTAAACACAAACACACACACACACACACACACACACACACACACACACACACAATAACAACAACAACAAACCACACATTTTTATTGATTTCAGAGAGGAAGGGAGAGGAAGAGAGATAGAAACATTGATGATGAGAAAGAATCATCGATCACTGCCTCCTGTACTCCCCGCACTGTGGATCAAGCCCACAACCCAGGCATGTGTCCTGCCTGAGAATCGAACTGTGACCTCCTGGTTCATAGGTTGATGCTCAACCACTGAGCCACACATGCTGGGCAGAGATAGCCCTGCTTTTTCCTGTTCTTTTTCTAGTTCCTTCCTTCCCTAGCCAGTCAAAAATGGAGGAAGACTATAGTATAATTCAACATCCTTCTCTTTTTTGTTCTTTTTTTTAATCAGGGAGACTATTAGCAAGAATTTTCAACCTCAAATAATAAGACTTTGAGGAGGGAGTATTGGGATGACATTAGGAACCAAACTTCCTTTAATTCTGCTCTCAATACAGAACAGTAAATATTCTGTTCTTTCTTAGGCCATTACTTTGTGACATGTAAGATTTTAGGTTACTTCTTTCCTTGCTTGGTTGTATTGATAGACATTTGTTTTTCTAAAATACTTTTGTTCATTTGATTAGCTATTAAAGAAGTGAGATAATGTGATGCAGTTCAGTTAACATAACATGGGAATTCCCCATGTTACAAAAGGCATTTATGCCCATTGTAGAAAACACACAGAAAAGAAAGAGAAGGAAGGAAGGAAGGAAGGAAGGAAGGAAGGAAGGAAGGAAGGAAGACAAGAAGGAAGGAAAGAAGAAAGGAAAAAAGGAAGGAAAAGATCTGTCATAATTGCAGATAAGTACTATAATTTTGGTATGTTATAGCTTTTTCTTCAAATATATGTTTAAAACCAAAACTTGGACTATGGTGTGCTTAAATCTTTGAGTCTTGCTTTTCTTATTTGATTCATTTTTACCAAGTCATTGTTCTTCAAAAATAAAACTTAAAGGCTATAAAATATTTCAAATATGAATCTCCTAGATTTTTCTCAATTATCAATGTGGTACTGTTATAGGTTATTTCTAGTTTTACAATATTCTAAATGATGTTTTAATGAGCATCTTTGTTTATAAATTAGAGGCCTGGTGCATGAAATTCATGCACAGTGGAGGGATCCCCTCAGCCCAGTCTGCACCCTCTCCAATCCAGGACCCCTCAGGGGATGATCCTTGGGCCTAAACTGGCAGTCGGATATCCCTCTCACAATACTGGACTGCTGGCTCACCTGCTTGCCTGCCTGCCTGGTTGCCCTTAATGCCCCCCTCACCCCTCCCACCAACCTGATCGCTTCTTACTGTCTCTGCTTGCTGGCTTGATTTTTTTTTTCCTTCTGTTTCTTTTGATCATCTTCCATCTTAGCCAAGTGGGCTAATCTATTTTGGATTGGCTTTTTGGGTTTGGGGTGGGAGAGGTGAGGAAGCAGAGCAGGAAAAAGAAGCTCGGCGAGTGAATGAAGAGGAGACAGAAATGCCGAGTGAGCCTTCATGGGCTCAGGCAGGGGATGGAGGGCAAGCTCTCTAGAGCTGACTGGGGACCTTTCCACACCCTAGACGTTCACTTTCTTATTCCCTGTGGACCCGAGTTCTGGAAATCATTCAGACTCCTGCATTTTGACAAAATTTTCAAACAAGCAATACTTAACGTTGAAAGACACAAATTAAAGCATTGATGCCATATGCACCACCTCTCATCTTTGCCACTCCGATTACGTGTGTGCGTGCACACACACAAACACACACACACACACACCTACCTATCAGTTACACAGACTAGCTGAAGGCAAAATCCCTGTCAGACGGAGGAGCCTGGTGGGATATAAAGAGCTTTTTATTATGCACCTCCCAGGCTGGAGAAAAGCAGATGAATTCAGGGGGGGAGGGTGAGTTTCTGCAGCACCAAGGTGTAGGGATGCGCTTGCTTAATACATTCAGTCGCCCGCCCGTCCAGCACCGATTTGCACCTGCAATCACCACTTCACACCTGGGGGTGCACAGGTTTTGCTGATTCCATTTCAGGAATGCTCCCTCAGCCTACATGTTTCCCAGAATAGAGCCTTCTAGAGCTCTGTGTTCAGACACCAAGGTGACAATCACTTGTGTTCTTGATTGTTTAAAAAAGAAAGTAGAGAAAGAAGGAGAGGAAAAAAAAAAAAAAAAGAAGCAGCTCAAGACACAAAAGGAAAAGTGAGAAAATTCTCATACCTGCCTTCAAAGGAAGCAAATTGACAAATCTGGGAACTTTTAGCCTTTGTTGCTTTTAAGTATTGGTGAACTCAACCCCCACTAACAAGATACAGTAATTCCACCAACAGCTCACAGGGCAGACTGCCATTTTCTGCAAAGGCGGCTGGAAATCATTTACACCCCAGGATCCTCTGTGGTGATAACAAGGTATTCAAAAGGAGAGTGAGTCTGAGACAATCTTCAAACGGTTCCGAGGGAGACCTGCCCCCACCCCCTGGAAGGGGCGCCTGGAAGAGGGCAGATGCAAGCACATCACATCAGGCCGTTGAGACTGAGTGATTTTCTGCACCTGTGTTTGAAGGTGCCCATCGTTTCTGGGTGAGGGGCATCGCCTGACATGGGGTTGACATCCAGCTGACAGCGTAGCTGAGGGAATCTGTTCCTTCCCTAGCCAAGAGCGAATGAGCCACACTTTCAAGAAGGCAGCAGGTATTTCTTCGTTCTGAGTTTCTTCACATGTGGTTGAGTGTAGTTCAGATCTGGGTGACCCGACAGTAGCTCCGAACCACAAAGGTAGATGGTAAACACAGCAAGTGCTATCCCGTGGCCTCTGACTATATTGCAAATCTAGGCAACAGTGGTGTGGTCCCAAGTTCCAGGACAGCAGATTAAACTATATCTGTGAGGCTCTGCTGAGAATCACAATCACTTATAGAAATTTAAAAGTGCATTTTTATTAATAAGAGCAGTGGTTCAGACATACTGCATATATGCTAATCTCTTAGCATGCAATTGCCCAATGCAATTTTCTCAAAAATTTTATGAGGTGGCAACTTTTTTTTTTTTTTTTTTTTTTTTTTTTTTAGAAATGTGGTAGAGAAATAAACAGTCATTCGCAGAATGTTGGTAGAAATATGAATGTGAAAGGTGCTTCTGGTGAGGGCTTAAAAAGCAACGAGGGGCAAGTAATTGAAAATGGGAGGGAAGGCCTTGTTATATAGCGGCTGGAAGCTTGGTAGATGTGTGCCCTTCAGTTGTGTGACAAGCAGAACTTGCTAAGAATGAAGCTGGAGATTTAGCTGAGGAGATTTACAGGCAAAGTGTTGAAGGTGCTGCCTGGTTTCCTCTTGCTGCTTATAGTGAGATTCAAGACAAATGAGCTTTATCTGAGAGAAGAAAACATAGCATAAAGGATTTAGAACTTGTTGAGAAATGGGTGAAGATGGTTGAAAGATCCAAAGTCCTATTGGATGGGAGAACATATTTGGCAATGATACATCTGATAAAGGGTTAATATCCAATATATATATGGAACTCACGAAACTTAACAAAAGGAAGATAAACATTCCAATTTAAAAAATGGGCAAATAGACACTTCTCCAAATCGACAAATGACAAGTGTTGGCGAAATAGTGGAGGAAAGGAAACCCTAGTACACTGCTGGTGGGAATGCTGACTGATGAAGCCATTATGGAAAGCAGTATGGAGTTTCCTCAAAAAGTTAAATATAGAACTGCCATTTTACCCAGTGATCCCATTAGGAATACATCTTAAGAATCCAGAAACACCAATCAGAAAGAATGCATGCACCCCTATGTTCAGAGCATCACAATTTACAACAGCTAAGATCTGAAAACAGCCCAAGTGCCCATCCATAGATGAGTAGATTAAAAAAGCTGTGGTACATGTATACCATGGAATACTATGCAGCAGTAAAAAAGAAGGAATTCTTACCCTGTGAGACAGCTTGGAGGGACCTGGAAAGTATTATCCTAAGCAAAATAAGCCAGACAGAGAAAGACAAGTATCACATGATTTCACTCATATGTGGAATCTAAAGAAGAAAATAAACTGATGAACACAATAGATCCAGAGACATAGAAGCATGTCTTTGGACATAGACTGCTGAATCTCTGAGGGAAGGCGTAGGTGAGGGGTGAGGGTGGGAAGAGATCAACCAAAGAATTTGTATGCATATATGTATAACCCATGGACACAGACAATAGGATGGTGAGGCCTGGGGCGGTGGGTGGGGATGGGCTATAAGAAAAAAAGGGAGCCCAGTCAGCATGGTTCGGTGGTTGAGTATTGACCTGTGCACCAGCAGGTCATGGTTCAATTCCTGGTCAGAGAAATGCGGCTGTGTGGCACTAGATTATGAAGTGTGGTCAATTCCAGGTAAGCGTTTGCATTTCCTTCTGCATAAAACAAGGAGTCTCTGCAAAGGGCAGTAGTAGACGCAAATGGGCTTTGGCAAAGCCAATGGAGTTTTGGAATAAATAAACCTCCATGGCCAGGCCTTTGTTCTGACCCTAGAAAGTAACAATCAGTATTTAAAACGAGGTGACTGGTATGTCGATCTCAAACTCTTGGGATATTTCGACTCTTCCCAAGGCTTTTCTTCTGTCCAGATCAGATGCTCAGGATCAAGAGAACAGAAGGACTTCTAGAAGACAAGCGAGAACCCTTTACTTAACGCTTCTCCAGAAGGAAAGGGGAGTGATTGCAAGGCTGATTATGAAGTTAGGATCTGGAAGGGAGGGGAGTGAACTCTGGGCTTCAGGTCCCACAAGTCAACACCTCTGCCTTTGGGATTAAGAGGGATCTTCCTAATGGCTTATCACTTCACAAATGGCATAGAGGTGGCCAGGATTAATGTCAGCATTTACAGTTTAGGACACTAAGGCCTGAAGAACTCAAGCACTTTTTCTAGGGACTCCTGCGTATTAATTTTTAGGAAAAGTTTTTAAATTCAGCTGTCTTGACTCCAGAGAACAAGCTCTTAGTTACAACACACAATTCACAACTATATATTCATGGAGAGAAGGATAGTTTCAGCAAAATTTTTCATCTTTAATACAATATTGGATATGGGCCTAATATTGTGTGTAAGGCACCAGGCTGTCATGGTTGACATGAGACAGGACCTGGTTAATTGAGACAGGACCATTGAGAGAGATTTATTTTCTTAACATGCTGTTACTTTCATGTACTTTCTGAGCACTTAATGTGTTTAGAAGCATCCTTGATACTCCCCTAACAGTCCATAGGCTGGCCAAGAGCCTAATAAATGTGTGCATGGGAACCTCCATGGAGTGGTTTCTCCACGGACCCACAGACTGAGTAAGATTCAAGCTAAGTTTCCTGCATTTCACTCAGCTGAAAGACTGGGGAACGGGGAGTGACTCCAGGAAATCAGAGATCACCCGACCAGTCATATTTTTTCCTATGGTTGTCTTTCAGAAGGAAGACAGCAGGGTGAAGTAAGGTGTACCTGGAATTCGATGGAAAATATTTCTACAGGGCACATTTGTGCTGTGTCAGTTTTTCAGTTGAAGGAATTTAGTTTCTGCTTTCCCTGTTTACTTTCCCTACTTGCTAAAAGAGACTGTAAATTCACAGTAGCAGATGGCACTTTCTCAGAAACACAGCTATGCAGACCTATAGAGCACAGGGGGACAGACTTTGGAAAGCAAGACAAAAATCAGCATTAAAATTCCATTTTAAAGGGACAGTATCCAAGTGTAGCAACATTGCCTCATTCCACAAATAAATAGACATTTATTGAATATGTTTGGCAAAGGCACCTATGGTAATCTGCTGGTACAAAGGGAGAATTAAAAGATGAGAAAGAGGAACTATTCCACTCTAAAAAAACTTACACTTTTATATGTAAGATGGACATATCCACCACTACCCACTATCCTATATAATAAAAGCCAACCGTTCGACCAATTGCTATGACAGGCACTGACCACCAGGAGGCAAATGCTCCAACCAGTAGGTTAGCTTGCTACTGGGGTCTGGAAGATTGAGACTGAGCGAGATGGGCTGGAGCCCTCCCAAGGTCCCTACCCGGGCCCCAATTGTGCACTGGTGGGTCTCATGGCCTGGCCTTCACTCTCTCGCAATCTAGGACCCCTTGGGGGATGTCAGAGACCTGGTTTTGGCCCAATCCCTGCAGGCCAGGCTGAGGGACCCCACTGGTGCACGAATCCATGCACCGGGCCTCTTGTACAAATATAAGTGCTAGAGAGTGGTACACTATTGGTTAAGAATTAAGAGTGTGTAACTTTGTTTAGTGATTGCTGATAACAGTCAGTAGAGAGAAAAAGGAGAAGTTGCATAGGGTTGATACTTTTGTGGTTAAAGCACAGGATGTGTGAATAATTCAATGTTGAGGGGTTAGTGTGGTAAGTGTGACTTTTGTGACATTTAGATGGATCAGCCATGTTCCAAATGTAAGACATTGCCTCAAAGGAAAAGAGAGAAGGTATGGAAGACTCACTATAAGTTCTTTTAAAAATATATATATTTTATTAATTTTTTTTTTTTTTTTTTTTTTTTTTTTTTTAGAGAGGAAGAGAGAGGATAGAGAGTTAGAAACATCGATGAGAGAGAATCATTGATCAGCTGCCTCTTGCACACCCCCTACTGGGGATGTGCCCCCAACCAAGGTACATGCCCTTGACCGGAATCGAACCTGGGACCTTTCAGTCTGCAGGCCCATGCTCTATCCACTGAGCCAAACCAGTTTTGACTTCACTACAAGTACTTGACAAGAATGATGGGGCTCAGGAGCATCTTTTTGCATATGAAGCTCAGCACTAATATTATTTCCTCCAAACATGATATTTGCTTACAATCAGCAAGTCAGATATTAAAACATGAGGTGAAATGATTTGCTGGAGTACAAAGAATGATGAGGCTCTTTGATATCTTACTCTTATATTTGATTGATTGATTCAATCTTTCCTTCATGGCTATGACCAGATATTTTGCTTAGCACTGAGGCTATTTCTCTCTGTAGCCCCAGTAAAATAAAGAGAATCTAATGTTTTCCACTGAAAACCTGGTGGGATGCAGCATCATGGAGTTTAGCATGTTTGTTCTTATTTTCCAAGGTCCTCAGAATTGAGGTGGGGCTAGGCTTGATACTCAGTGTCTAGAATATCGATGTGACAATTCCCCCAATTTAGAAGTGAACTTGGGTCTTCTGGCCCATTCTTTCTACAACCATTTAAAGTTCCATTTTCCTACCTTTCTCCCAAACATCCACCCATAATGTGTGTTTGGGATTTTTCTCTTTCTGACCAGTTGGTTGTGTCTCTCTGGATTAGAAAACAAAATTGTCTTAAAAAGGGGGGCTGCTGTGATGACATGACAAAGAGGGCACCTGAAAGGGGGTGCCTGAAGGAGTGAGCTCTCCAACCAAAAGTATAGCAAGGGGCACCCGAAGAAGACTTGGATTTCAGATCCTCCGCAATTTGACGACCCAGAGGGCTCGCTCAGTATTCTGTAAACTCATCCTCTTCTGTTGTTCATCATAACAGTTCTGTTTCCTATTTGGTGCATATTTATTTTCCAAAATCCAACAGAGTTATTGTTTTAGCAACTTCCTGTGTCTTCTGTCTCCCCAGGAGGATATGTGGTGTGCCTCGCTCTGCAAGGACATTGGCACTGACCACAGTATCCATTGTATATGATCAGAGGAGGAGAGAGAAGGATTTGCACATCCCAAAGGGTGGTAGCATACATGGTCCAGTCCTCAACTTCACGGGACTAGAGGGAAACCCAGCAGAAGGTCCTGGGGAGGCCAGGCTTGGCAGGCTCCATGCCTGCTGACAGCGAAGGCCTTTATGGCAGAACATCTTAGAAAGTTGGGACCTTGTGAAAAATGACTTCAGGAAGTCATTTCAAGGAAATAGAAAGTCTTTGCTGACTCAACTTAGCAAATCCCAGATGTAGCTCATCTATGAAGCCAAGATGTCAGGGCTTTGGTAGCAGATAGGTTAAGCATCAGATTTCTTTATCTTTAAAACACAGGATAAAACTTCCTTCCCTAAAACCTGGTTTGGGGTTTCTTGTTTGATCAGTAGCTGTAAGTGATGAGTACCTCTGTCTCATCCCAGTGTTGTGGAACAGAGAGGACTTGGGATCATAGAATATGGGAGGCAGAGGGGACTTTGAGTTAATGCAGTTCAAATTCCTGATCTTGTAGATGAGTAAATAAGGCTAGAAATGCTAAGTAACTTTCTTAAGGGCACAATTAGGGACAACATGAGGACGAGAGAGCAGGTTTCAGTGTGTAGGCAAAGTTTAATTTTTATCACATACCAGAGACCCAGTGCATGAAAATTCACCTCTGCTGCTGCCACTGCTGGCAGCGCAAGCCTTGGCTGGCCCTGAGCCTTGGGCAGCCCTGGGGAGCTGGGCAGCTGCCATCTGAGGCTTGCCTGCCCCTGAGGCTGGCCCTGGATGGCTGGGGGGCTGAGGGAACTGGGGGACTCTGGAAGTAGGCACACAGAGCAGCCGGACCTGCCTGGGGGCAAGCACAGCCTTGTTGAATGTCTGCCACCCCGAAGGGGCTGAGAGGACTGGGGGCCACCATCTTGTGGCTGTGGGTGCTGACAGTCAATTGAGGACGTGACAGTCAATTAGCATATTCCCTCATTATTGGCTGTGGGAACTGCCATCTTTGCCACGGTGTGAGGGTCAATTAGCATATTCTCTCTTAATTAGATAGGATGCCCAATGCTAAGGGCCAATGCATGTGGTCGGTCCACTGCCTCTTGAGTAAGAAGATGCTGTGGGCTTCCCTACTGATGAGCAGTTTTTCTTTGAGCTACTCATGTGTTGCTCCAGGGTCAGTCATTACTATGCCAGTTGCTTCATCAATTCTGGTCAGTTTCTTGGACATCAGCTTGGCCTAATCAGACTCCACATCAGAGGCCACATTAGGCAGTAAAAAGAGATCTTTCTTAAGAACAGTTCCTTCTAGATTTCTTTCTTTTCTGGGTGTGGGATAGCTCTTTTCTACCTGCATAGTGTCTGGAGATCACTGATCACAGCACTTCTAGCTTTTCCCTGGGTTGTCAGCTCACTCAAACAGGTCCTTAGTTTTCCCCCAAGAAGCATTAGGGCACCTTCAATATGTAAATGCAACACACTCTCTACAAGAAACAAAGATCAGGGTCAAGTACACTAGGTGAGAACCTTTACTCATTTTATTTTACTCAAATGAATGAATCAAGCCTGCTGAACATCTGTGGGCCTGGATAACATGGCTGCTGAAAGTTGTAAGGTGGGTAGGAGCCCTTCAGAAGTGGTGTGTAAGATGTGGGTGGGAGTTCCCAAGGCAGCTTTCATCTGGATTGTTGGCTTGACCTGCATGGTCATTACCAAACCACAGACCACTCAAAGGCCCAAGCAATAATTGCCCTGGAACTATGATTAAAGAGTATGCGGCTGGTCATTTATAGAAAAGGGCACCATAGTCAAGCGGTTAAAACCATGATGGCTGCCTATCACTTTATTAATTAATATGTATTTTGGCAATTACATAAAGTCACATTAAAAAAGATAAATGCTGACTAGGAAACATGAGGAAAGCTTTTTAATTTTAAGAATTGCTTAAGTATTCTCTTTTAGAAAAGTCTTAGAAGTATGTAAAAAGAAATGCATACATTAGAATAACTTTGAAACTGCCTCTAGCCTGTACGTTAGACTAAACACATAGACATTCACTACTGTTTTCCCTCTGTTCATCAAAAGTTCCACTTGTCAAAACAAAAAAAAAAGAGATGCATTTATCGTTGTACTAAATGTAAAATGAACTGGAAGCCACAACTTAGCATATGTCCATCTTTCTTATAAAAGAGTCATGAATCTTTAAAGCAAGATGGGTATTTGCTTTTTAAAAAAATCAATGCATAACTGGCTCAACAATGAGGTCTAATTAGTCCCAGGTGACAGGCTTATATATTTCCCACAAAGGTTGGTCAGTGTCTCTTTCTTCTACAGCCACAGGTGCATCTCTAGGTTCTGTCAGTCATCCACAATGTACACAGCTCCAGTCCGGCTTCCATCAGGCTAGAAGCAAATCCCTCTCCTCTTCTAGCTAAATAACCATCTGACTGGTGACATCACCTTCACATGGCAATGATAGCACCTTTGTTTCCTGCTAAACAATTGGGTACTCTACTTATCCTAAAGTTTCCATTAACCTCATTTGAAAATTGGAAGGGAGATACTGCTAAGAAAATATTACATCTCAAATTTTATGTGATTTTCAAGTTCATATTTGACATCGCCAAGCGGGGAAAAATTTCAAAGTGCCAATGCTAATGTGACGACATACAAAGATCTTGGATGTGACAGCAACATAACTCAAAGTCCCTGAAACACATCTAGTCTGTACTTCTCTCTTTGAGTGAAGTTGGAGTGTGAAAAAATCTTGTTTACCCTGCTATGACCATTACTACATTATCAAAGTAAAAAAAAAAAAAAAAAAAAAAAAAGTCTACCTCTTGAGGAATGAATGTGTTTCTCGTGGATTTACAAATCAGATGTTTTATTTCATTTTATGCTAAAAGTAACCAGTGCAAATATATCCTCCATTAGTTAACTTTCTATGTAATCTATTTCAAATAAAACATAAATCCATTTTTAGACCTAGCCTAGTAGGTTTATTACCAAATCTCTTAGAAAGGCCCTTTCTATAACTTTACAAATACATTTTGGACCCTACGAGGAGCATTATGTTAGGGTACGAAGGCAGTCTGCAGACTATGAAGCCTCAGCAATTTGAAGAGTTCAGTTTCATCCCCCAAATTCCCTTCTTTGAAGAGGCCCTTGGGGTCCCTGGCTTTTGAGAGAAAAGACATTGCCACAGAAAGTTTGCCTGAAATGCTGGAACAAAGGAGAACTTCTTCTCCCATCCCCATCCCAACTCCAAAGCAGAGTGTGAAGAATTTTCATCTTTATGGCTTCTTCCTCCTAATAGGAATGAAAGTCTTTAATTAAATCCTCAGAAGGTGTGAAAGCTGAGTTTCACCATAGACCACACCATCTGTATTGGAGAGAATCATACAGGGGAGTTTGAGGGAGAATGAAGGACCGACCCTCTTTTTTCTGATTTAATAAAGTCTCAGCCTCCTGAGCCCACTGTGGTTTTCCTGAACTGCACAGCTGTTGCACAGCTGGCAACAACCTATGAATGCTGATCCTTGGCCAGAATGAAATGAAGGACTCTGTAGAATAGAACGCCAGCACAGAGTCACTGAGAACGTCTGGTGTGTGCCCCCATGGAAGGCGAGAAGCCCAACGAAGATGTACTGGACTTTAAAAGGAAAGAAAAAAATCTTCAAACAGTTGGCTTTGGAACAGATACATGAAGAAATTCACCAGAAGGCTTCTCATCTTTCATCCATTAGACCAAAACCAAGGCAGTAGCAGTGAGAGAGACTCAATGACTAGACTTCATGAAATGTGTATGCTAGAAAGAGAGTCATTGACGATGCAGGCAGAAAACATCAATTCTTGGAATAAAGTCACCAAGATGGCAATAAAAGATGGGTCCATGGTATTGGCTGAAGGCTAAATCTTAAGTAAGGAAAGATATACTACTGCTCCAAATAAAGGGAAAGGAAGAAAGAATGGGCATCTAGGTATACTCATGACTAGTTTTGTTTTTAGAACTCCAGACTTGTTAGCTCATCCATCGTTCATTCATTTACTCATTGGAATAATACTGACTGCCAAATGCTGAACTACATGCTTGGTATACACCCTGGCTCCTTCATAACCCTTCTCCATGTCAAGCTGAAATTTCCATGACGATTTGAAACATGCCAGAAAGTATACTTGCACACTGTATCCCATTTCCTGAAATCTAAATCACCCCCAATCTAGTTATACTAACATTTGAAACATTTTCCCCCTGAGACACATTTACATTCCTCGAAGCCTTGGAGACTTCGCGAACCCAATGCTTTGAGTATAGGTTTTGGACCACGGCCATGTTGCCTTTTTTTCTAATGTAATGTGAGACCAACAGCTTAGCCAAAGGGCTCCATGTTATTCTTCCCTAAAGTAGCAAATGCTCAACTCCTTCAGACTCTGCCCTGGCCAGGCATCCCAGAGTTCACAGGGCCTGTAGTTAGCCAGTTCCTTCTGGAAATCACATCGTTTTACACAATGTTGAGTCCTGACGGGTGGAGAAGCAGGAATGCTTTCAGTGGTCTTGTCTGCAAGCCTTTGATGTTCCTCCTAAGTCATATTGTGTCCGCGGAAACATCAGTCTGAGGCGACTCTGGCAGTTCTCTCCAAAACGCACAAATGTCAAGTGTGTGTTTTTAATGGCTTCAATTAAAATAATTTAGAAATAATTAGAAGTAGCAGCTCACTAAGCCGAGAAGGCCGAGTGCCTGGATGGCCACAGGCTTGATGCTGTGCCTGGGACAGTATTGGGAAAGGGATGCTTCAGTCCTTGGTGGTTCTTGGTGAAAAATTCCAGCGTAATCCAAGTCAGCTGCTCCCTCTGTGGTGCAGATGCCCCTGCAACGGGTCATTAGAAATTAACTAGAGTCACGTGGTTCCTGAGGAAAATAACAGTTAAATACGAATGCAGGAATTAGCATATTAAATATATAAACACACACACTAAAAATAGTTGTTTCTTTTAAACTAGGAACCTATAGAAATGAAAGCCAAGCATCCAAAATGTTTGGTCTAAGCAAATTCTTCAGGGGCACATAGGGAGGATAGGGAGTTATAGAGAAGGGAAGGTGATTTCCGCAATCATGTTGTAGGCAATGGTCAACCAAGGATAAAAAGTCTGGGTATGCCATAAGCGCATTAAGATGATAAAAAAAAAAAAAATCCAGCATGAGAAGGAATAAAACAGTTGAAAGATCATTAACATGAATCAGAGATTAATCGAAATAAAAGTTAAGAAGGCTGAGCCTGGGTTATCTGCTATCAGTGGGACTTGTTTTAGCAGGGAATTTCAGAGGATTTGTCACTAGATAATATGGACAGAGAGTTGTTCTTAAGTCTTTAAAGGGATATAGCCAAATGAGGTAAGATGATTTTTAAGATGGTTTTACTGTAAGATGATTTTTCTTTTACAGCGACCCATATTCAAGACAAGAAATATATATAAGTATCAGAACATCATGCCTTTTGCAAACAAATATGTAAAATATATCATCACTGTGCTTCATTATTTTCAAGCTTCAAAGAAAAATCTGTTTGGGGCTGTTTCTTGGAGAGAACCAAATTTGAATTTGAGCAGCCCTGTTAGCCAAATGAATTCATCCTTTCAATTACGTTAGAACTTAGAAGGACACACAGAGGGGGGGAAATTCAAATCCTGATTCCGCTTGTTCCAATCAATTTACATTCTTTCCATTTTAGGAGAGCAGCAAAAAGTTGGATATTCAAAAAGTCGGCTTCACCAGAAGCTTGAGTTTCTGATTCTCAACAATGATTATAGGCAATTGTAGCTTTTATGTTTTTTCATTAATAACAAGTAAGAGCCAATTGAAACAAAAACAAAAAATACCTCATATGGCTTTCTCTTTTCCTCTTTATGGAAGAGACTACCACATTCTTTTGCTTTCTACTCATTTGATACTTTGGTCAGAGGATGGACAATGAAGTAGGGTTCTGCTCTTGTCTACTTCTCATTCAGTGGGAACATGGGCTCTTACTGTGATGGATTCTTCTTTATTTCCTCTCCAAATGCACTTATGGTGCATTTTGGCTCTCTGTCTTTGTCGAGAATGTACTCCACACACACGTGTGATTTCACTCTCCTAGGGTCTTGGCCCCCAAGGTCTTCTCCAACCCTCAGAGTCATCAGCAGAAGCAGAACTAGGGCTGGGATGTCTTAAGGTGAGACAGTATCCTGGACACTTTGTTGATCTTCCAGAAGGGTGTGGTACAAGGAAAAGGCCAAGTCAGACAGGCCAAGGTCCTACAAGTCAGAGAGCCTGGCCAGGCTGGGCTGGGCTGGGTAGAATGTTTTGATGGCTCAAACTACCAAAGGCAAACAACTTGCATGTAATTAGAGGAGCCACTCTGGCCAGGGGTTCCCTACTGCATCCCCTGTGCCCTAAAAGACTCTGGAGAGACTTAATGTGTTGGCCACTGCGTTCCAGCCCTCGATACCCTCTGGAACCCAAAGGCAGCACACCGTAGCGGTTAAGGGCACAGATTTGGAATCATGTGGGCGTGAGAACTAGCCATTCATTCCCAAAAGGGCTTTTGAAATTTGTAGAAGGGACAATAGGCTTCAGAGCCAGGTCTCCTAATTTCCAAGAGCTTGGTGTTTTGGAAAACAAAGCACCTGACGGAATGTGAGCCTTCAATTGATGGTATAAAAAACACTTTGGAAAGAAAATTGGTAAAGGGCTCAGCTAGCCTGTCTGCAAAGACCAGACAAAGGTTGGCAGAGCTGAGGAAGGAGGAGCTATGGATAGAGAAAAAACAGCTTATGAGTACTTTTTTCTCTGAGAAGGGGTCCTGTTCCTTGCCCACTATCTCAGGGTGGGGGTGGAAGTAGGTTAGGCAACAGAAATCCCAAATGAGTGGTCAGGTGACTCACTGCCTGGATGCCTGAAGGGATACTGGACCTTGAAGAACTCTGGATGTCAGCATAGAATACAGAGTAGACTTGCCAGCCGACCAATTTTAAGCAGGAAAGGAAAAAGAGGGGTGTGAAAGTGCTAGAGCAGTGGAGTTGGGGACCTCTATTAGGATCCTGGACAATAGAGGTTGCCTGAGGACTGGAAGTGGGTTCTTCCTGGTCCATTGCCTGCATGCTGTGAGCCACCCAGCCACAGGGAGAGGAGATGAGGAGGCACCAACCCGGAAGACACTGATATCAAATCAGAAAGCTCTGAAGTGTGACTTTACCCCAATATCACTAGATTAAATATTTTGCCAGTAGACTAAATGGGAAATTAAAAGATAATTTCAGTTCTTTTATTAAAAAAAATAATCAAATTTTAGTGTTTATGTACCCAAATTTGTGGCTTGCAAATTTTGTTCCTGGTAAAGGACAGTATAGTTAACCTTTGACAGAGAGCAACTAAGACTTTTAAAATAATCATAGAACTAAAATTTTGTAGCAGAAAGATAGGGAGAGAGCTTAGAGATTTTGTGACTGATTAATGGTGAGAACAATATTCCATGAGAAGAAAGTGAGAAGAAATAAGGTTTTGACTTTGAGACAATAATAAGGCATATAAAGTACAGCATACAGAATATAGTCAATAATCCTATAGAATAAAAGCCTAATATGCAAATCAACCAAATGGTGGAAAGACCCCGTCAACAGGAGGTGGGGCTGGTAAGTGGGTGGCACCAGGCCAGCCAAGGTGGGTGCCATCAGGCAGAGGGAGTGGATGGACATGGGGGGGAGGGGATGGTGGCAATTGGTGGCCAGCCAGTGCCATCTCCCCTGTTGCTTCCCACAGAGGGAGGCCATTCGCCAGCCAACACCTTCTTCTGAGGGCTCCTGGACTGTGAGAGGATGCAAGCCGGGCTGAGGGACCCCCCTGAGTGCACAAATTTTCATGCACTGGACCTCTAGTATCATAATAACTAGGTATGGTGTTAGCTGGGTACTAGATTTACTAGGGTGATCACTTCCAAGGTTATATACATATCTCATTGCTATGTTGTACACCTGAAACTAATATAATATTACATCAAATGTAATTGAAAATAATTTTAAAATAAAAATTAAAGAAAGACAATCATAAAGAAAAGTAAGGATTCAAGACATACCCTACATACTTAGATGAATGAAGAACTATTTTAATGTAGAGTACAAAGTGAAGGGACAATTCAAAAACTGGATAAACCTCAGTACATGGAACAACAGTGGTATCATCAGGGAAGGGCAGAAAAGCAGGTGACAATGTGGAAAATGATGAGTTTGTCTTTCTAGTAGAGTATGAAGTGTTTTATTTTTTTGTTTGTTTTTTTAAAATATATTTTATTGATTTTACACAGAGAGGAATTGAGAAGGACAGAGAGTTAGAAACGTTGATGAGAGAGAAACACCGACCAGCTGCTTCTTGCACCCCTCCCACTGGGGATGTGCCCACAACCAAGGTACATGCCCTTGACCGGAATCGAACCTGGGACCTTTCAGTCTGCAGGCCGACGCTCTATCCACTGAGCCAAACCAGTCCTGGCTGAAGTGTTTTTACATCAATCAAAATAATCAAAATAGCCATGTGAGGAAGGCAGTAGAGTTTTGTAGATGCAAAAATGGATGTGCCAACTTGTATATGAATAGAAGCCATATTCACAACAGCCAGAAAGTACAAACAGCCCAAATGACATCAGGTGATGAACAGATAAACAAAATGGGGTGCATCTATAGAGTGGAATAATATTCATTCATAATGGAATGAAGAGCTGATACATGCTCTACACAAATCTTGACAAATCTTGAAAGATTTGTGAAAGAAGCCATTCACAAAAGGCCACATCGTGTAAGGTTGTATTTATCTGAAATGTCTGAAATAGGGAAATCTATGGTGACAGAAAGCACATTAGTGGTTGCCAGGGGTTGGGAGGGGGAGTGACAGCTAATGTGTATAGGATTTCTAATGGTGGACAAAAATGTTCTAAAATTGATTGTGTTGATGGTTGTACAACTCAGTGAAGATACAAAAAAGAAAAATGAATTTACACTTTCAATAGGTGAATTGTATGGAATGCAAATTATCTCTCAACTAGGGGCCCAGTGCACAAATTTGTGCACCTTGGAAGGAACTGTGGGCCATGAGGCTTCCATGGGCCCAGGGATGGGTCTCAGCCCATCCTCTGCACCCCTGCCTGGCCCCTCCCATTGCAGCCCCTGATCCCCTGTCTACTGACAGCTCCACTCCCACTACTGCCGCTTCTACCTGTTGATGGCACTGGTCCCGCTTGCACCCGCTGACAGCATGTAATGATTGGGGCCAGCATCAGCAGCAAGTGTGAGCAGGGCTGGCGCCTTCAGTGGGTGCAAGTGGCAGCTGCTGCCCCTAAGGGGAGGTAGAGAAGCCCTCAGGGGTAATTGGGGCCAGCAACAACCACTTGCACCCACTGATGGCACTGAGCGATCAGGACCAGTCTTGGGTGCCAGCAACCGGCTCTGGTGCAGGTAGTGGGTGTGAGTGGGGCTGGCCCCTGCAGCAGGTGTGAGTGCTGGGTGGGACTGCAGCACATGGAAGCAAAGAATTTTCAGTAACCACCAGAGGCTCATCCCGATGACAGCAACTGTTGTCCTGCCTTGGTCTGGTGCAACTGATCACCTGTTCCACTATCTCACCATGACTGATGCCCACCATGTTCTGCACTCTGCTGCCTGCTGCCAATGCCTGCCATGTTTCATGTGTGTTCCCTGGTGGTCAGTGAAAATTATAGTGGCTGGTTGGTTGGTTGTTCTACTGTTTGGTCTATTTGTATATTAGGGTTTTATACATATATACTAGTGGTCCAGTGCATTAAATTTGTGCACAGGGAAGAGGCGGTTCCTCAACCTGGCGTGCACCCTCTCCAATCTAGGACTCCTCAAAGGCTGTCCTACTGCTGTTTTACAGGGATTGGGCCTAAATCAGCAGTTGGACATCCCTCTCACAATCCAGGACTGCTGGCTCCAGCCCCTCACCTGCCTGCCTACTTGCCTGCTTGCCCCTAACCACTCTGTCTGATGGCCTGCTTGCCCCCAACTTCACCCCAGCCACTGGCATGCTCACCCTGAAATGCCCCCCTGCCAGCCAGATCACCCCCAACTGTCCCCCTGTGCCAGCCTGATCACCCCCAAGTGCCCTCCCTCACTGGCCTGCTAACCCTCATCTTCCCTCCCCACTGGTTTGCTAACCCCAACTGGCCCCCTGCTGGCCTGCTCACTCCAAACTGCCCCTCCCCCCGCTGTCCTAATCACCTCCAACTGACCCCCACTGATGGCCTCCCTGCTGGTCTGCTTACCCACAATGGCCCCTGCCATCCTATCCTGGCCTGATTCCCCCACTGTGACCCAAGATCCCAGCCCCTCCTTTTTTTTTTTTCTTTTTTTTTTTCTCCCCAGTGCCTCCTTGAGTGGAGGCCAGGGCCAACTGGAAGCAAGTATCTAGGATTTATTTATCTTCTATAATTGAAACTTTAGCCTTGAGTGGAGGCCAGGGCCAGCCAGGGCAGGAAGCTTGGCTTCCTCCATTGCTGAGCAACCCAAACCTCCTGCTCGCTCCAGCTCTGTGGCCATCCACCACCTTGGTTGGGTTAATTTGCATACTTGCTCCTGATTGGCTGGTGAGCATGGCTTGTGGATGTAGCAGAGTGATGGTTAATTTACATATTTCTCTTTTATTAGTGTAGATTCTAGAGGCCTGATGCATGACATTTGTGCAAGAGTAGGCCTTCCTTCCCCTGGCTGCTGGCACTGGCTTACCTCTGGCTGCCAGCAGGCACCTGGAACCAGGGCTTCTCTCTGGCTGCTGGCATGTACGTAGGACCTGAACTTCCCTCACAACCTGGCTTCCTCTGGAAGGATGTTCGGTCTAATTAGCATATTATGCTTTTATTATTATAGATAGATTAACTTTTGTTTTTTTTAAGTGGATGTGTAGTGTGTAAGCAATTTGTCCAGGTTGATTCACTAGTAAAGGGGAAGTGTCATTCCTTAATTTGCCCAGAGCTGAACACAGAGAGGCTTAAGAGCAATTTCAGGTCTGCCTCAAAGTGCATCATTTTTGAGACAGATCAGGTAGGCATTTTCATTTGACCTACTTTTCATGTACACTTGGCCAAAATTGGTACCAAATCTGAATTCAAATCTATAATTGCCTGGACTTGCTCCTCAAGAATATAACTGTCATCATCTGGGCCTCAATGGGATAAACAGAAGTGAAACTTATTAGGATTAAGGATTCTTTGATAAAATATATCAGATGATTATATTTGTGAAGGTCAGGGAAAGAGAAGCTGTCTTATGAATAGAATGCTCTATAAAGTAGAACGTCAACTCTAGGCTGAATGGGGTGATGGAGCCCCAATTTGTTGCAGATAATCAGTCTGAGGTAGAATGTGTGCAGTGACTTGCCTAAAGCCATTCGGGCCACTTGAGCTGATGTTAGAAACAAGGTCTAAAGACCTTTTTTAATGTATAGTGTTCTGACTCTGCTATTGGAGGATGTTTCAAAGACTTTCAGAATTGCTGACAGCAGGTTTCTACATTGAGCATCAGAAAACAATACCCTGATTCAGAATTTGCAAATAAATAAATAAATAAATAAATAAATAAATAAATAAATAGAATAATAATAATAATAAATGTGGTTAAAACAATTGCATTATTTGAAAAGACAAAGGAAATTCTGGTCCTATAAATACTAAAGATCAATAGATTCCCTATATCCCAGAGTTGTTTTCATTTCCCGTTAGAGTAAAACCATCTTGAAACACTAAACCCTAAACATAGCCTGTACATGACAGCAAAGAAACTTTTAGAAAAAGAATAAATTGCTGAATTCAAGCGTGGACTGTAATTTCTTGACATGGAGTGGAAGCAGATGCGCCCAACTTAACATGTCGTTATTAAATTCACTTCCAACTGGCACTTTCTTCCCCTATTGTGGGAGGGAGGGGTCTTGGCACAAAGCTCTCTTTCCTGTTAATCAAGCAGCCCTGTTTTTGTCTATGTCATGATAAGTTAATTGTGGGTCATACATTCATTATGAATAAAGGTTTAAGCGATAGACCGAAGTTCTGGATTTTGTCTCAGCTACACCTGGTTTTTTAAGACTGTTAAGTAAGTTGGACCACCTTTTGAAAAGCTATAGGATGTAATAGCCTGTTGTATCTTTATCATCCTTTTGTAGCCCTTATTAAAGCAGAGTATAAACTTGCAAAAGGCAAACAGCTTACATGTATTGAGAATCTGTTTGGGGCAAACTTAGGGCTGGGCCCATTGGCCACCTCATGGCTAATCTTTGTAAGAGCAACACAAGTTAGACATTTCCCTGCTGGGCTGGAGGTGAGGAACTGAAGGTCTGGGAGGATAAGGAACCTGTAGACACAGTTTGATAGCTTTGGACAGTGAAACATCAAGGCTTTCCACTAGGCATGGAAACATGGAGACCATCTAAACCCTCCCTCACGTTCTAGTAGAAGGACAGTAGTGAGGGAAGGTAAGGGACTGCCCAACATTGCACAGCCTGGCCAGGAGAGGAACTGAGGTTTTCTGGGTGAAAGTGGAGGTGAGACCTCCCTTTTCAAGTTAAATGAAGATACTCCAAGTCCATGCTTGTTGATGTGTTGATATGTTCTGAAGGCCTGTTTCTAGCAGAGTGAGAGGAGCTCTCAGTGTCTTCCATGGTGCACTTGAGGGGCCAGACAGGGAGAGAAGCATGGCACGGTGAGCAGGGGCATGACTCCTGGTGTATGGATGTCTATTGCCGCTGGCCCAAGGGATTTAATTTATTTATTCATGATTCTTGTTCTTATCTTGTTATGTAGAACCTTCTTTGATAGGAAAAAAACATTGAGACTATCATTATAATGCCTAGTTAGTGGATTTGGAGCTTGTCCCAACAAACCTGGGGGAATGAGGGGAGGTGACCTGACCTCTCTGTGACTCAGCTTCTTCACCTGTTAAACAGTATACTCACCCACATCTTAGGGCAGTCCCTGTATATCAAATATGGCCACAACTCATATTCCTAGCATGGTGGAGGTTTGAACTGTTCCATGCCAGGTCCCTGAAGTATTTTTCCCTCTTATGATTGTGATCATGTGTTTGTGAGGCTGGTGGCCTGTGAGGAAGCCCATGGCTGGAGAACTTTGAACAAGGCTCATGCGGAGGTCAACACACCAGGTCTGAGTTTATATGGATCCTTTGAAGACCATACGCTAATATTCTGAACTCCATATTAAATACAGGCCAATGTGACTTGGACCTGAGATGGTGATATATGAACACTTAAAATATATATAAGTCACTAAAAATATGGTTTAAATGGCTAATAAATTTGGAACAAATACAAAGAAATACTTTTCCATGCAGAGTGTGGTCGACCTGTGGAATCCACAGCTGCAGGAGGTAATTGAGTCAAATGCCGTGGGTGGATTTCATAAAGAGTTGGTGTGGCAGACAGCTGCCTAGGCAATGCAAATTGTGTTGTTAAAATTATGCACTGGTTAGGCATTTACCATTATAGTGAGGGGACACAGTCTCCAGCACTGGAGGTACAAGGGGGATAGGGCAGCAGCTATTTTTACAGGAGAGCCCTTTATTTACCAAAGTGCTTTCTCACATTATTCCTCTGAAGTAAAACAAAACAAAAACAAAAAATTTAAAAAGAGAGGGGGTGTGTAATGTCAACTTCTCTATGTGAGTGTGTGTCAAGATGCACTGGGTATGATTGCAGTGTTCCTCAAAAAGAAAAAATGATGACTTGTTTATTTTTACCTCAGGTAAGTCCAGCTCTCTTGTAATTGTATGTTTCCAGCTGAAATTTTTAAATAAAAGATTCTTCAAAGCAGTCCAATCACTTTTTCCCCAGATCGTTCTATAAAGATGGAAGCTCAAATCTCTTTTTGTCTTTAAGTAATTCTGATGGTTCATATGGCCATGAGTATAATGACTGGACCATGAGTGTCTGAAAGGGTTTTCAGAGGAGCCTGGTCCTCTAAGCTTATCTAGAACCTTCTTTAATCTTTCAGAAGCTCTCTTTCAGATTGCTCCAACTCTTAAACTATGAATGTTCAGATAAAGGAAATAGGAAGACAGAGAAAGTGTCTAGAGACTTTTGAAACATTTTTCTTTAGGACTGCATTGGACAGATGCATCAAAAAGAAAGATAAGACCAGCACTTATCTACAAAACATTCTGCTTTGTAGATAAGTGCTGGTGTTCATAAGGACACAGCCACCTTTCCCCTTTCTGAGTATTCTTGTCCCTGGCATTAGCAATCTTTGGGGATTATCATGATGACCATGTGACTCTCCAGAGTATTTTGAAAAGCATGAATTGAAGGTTTGAGATTGGCTCCCAGCCTACAGACTGAATGCAAGTGTTGGCATCTGGGTCCAGGTTGTACAGTCCTGTATAGACTTGTATTATTTTTTTTAATAAACACTAATTCCTTTCACTGGTCCAAGGGGAGTCATGGTGTCAAATCCCAAGAAATAGGGCTCTTTAGGTCAAGGGGAAGGTAGAACCCACAATGCTTTTGGTCTTTTTCTAAATATAACCCTGTATTGACAGACACCTCTACTCATTGGGTTAAAAACCAGAGAAGACTCATGAAACACTATAGGTCCTCAAGGACAAATGATGAACAAACCTGCCATCATTTTGGGTCAGTCAAAAACTTCAGCTCATTTGCATATGTCTGAGTCAGTAAAACCAGAAACATATTTTTTCAAACACATTTCCACCCTCCCATCATTTAAAAAATTCTGTGTAATCTAAGGGAAATTTAATCCATATGCTTTTGATTTGTTTACACTCATATCTTCAAAATATGTTTTTAAAGAGCTTGTGGAGATCCCAAAAGGCTCCTCAGCCTTTTAAATGAGTCTTTTAAAGCTTTTTCCCCCTCTTAGTAACAGGAGGTTGCCTATTGGCAAGGGTAAATGAACTTGAAAATGAAGAGCTTTGTGCTGGGCTCAGAATTTTAAATCTATCCCTTCTGCTTGGGGTTTGAATGCTAAAATCAGCTCCTGGAGACTTGTTTTGTCTCTGCATTGTTACCTATCATGAGACTAGCAGGGGACTTGTTCTCTAATAACTGGATGACCAGAGCAAGGGCTGGAGAAGCTTCTTTAGAAAACTACAAGAAGAAAAGATGAGGATAATGTACACATGTTCCTTCTCCTTTCAAAAGAAAGGAAAAAAGGAAAAAGAGAGAAAGATGGAAAGAAGAAAAGGAAAGAAGAAGGAAGGAAGGAAGGAAGGAAGGAAGGAAGGAAGGAAGGAAGGAAGGAAGAAAGGAAGGAAGGAAGGAAGAAAGGGATGAAGAAAGGAAAAATCCATCTCTAACAACCCAAAAGGCCCCATTCTTCCCAGGCCTAATGACCCTGTAAAGTTATCCCAAGAAAGTACTGACATTGCCATATCCCCCTATATTTTTGGGACTATTAACTTTTCTCACAAAGCCCTCTGTATTACAGAAATCATTGACTCTTAAGGTTTAAAGAACTTCCTGTTTTATGGATGAAGAGACTGAGACTCAATTTACACAGTTAGTGATGAGCAGTGCTGGGAATAGAGCTATTTTCTAACTGTGGCTCATTCTTTCTTCCTCCCTGTGTGCTCTCACCCACAAGTCCATTTTACAGGTGAGAAAATCTAAATGACAGGTAGAATGATAATTCTTCAGGAGTAGATATTCTATCTTCTTGGAATCTTCACATTGTCTAGCATCATGACTAGCACAAAAGGGGAGCTCCATCATTAACTGTTGGGAAAATGCATAATTAGAGCCATGGAAGCTAGATAAAGAAACTCAGAAGTAAATATCCACACACATGAATACATACACACGTTCTTTGGCATCAGGAATTTGGTTTTGCTTGAATCATACAAGTCTCTTTTTTTTTTCTCTCTGATTTTTCTGTCCAGCCCCATTATCTGGTTTTGTAAGATATTTCAGGTCAAGATATTTCTAGAATGGTGTCATCAGCCAGTTTTTCTTTCATATCAGAAATCAATGTCTTTAATCCTGTGACTAAAATAAATGGAAGGGAAGGGAGAAAAAAAACATTTACAAAAGATCCCAGGATCATTCTAAATGTGCTCTGTTGGGTGTCCACATGGCTCTGTCGTTTTGTCTCATGGTGGGAAACGGTTGGACAGGAGCACCCAGCAAAAGCCTCAGTCTGGGGTTTCTATGTTGACAAAATTCAAATGAATCAATTGGTCAAAAGCCTGTGAACTGTATAAGTTTGCAAATTTGTGCCTATACTGAGATTTGTGTTTTGTTTTGTCTGATTTTAACCCAGTGATGTGTATATTTCACTGGAGCCTTCCATTTTTTCTAGGTGGGAGTATTTAGCCTTTAAGAATAGTGTATTTAAACACTAATGATTTACCTTTGGAAGACATTGGAAATCCAAGTACAATTTTTGCTTTTCTTGGTTCAGCAACAACAACAGAATCCCCCCCACACACCTATTTAACAGGTCAGGTGAAAATTAGGTGGTGAGTATTTGTTTGTCTTTCTATTGAGACATAAATAGATGTTATTTCCACAAGTTCATATATACCCAGAATTTACATGGAGTGAAATTATTCTATAATAGGCAAAAGTCTGCAGGGAATGATGTTTCTATGAATTCTAGGAGTCCTCCACCTATCTAAATGGGAGTGGTTTTCCTCAGAAAGCCAGAAGAAGCTAGTCAGATCAGTGGACAAAGAATATTGATCAGAGAAACAGAGCTTGGTAGGAGCCTTTGAGCTTTAGCAAGATCCTATCTCTACTGATGTTTCTATGGCCTTGTCTCCCTTGATTTCACTTTACTTTAAAATATTCTTATAGGCTTACTTAGTTCAGTATTTCCACAAGTTTTTAAAGACCCGCTGAAGGTCCAGGTCCCAATCCAGACCTACTAGGTCAGCATTTCCCGGGGAGAGGCCTGACTGAGAGCAAATGCAATAAGCTTTCCGGGAAGTCTATCATCAGAGAAGAAACACTGACCTAGGACCTGTGCACAAACCCCAGTAGTTAGTGCCCACTCTGGGTGGACATCAAGCCCCCCCTCATCCCAGGCTGTGTTCTCTTCACTTTGCCCACGTGTCCTTGTTGATCAAAATCAAGCTTCTAGAAGGAGCCATGAGAAGGCTTTAGGAGGCTGAGATTCTGGCCCTGTGTGTCCTCACACAGTGTCTTCAATCCTCTGAGACTTGATAGTGCATCTGTGTAACTTAGAGTTACAGTGGGCTCTGAGGCCTTTTCCAGAGTGCTTGTGGGAAGAGACCACTGCAGTGGTCCTGTATGTTCTGTGAAAGCAGAGGCTGCTTCTGTTAGTCTCTGACTCCCCAGTGCCCAGCACATAAAGAAGCTCAATAAATGTTTGTTGAAGAAAAAGACCATATGAACGTAACATATTGAAATGTGTGGTCTGCAATACAAAACTCTTTTTTTACGCTTTTATCTTTTCCAGGTTTTTATGGGTAGCAATGATTTTTATAAAAATAAATCTCTTGTAACAGTAGGATGGCTATTGAGGTCCATGACGTACTTGGGTGTTTTGCCTCTCTGGCACATTCTTGAAAACTCAATACCTCTCAATTTGAGTAATTTAAAAATGAGTCGCTATCTTTTAAGAACCCCTAGGAAAGAAGCCTTTTACCTTTAATGTCCAACCTGGAATCAGGAGACCTCTAAGTCACATCCTCTGTTTCCTTGAAAAAAAAAAAAAAGAAAAGCAGACAAAGCCGTTGTTTTCCATTTAGCGTTTTCACGTGTCCTGGGGAACAGACCATTTCCAGGGAAGTATGTTACGACTTAAAGCCTTACGACTTCAAAATTCATTTAAAAACCCCGGGAGGTCAGCCCATCCTCTGCGAGGCTGCTTTTAATTCAAACCTCCTGTGTGGATACAACACAGGTGCAGGCTTTAAAGGAGTCAGGAAATGAAGCGATGGAAGACATCAAGGCACCAGCCGAAAACATGACTTCATGGCTCGCGGGGCGGCTGGAGCAGGAGCAGAACCAGAGGAGAATCACATGCAGGTAGAATTTGCCAGGTAGAGCTAGCGGATCGATAGGAATGCTTTTCTCCATCTGGTCCGCACTGAGTGGCTTCAAGGGATGATAGAGGGAGCATGAAGAGGGGTGCAGAGGGGGGGCAGGGGTGAACCAGCCTGGATAGGTTGCAAGGTCCCCATGAAAGCTCTGCACTCAACCATTTTATAAAGAAGTGAAAGTCCCCAATATTGCAGCTTCTGGCAGGTTTTTTAATATATATATATTAATGAGAATATTGCTTTTTAAATATATATATATATATATATATATATTTATTTTATTGATTTTATACAGAGAGGAAGAGAGAGGAATAGAGAGTTAGAAACATCAATGAGAGAGAACATCGATCAGCTGCCTCTTGCACACCCCATACTGGGGATGTGCTTGCAACCCAGGTACATGCCCTTGACCGGAATTGAACCTGGGATCTTTCAGTCCGCAGGCTGACGCTCTATCCACTGAGCCAAACCAGTTTCGGCATAATCCCATATTTGGAGAAATGAACATAATCAAGGAAACAAGGAAAGCCAATGTGTAATACTTTTCAACGGGTGTGTGTGTGCGGGGAGGGTGGGATAGGAAGGGGAGAGAACTCTTTCTTTAGTATATGGTTCTGTGCTGTGATCATTTGGCCCCTTTTCAGGATTTTAAGTAAACCATTAGAGATGAAATTGTTAGCATCAGGGTTGTATCTGAAAGCCAACATTCGTGACTTGTCATTGGGTTTGTTATGAGACCTGTGGGGATGTTCTTTGTGAACAGAGCGTGTCAGGAACACTCCCAGGGAAGATCAGTATACCTTGGAGACTTCGCAGAGACCACCAGCTTATGTCAGACATAACTTTTCATGGGCAGCAATGAAAATAAAGGTTCTGCTAACTTCCCGACTCGCATTCCAGGAGAACACAGTGGAAGAACATGTGAAGGGCACCACCCGCCCCCAGAGAACAAGCCATCTTATCTCCATTCCAACCTTTCTCCTGGCTGTCGACACAGCACTGACCTATCTCCAGTTCATCCCATTCCAAAGACTGGAATTAATGTGTTTGCCTGTACACATCTCCGGTGATTGCATTCTATTGATAATTCTGTTACCTCAGTTAGAATACAAGTACCTAAAGGGAGAGAAATATGCCCATCCTTTTACTTGTACCCAAGCATCTGCTACCTTACACAATGCCCCATATGGACTCAAAATATAGTTGCTGATTTGACTGATAAGAAAACCTTGTCTGATTGTAGATTCTGCCTGATTTATGCATTCAGAATTTAGCACATTGTTACACTTAATACAAATGCCCTGAGTGAGCTCATGAATTGCAACTCCATTGACAAATCTTTCAGAAAAGTTGAAGTTGAAAAGTAGGCTTAGATTGAAGACACCTACCTGTAAAAGGGTTATTCTATCAATAGTTGTTTGCACGCATCCTCTATAAAACTGATGGCAAAGATCATGTCTCATTCATCTTTGAAGTAACTGGTATAATGCTTTACTTGTTTATACCAGCTATAGAATAGAATTGGGAAATATATAAGGTTGCCAGATAAAAATATAGGATGTCCAGTTAAATTTGAATTTTAGATAAATAATGAAAAAATGTTAAGCATAAATATCTCAAAAGTCACATGGGCATTTTTGCCCTAAAAATTATTTTTGTATTGCTTTTCTATTACTGCTATAACAAATTTCCACAAACTTAGTGGCTATAAAAAACCCACAAGTTCTGGAGACCAGAAGTCCCAAATGGGTCTTAGTGGGCTAAAAATCACGGTGTTGACAAGATTGACTTCTTCTGGCGGCTCATAAATGTTACATATAAGCTTATATATTATCTTGATTGTCTCTATTTATACCTACTCTTTGTCCATCACAAAAATATACATTTCTAGAGAATTTCATTCCCTGATGGATCTCCTCAGCTTGAAGAGTCTCTAGCACATAGAGGTGTTCAATAAGTGTTGTGGATGAATGATTGAATGAACAAACAAATATATGACATATTACTGGAGTTGAAGAAGTTATAGCATATCTTTGTCTTACTGGATCTAAAAAGTATATGCTTGCCTTTATATTCTACATTGAGGTGAAACCTAAACAAGCTACTCTAATAAACTCATCTAAAAATAGGAGTGATTCCTGCCTTGTGACTTCTGGGACTCTATTAATGACCACATATGACTGGGAGATAAGCAGCTACTATTGCTTTTCAACAGCTGCCACTCCCTTGCTCTTATATGTTTAGGCAGTTCCGAGCCCAAACTGTCTCATTTATCAGTTTAGTTGTTAGGCTTGGTTCTAGAGAATTAAAATTTTCTTGGGATCTTTGTGATTAAATGAATACTGATAACAAACATAACCCAAGAAGTAACTTTTCAGTCTTCTAGTTCTAAAGTGTGCAGTACTTCTCTATTACATCTATGGCTATGGCCTTCTATACATTCAAAAAGAATTTAAATAAACCCTTTCCTTAGGGCTTGACGGAGAATTGATAGGGGAAATGAGAGGAGAGAGGACTGATGCTTTCCTTCAGTATAAACATTTCTAAGAAAATAATGTCATGTGCTTGAATTCCAGATCAGATCAGATCACACACAAGTCTTGCTAACTGCATATTCTGAACCAACATTTTTAACAAAATGATAGTAGGGTTTCAAGAAAGGCAGATTTCAAAATAGTACCAAACAAAGGTAATAATGACAAAAGATTATAATAGAAGTTTCTGGCATTCTTGAGTCTCTTAATAAATATTTGAATGAATGACGAAATGAATGCATCCATGAATAAAAGCACTGAACAATGACCCCAGGGCTTACCCCAGAAAGTAAAACAGCTGTGACTCTCAACATGGGTTGTGTCTTGCCTTTGTTGTAACTTTTGATGTAGATACTGTCTTTTATCTGAGGGTATAAACAGATCAAAGCCCTTTGGCCCAGATAGTTTTTAGAATGCAGACAATAAACATTTACATAGACAGGATGCCAGTTTTCTGAATTTTCCATGATTTGTTTTAGAGTCAGAGCATGTTAGATGAATAGTTTATCTTTTTCTCCAGCTGAACTGGGAGGCAAGTGATGAATTGATTGCCTGATATGAGATAGAAAAACACTTCTGTCCAAGTCACCTGTCTTTCTCTCCTTGTCCAGCCAACCAGATGACTCCCTTCTCCAGGTTCTGTAGCATTTAATAGATTCAATTTGGCATTTTGACCCTAAGTTACATCCTATGATATGCTTTCTCTCTTAAAGTATAAGACTTGGGTACCCAAAAAAAGACTGGACAGTATAAAGTTGTGGAAAGTTCTTGGGCTTTGGAAAGTGAGAGACACAGGCAAATCCTGAATCTGTTACTCAGTCAATGCAAGTGTATGCTTTTTCTGCATTTATTACAGGGGTGTATTGTGTCTCAGATCTGGATCCCAGAAGTCTGGAATAAAGGTGTCAGCAGAGGCCTCTAGGGAAGGAGCCTTCCTTGCCTCATCAAGCTTCCTGTAGTCCCAGGGCTTCCTTGGCCCAGTAGCACAACTCCAGTCTCCATCTCCATCTTCACCTGGCCTCCTCCCTTGTGTCCACATGTCTTTGTCTTCACCCAGCATCTCTCTCTCTCTCTCTCTCTCTCTCTCTCTCTCTCTCTCTCTCTCTCTGTGTGTGTGTGTGTGTGTGTGTGTGTGTGTGTGTGTGTGTGTGTAACTCTCCCTCTTCTTATAAGGACACTGGTTATACTGGAGGAAGGCCTGTCCCAATGATCCCATCTTTACTTGATTATATCCCAGAAGGCTATTTCCAAAGATGATGTCACATTCACAAGTTCTGGGGGTCATACCACATATCTTATTTGTTGGGAATAAAATACAACCTGGTCCATCTGATTGTAGAATTCACTTTTTTTTTAATGAATTCTCTCCTTGAGGTACATTCCTAAAAGACTTTACTCCGTGCCAGTGGACAGACTCTTGAGGGACTCACTCATCCGAGAAGGGTGTCCATTTAGGTGCATAATTTCTGATCTCTTCAATTTACCGTCACCAGGTTTTGTAGACACTATTCAAACCCACCAACAAACTCCATTAAACAAAGAAAATTAGTCTGTTCCAAATTCTGATTTGGGATTCTTCCTCTCCTAAAATTTTCACAAAAGTGCATTGGCCCGGGATGGTCTTGGTGCAAGAGAAAGCAAGGGCTTCCTCCAGGGCCTTGGTGCTCAGAAACCCACATGGGCTGGGGCAGTGAGAGCCAGTAGGCTGCTCTTTCCTAGGCAGGGGGCAAAGCATGCTGAATCGTCAGCGTCTAAGCTCTGTAGCCTGGGCATTCTTCACCTGTCTCCTCTCCTCTGGGCACAGATCCCTGCCACTAGACTGCTGGGGTAGCCAGACTGGAATCTTTTAAAAGGTTAGCAAGTTTGTCTGTTGCCATCTGTCTTTCTCTGTGTGTGTGTGTGTGCTCACTCATGATTCTGTACAATGTGCAAATTTAGAACTTACTTGGAACAATGCTGAGGGCACAAACCTCAGCTCTGGCTTTCAATCACCTGGAACCAGGGGCACAGGAATTCCCACGATGTGTATATCTTTGAGATGAGTAACAGGGACACAATTTTACAGCAACCACTTTGTTCAAACCCTTAAGTTCTGTTGATGAAATTGAGGACCACAGAGTTGAAGTGTTAGACCAAAGGTCACACAGTTAATTAGTAAAAAAACTGGCCTAAGTCCTCGGTCTCTCTGATTCCCAATTCAGGGCTCTCTTCAATAAACTAATGAATTGGTCCATTTTATATAGCTTTTTCTTTTTCAAAGAGCATTTCATCTTTTCCTCCCCACAACGTTGTAATAAGAGAATTGATTTGACTTCATTAAGAGTAGCTCAGCATATAGCATATGGCCTTTCAAAGCAATCTGGATTTAATTCTGCAAATGTTCTCTCTCAAGTCATACATGTTTGTTTATGTTTATTCCTCTGTACCTTTGTATTGTGTTCAGGGTGAGCAAAGTTCAGAATTTGTTTTCCACTCAATAGTTGGTTTTGGTTTCTGATAGGAATCCATGCTCTCCAAAGCTTCATTGAAGTTAATATAGTGATATACCTCAAGGCTTCTCCCATGTGTTTATGGCTGGTGGTGGCTGACTTTATTACTGCAGAGTCCTCTACCTCCATCTCTGTTTTTATGCTCATCTTTATACCCTTGGTGCTTATTGCTTTTGCTATTTATTTATTTATTTATTTATTTATTTATTTATTTATTTTTGCTCTGCCATAAAGTATTAGAGAAGAATGTGGGCTTTGGGTCATATACCTGTGGGTCTGAACCTGGCACTGCCACTTACACATGACCTGTGTGTTCTCACATACACAGAATAAAATGAAACAACCAGGGATATGCAACTTTTATTAAGGTGTTAGGATGTTTAATAGTGTCACAAAGGTTGAATGCCTGGCACACAGTAGGCATTCAACAAACACTAGCTTCCCTCTAAGAGACCACATTCGAAGACTGTGCTGATGGGCCATGCTCTGTTTCTTCAGGTAAGGTTTGAGGTTATTTAAATTATGAAACAATAAAGAGTGGCGCACACTGTTTCAGTATCCACAGCAGTGGCCTTGACACTCACCGAATTCAGTTAGAATGGGGACAAATGCATGGCAAACGTCCCACCCCAAGGACATGATGCCCGATGGGCTCTTCCAGCTCTTGGACCGTAGGGTGCTCTTGGTGTTGATTGTGAACACCTTTTATAACAGCCTGGAAATGATTGTGACACTAAGAGAAATTTGGGGATTGTTGAGAAAGTATGTACCCTTCGGTGAAAGAACATTGCATTTGTTTCATATCTATCATATGCCGTATGCTTCCTACTGTGTGCTTCACACCTTATCCCATTTAGTCTTCAGCAGAACCCTATAATGTGCATAATTATAATTCAATTTTTTACAGTAACAGAATTAAAGCTAAACTTGTCTTAGTGGCCTATACAAGGTGCATAGCTCATTTTGTGGCAGAGAGAAATGTGAATTCAGGTCTTATTGTCCATGATGTCTCTTATGAAGGCTGGGCTGAGCAACATGCAGGCGGGGCCCACACGGAAAGTTTGGTTGCAAGGATCCAGGCAAATTGTGGGAGTCCCTCCACCTGAGTATATTAGCAGATGGCTTCCAACAGCCACAAGAAGAAGGGCACAAATCCTAGAAGAAGGGCACAAATCCATTTTGGGGTATTTGTTTTGGATGATAAACTCCATGGGGAGACACTATTGGGTAAGAGGACTGAAATCAATGAGACCAGGCATCCTTGTTGGAGGGCATTGCGAGATGATACTTAGAGTAGACATTGCTGAGGTTCCAGGAGATTCATCTCCCTGAGCAGAGCAAGTCCAAGTGGCTGGTGCTCAGCTTTGTATCCCTCATGACTTAGAAATGCCCCCAATTTATGTCCAGGGAGATGAATTAGACAAAATGGCAACTACATTTGGAAATGAGAGACATTGATTATGCATAATATTTATTGCTTTTTAAAAGTGATTTGATTTTTCATACTATGCAGGTAATTAATTTATCTTAAAGATGATCCTATTTGGTGGGTTTGCTTCACAAAAAATGACCTGTGAGACATAAGAATGCATATGCAAATTTCTTCATAGAAAAATAAACATTATCTCAGGGTTATCTGCTTGTACAAAAATCAAATTTTTATGGTGGGTTTTGGAAGAGTCATATTCTAACTTGATATCTTGCTTTTCAGATGACCTAGTATTTTCTAATGCATTTGACCTTGGTAATTTTATATTTTTAGGATCTTGGAGTTGATAAATGCTGACTAAAAAATATCTGAGCCTCTGGGTCAGTGGGTGTTGCCTCTAGATGGACCATATCTATTGAGCTTCTTCATTAGGCCTGAATGAGTGAATTCATACTTTCCTCTCCCCAGACAGAAACTATTTCAAATCCCAATGTAGAAAAACATTTATTTCTCTTGTTGTAAGTTTCTTTTGTTTCCATTTTATCAAATACCATCTGAAAAACATGGAGAGATATATTGTGTGTGTGGTATAAATGTGTCTACATCATCCTTGGAATGAAGAGAGGGTTTAAAGCACAGTACAGGAGAAATTATGGAATCAGCCAGTGGATTTTAATAAGCTAATGATAGGACTATCGGCTATTTCAGCATATTCCCTAGAATTGTGTGTGCATTCAGATGTTTGTGCTTTGATATTTGTTGGATTTTAGAATTTTTGTATGTATACTGTTGAAAATACATGAAGATACCAAGGTAATTAAAACCAGGCAGGATGTATCATTCCTATAGATTTACACAGCAAGTGACTGTGTTATAGACAGTTGGCCTAGAGATTAAACTACTTTAGTTCTATAACTTACATGCATGTGCTTCCAAGTTTATATAATTTTAACCCACGTCACTCCTGGAGATTGTAAGGAAAACAAATGATTGTTCTTGATACCACCATGCTATATTGGTGTGGCATTTGTCCTCAGCCAGTAAGATACTTTTGTCAAATGTATCTCTAATAGGTTTGAAAATTAATATCCACAAATTTCTTAGAAAATTTTGTTTTTTAATGGTGACTGATTAGAAATAAGACAACCAATATTTGGTTGTCCCACTGCATCCCTTCAATTAACAGGACCTGGACCACTTTCCTCTTTGACAGATCACCCCTCCTTGGGCGTTTGGAGTTGGAGTTGTGGGACGTGGGGGTTGAGCCTGGGTAGCCCTGTGATGATTAGTTCTCCGTGTTCTTGGGAGGTGTTTGAAGTCAGCTGGCACCCTGCTGATGGAGCTGCTGAGTGCAGCATCGCATCGACATAATTTCGTGATGTGTTTGCACTGAGGGCTTCGGTGCTGTATCTGAGGGAGGTAAGCACTTTTGGAGGCAGTGTTGACAAAGTTACCCGCGTTACAGGGCCCTCTGCATATGTGTGCTTCCCGGATGTCCTTCTCTTTTACTTTTTCTACCAATGACAACTTCTAATGTGCCTTGTTCATGCTTATTGTTCAGTGATTTCTAAACTAAAATATAGAAAAGTAGGTTTTTCTCTTGATATACCATCAATGGTGTAAACCAGAGAATTTCCTACTAATAATAGATGAAATATTATTTACTGAGACAATGGAGTTTATTGGTCTCATTCAATTACTTTGTAGGTTTCATTTATCTTGGGTTATTCTAGATTTAGATGGATTTCTTACTATCCATTAATGAGAATAATATAGTTTTTCATACTTTTATTTTAAGAATTAACCCTTCAATTAAAATCCTGGAAACTTGTACGCATAGTGAGGAGATGGTTGCATTATTACAGCAATGTGATAGTCACGTTGCAGTGACGTGATCCCTGCCCCACCGGTAGAGGCTGATTTTATAGCAGAAACATTGAAGTCAGTGGAAGACTCAGCGTTTCCCTCTGTCTCGTGAGTAATAGGTGTCTTTTCCTCCAGTCTGTACTTTCCTGGTGGCAGATTTACTTTGCTGGTGCCTGGGAAGTCAGCACCTCAGTCCCACCACATCCCAGACACTATGTGCAAGTTACCAATTGCTTTGGACTCTGTCTTCTTCTGTATAAGATCAGTTCCTTTCCCTCCTGTGAAGGCTAGACTTAAGTGAGAAATGAGTGGGAGAGGTCTGTCACAGTAATCTGCACTGATCTGTCACTTACCTATCCATGTTAGTTCCTTTTTCCTCTAGGAAATGGTCCATATGACTATGCTTGAGGACCAACAGGAAGGAGCCTTCCCCATGGAAACTCCCTCCACCTTGGACACACTCACCAGGTGTATAGTCACTGGTGTAGACCCGAAAGTCTTCTCATTACTCAGCATGGAAATGCTACACTGGTGGTCTAGCCCTTTGGATGATGGACTAAGATTGCATGAACATATAGCAATAGCCCTTTCTTCTCTCTTGGGGACCACCATGTCCTTTTGTGGTCAGGTGTGGCTATATTAGCTTTTTGGCCAATGACATGGGAAGGAATGCGTCACTTCTAGACAAAGCCTGCTGAGCCATTTTGTGCTTTGCCACGCTCTCTTTTCTTCCGCCACAGTAACATGCCAGATGCTAGTGAGTGCCAACCTGGGCTCCCGGTGAAGGTCACCTTGAAGAACAGAGTTCTCTTTGCCCCATTGATTCCCACTGGTCATGCTGTGTGAGTGATAATAATCCTTGGTAGCTATAACCCCATGAGGTTTGGGGGTTGTTTGTTAGCAGAGTATAACAAAGTTATCCCGACGAAGATGGTAAGTTGGTTTTTAGGCCTTTATGATAATGCATTCAAGTCATCCTGGGAAGAGGATCAATCTCAGCCTCTACCACCTGATATCCTAGAACCGTGGTCGGCAAACTGCAGCTAGCGAGCCACATGCGCTCTTTGGCTCCTTGAAAGTGGCTCTTCCACAAAATAGCACGGCCTGGGCAAGTCTATTTTGAAGAAGGGGCTTTAGAAGAAGTTTAAGTTTAAAAATTTTGGCTCTCAAAAAAAAATTTCAATCGTTGTACTGTTGATATTTGGCTCTGCTGACTAATGAGTTTGCCGACCACTGGCCTAGAATGGGGCCAGATGAAGAGATCCAGAGAGCAATTGGTGTGAACGTGACACAGGAAGGGAATATAAAGGGTAAAAGAGCTGAAAGGAAATTGGAAACGCTGTAACAGACTTGACACGCTTCTTCCAATGACCCATTGCCACATTGCCCGTGCCCAGGAGGGCAGAGGCTACAGTGAGCACCTGAAACAAAGCTCTCTGAGAGGGGCACACTTTGCCAAGACCCTGGTGGGGCCAAGGGAATAGATAGAGGACATAATTTCTAGTTCTCATAAAAACAAAGTCCTGTGGTTCTCAAATTTCAGCATTGTAGTCACACAGAGGATTGTGCAAACCCAGATCACTGGGCCTCACCTCCAGAGTGTCCAGTTCAGGACACTTCCTGTTCTCAGGCAATGCTGATGCCATTGATCCAGAGACCATCTTTTGAGAATCACTGCCTTAGTCCCACCAGGTAAATGAGGACCACCTTCTTATGGGGAGAAAGGGAGGCAGCTGAGGAGAGGTGGCCCCTGGCTCAGTGTTATGGTACTTCAGGTGGCTCCTGGCTAAGCTGCCCTGAGCTGGCCACCGGAGCTTCCTGCCATGGAGTGGAAGTGACAGAGGACACAGGTAGGCTTTCCACAGTCCCTCCACATCATGTGGGGATGCATCTCCATGTCACATTCAGAAATGTGATGAGAGCAGTGACTAGACAACTTCAGAAATGTTAGGCATAACAAATGCTGAGGAACAGGGATTGTTTTCTCCAATTTACGTGCCGAAAGGCACATGGGCCCTAGAACGCAGAGCATGAAAAGCGATGTTGTTAAGGAGCCCCGAGGAAGTATTAGGAATACAGAATACAAGAAGTCTGAGTAAACACAGACGAGATTAAATGAATTCTACATTCCGCAGGGATAAAAATACCATGCGAGTTTCTCTCTCGGTACAGCAAGGAAAGAAATCACAGAATCTGTGAAAATATTTAGGTAGCTGACATGGCCAATGCAGGATTGTACTTTTTTCCATTTGTGGTCTGGGAACCAGCAAGAAAAAGAAATCTAATCTAAGCTATTGCACAGTCATTAAGAGGCACACAGAAACAGGAAATGAACTACGTATTAAAAACACAGAAGTATGTCAAAATAACTTAAAAGTTATGAATATAATTCAGAGTTTCACAAGGCAAAGTTCACTTTGGGTTATACTATGTGGAGCTATCTAAACAATTACACAGCTTCTTTCAAAAGGGATAAAATGGACCAAATTTATATTTGATTACTAAGCACTTTTATTCTGTGGGAATGACAAGACTATGCCAAATGAGGAAAGTTTTTACCTTTCAACCAAAACTCACCTCCAGAGTGTCCAGTTCAGGAGGACTGGGCCGAGTCCCAACAATTTCCACTTCCTGTTCTCAGGCAATGCTGATGCCATTGATCCAGAGACCATCTTTTGAGAATCACTGCCTTAGTCCACCAGGTAAATGAGGACCGCCTTGTCCCGACCCGCGGGGCAACAACGGGGGTACACAGGAACCACCTAAGAGAATGAAACAAACAAGGAACGCGAAAGAATGGAGGCAAGACAAGGTTCTGATCAAGCCTTTATTTTTTGAAATGGCAGTATATATACAGCAGGACCAAAGCGGGGCAGGGTTGCCTACGCAGAGGGGTCTTTGGCAGTGTATAATTGGTTTAGGCACTGAGTGACAAGGTGGTAAGGTATCTGGCAACACAGGATTGGCTAACTGCCAGGGCAGCGTAACATTCCAAGGTGTAACATTCCAAGGCTGGGCTATCTATGGGGGAGGACCAGGAAGGGGAAGTTGCAGAGATGTTAAGGGGCAGGTTAATCTTATCTTCTGGCCAAACCCTCAGGGCACCGCATAAGTTCTGCTAGAAGGAACTTATTTCCTTAAGACGGAGTTGCTTGTCTCAACTCTGATGGCTCCCAACACCACCTTCTTATGCGGAGAAAGGGAGGCAGCTGAATAATAAATTTACAGGTGAATAATAAATTTGCCTCTCTTTTTCCAACAGTAACTTCCGTTTTGATGTCCCCTCTGAATTTCATGATGTTCTACCAGCATTAAATTTCTGTAAACCTAGTAGAATTGATCATTTGAATGGGACTTCCATGTAAGTAAAATGTAAAGGAAACTTCTTTGTAAATAAAATGAGCAAATACTCTCACTGGTAAGCAAACTCTTGCAGGAAAGATTATTATTTTTTAAAAAATATATTTTATTGACTTTTTTTTTTTTTTTTCTTTTTTTTACCGAGCGGAAGAGAGAGAGGGATAGAGAGTTAGAAACATCAATGAGAAGAGACACATTGGTCAGCTGCTTCCTGCATATCCCCTACTGGGGATGTGCCTGCAACCAAGGTACATGCCTTTACCAGAATCAAATCTGGGACCTTTGAGTCTGCAGGCCAACAATCTATCTGCTGAGCTAAACCGGTTGGGGCAGGAAAGAGTATTCTAATGTTCTTTGCAGAAAACTAAAGCAACTCTCCACGTATTAGCAACTCATGGCTACAGTGGGATGATGAGTACCTCATTGTAATAGACCAACCGTGGGACCATTTCCCTTTAAAATGGTAAGTCTCCTAGATGAGGAAGGAGCTCAGGGTGCTAGGGTCTAGCAAACTAACATATGCAGATAGGACTCACCCAGTATTTGGGACAGTCCCTTCCAGAGCTTGTAACTCTTTTAGGGAGGAAATTGCAGTTTCATAAAGCTCTATGGCTTGCTGAAGAGAAAAAATAAAAATAGAACAAATAAAAATGTGGTGGGCCCTAGGCATTGCACAAACCAGGCCTCATAAATAAGTGCATTCTCAGACCATATTTGTCTGCAAATTAAAAAAAAAAAAAATCTTCACTCACATGAGGCTTATTAGCACAGGGTCTGCACATAGGCAAATGGGAGATGCATGAAGCAGAACCCCAGGCGACCCATGGATACATGCATGAGCCCAGCCACGTCTAGCCTAGATCAGCAAAATCAATTGCACAAGAGAAATCTGTGTTATTTGATGCCACTCAGTTTTGGAGTGATTTGTTATGTAGCAATAACTAACTGACAGATACAGCCTTAACAAATATTATATGGAGTTTGGAATTTTTTATTTTTCAGGATGCAATGTAAATCCATTGGTCAGTTTTAAGCAGGGGAGCCACGTGGCTTGCTTTATGTATGACAAAGTTCACTCCAGCTGTAGAGAAAAGATTAGAGGGAATCTAGAGAAAAGGAGATCAGTAGAGGACTGTTGTGATAATCCAGATGAGGAGGGAGAGATGAGGTGCTGGTGGTTAAGCCTAGGGTAAGGGTGGGAGTGGTGATGGAGAGAAAGGAATGGGAATGCATGTTGTATTCAGATTCTGTTCTAGCTCCTGTGAAGAATGTGAAAAGACACAAGGAATATAAGACTGTGCTGGGCCTTGATTAAAAAAAAAAAAATAGAGGTGCATTGTTCCTGGAGACAGTAATGGTGAGTCCATTAGTGGCTTCTCTGTTCCCATCCGAAAATCCTGCTCAGTGTTCTAAACTCACGAAGGGCCAGATTGAACTTTTTAAATCTGTTTGTGGGAACCAAAGATGATGGCAGAGCAGATGGCTGTGAATACTGTCATGGAGCTGCATTTTAGCAGGATGGTAATGGGGCATTTTGAGCTCGTCTGGTCTGTGTCCTCTTCAGAATTCTCCATCCATCTCTCTGTCTTCCCTCCATTTCCATAATATGCATCCATTTTGTTTTCCCTGAAAAGAAGTCTACTTTCTGAAAAATCAAGAGACCTTGAAGGGGCTGCTTTTTTACCTTTAATTTAGCCAAAAGAAAAAAAAAATGCTCCAACATAACTGATTTCACTTCGCCATAGCGTACAATGCTAAATGCCATTTCTTTATGAAATTCAAAGAAATTGTTTCACAAATGGATCCTTAATTCATTCCCTAGAGGCACACAGGTTATCAGCAGCTTTCTTGTTCTAAGGTATGAACTGAGGTCTAATGTGATAAAGCATCTTCCTAAGCACATTTGAGGCAAAATTGTAAAATGCTTTAAAACCTCTTAATACCTGGTCTAGGAGGCTGTACCCCCCATTAGGTCAGTATGGCAGGAATATATTATACACATTTGAAATCTACAAGCTTTCCAATAGCCAGGAAAGACATTGACCTTTCCTAAGCAATTTTTTAAAATGTCCTTATCTATTAGCATTGACTTAAGATGTTAAAAATAAAGCCTAATAATGTATTTCATTTGTACCAGAATTTTTGGGGGGGAAAAAAGATTTTTTTTTATAGGAAGATTTTATTTTATTGGATATCATTCACTGGTTACAAGAAAATCAAACTTTCCAGAATAGTGTATAAGAAGGAAATCTACATATGTTTGAGGCAGAAAAGTAAAGTTTCTGATGAAAACCATTGACAGTCTCTTAACAATAAATGTGGTGTTATTTCTAGTTTTGTTATATTTTGGTATGTGTCGTACTTGGCCTTTACGTTCAGAATTACTTATAGTTCATTGTAATGCTAATGTTAGTTTGAGATTGAGCGATATTTACATTTGTTGGTACAAATGGGAGCAGACGTATTTATTTTGGGGGTAGGGCTTTGAAAAATTGGCCAAGTCATTTCTTTGGGTTTTTTTTTCTCCCAAACAGTTTTCGTCTTTGAAACTTTTGTGTGTTTTGGCATCAACTCTCCACTGTGCCTTATTCCTTATTAAGAAACTTAGCTCTTAATGAGCTTGCAGTCCCTTCATTTGAAATTCGTTCCATTTGATAACTCTGTTGCTTCTAGGACTGTTGGTGCAGCCTTGTGTGGGCTTCCATAACACAAAAGCCAGATGGATTTTTTAAAACAGTTAAATTTAGTCTTGAATAGAGAACTGTGAATTTTTTTTTAAAAAAAGAAGAGAAACATTAAAAAAAATAAATAAATAAAAAACACCAAAAAAACACAAAACAAAACAAATATCTTGGTCCTGATCAAAACCAGTGAGAAATCACAGATTCTCAAATTAGGGGAAAGAAACGAAACTTTCCCATCTCCTTCCCACCCTCTCCTCCTCCTTCTACTTTTTAATTTGTTTTTGGGCTCAAGAATTGAAAAGTTCTGTTCCCAATTAAAAATGGATCACATTTGGGTCTGAGAAGGAGTCAGCTGCCTCATGATATGAGTGGAAGACAGAAGGCTGTTGTCAGATTTTGAGTCCTTTGATAACCAACACCGCTTTCTCTGTGTGCTAATTTGCAGAATGGGGAAAATATTGGCATGCTGCCTTTAGAATCCCTTGGAAGAAAAGCATTAGAAATATGAAAACATTAAAATTCTGTCCAAAGTATATATCTTATGTAACAAAATTATTGGGGAGTCTCGACATGTTTTGAATATAAAAATGAAACCGTTTTATGCTTATCCAATAACAGCTCCTTCGACTAGGATATGTTGACCTACCTATCCTGATGGGAAGTTAACTCCTCTAAGAGGAAATTGGCCAGCTCCTCCAATGCTCCTGTCACTTATTAGTATGGTCCATTTGTTATTTAAGACTCAGTCTTGTTTATTTACTTCAGCCTTAGAACAGACTCAACACTATGTCCTCTCTCTCCCCTGCGGTGTTGTCTCTCTTCCACTTCGTGGCTCCAGTGGTTTGGAGGTTGGTGGTCTGTTCTTCATGTGTTTCCCTCCTTCCTCGTCTCTTTGAACTCCTTCCTTTAGACTTGGAGCCCACTCTGGCCCATCGTGACTTGTCAGAAAGGAAGGAGCAGATGGACAGGAATGTGTGGTGACAGGAAGTTGTCCTGGTCTAGCTCTCCTTTGGTCCTTCTGATGTTGGTGTTCTCAGCTCATGTGTTAGCCCCCGTGTAGGTGGTAAATATAAATGTCTGTATATGTGTAAGTGTGTGTGTGTGTGTGTGTGTGTGTGTGTGTGTATGTGTATGTGTGTGTGTGTGTTTTGAGGAGTAGCATTCAGTTCAGCTTCACCCCTAACTCCTCCATCACTGAGCTATGGGAACTACTGGTTCCTCTTCTATGTTTCCCTGTTCCACAGAAACTAGAGATGGGATGGGGTTACCTGATCTCATTTCCAGGCATACAAGCCCTGATGACCTAGACCTACTGCCTTTAGAAATTTCAAAGTGAACATTGTTCTCTTTACTCAAATACGCTGCCCCTCAAAGACTGCAGGTGACTCCTATCAAGTACTCTTCTATCTGCTTGCCTTTGCAAGCATTAGGAAATGGAAGAGAGAGCATGCCATGCTCCCATGCCATGCTCCATATTTCCTGGTATGCTCTCTCAATGTCCCCTGAGGCCTCATTCCTGGGCTGCGCCAGAGAAGACCTTGAGATCTTATCTCAGCACCACCCATTTCAGCCTCCCTTTCCCGAGTCCCCTTCAGTTTTATTCACAGTTCTCCTGCAGACCGCCTTACTTAGCTTTGGGGAGAGGGAGAGTTCCTCCATGACCACAAAGTAATTGAAGAAAGACTTTCCTCATTGATATGGACTTCACTAAAGGCTGGTAACTCCTGTCTCCAACTCAGTTCTCTTCTAAATTTGACCAGGGGCAGTTCAGCAATAGAGCCTCTAGCAAGCCTTCTGGGGACGTGCTTACCAGCAGTTTCAAGCTCAACTTTGTACCTTGGCCATGGTTCTGGGACAACAGGAAACATCCCACTCTGCATTCTATTCTATTGGTGTCATACTTTGGAACCTATTGTCTTCACTCACCAAACTCTTCCTGGTATTCTTCTCATCCCATGCTGGTTCAGACTGAGGTAGTGAGTCAGCCATTTCCCAGGCATACA